>NW_020954572.1:19358123-19637257 GCF_900497805.2 Vombatus ursinus | reverse complement strand
GAAGGAAGGAAGGAAGGAAGGAAGGAAGGAAGGAAGGAAGGAAGGAAGGGAGAAAGAAAGAAAAGAAAGAAAAAAGAAAAAAGAAAGAAAGAAAAAGAAAAAAGAAAGGAAGGAAGGAAGGAAGAAAAAGCAAGGAAGGAAAGTAGGAAGGAAAGAAGGAAGAAAAGAAAAGAAAAGTATGCTTCAGTCTGTATTCAGAAAATATCACTTCTTTCTCTGGAGACAAATAATCAGTTTTATCATGAGTCCTTTGGGATTGTCTTGGATCATTGTTTTGCAGCCCATTATCGTTTAACCAAAGAATATCAATTAGGTTTTACAAAGATATATTTACTGACAAGATAGAGCGAGGACGTACATAACATTCCCCTGACTCAGGAGATGTACTCTCCCTTATACCATCTCCATTCCTGGGGATAGTGGGCTGAAACTTAATGCTGCAAGGCATTTGCTCTACCAAGTTCATTTCCAAATGTAGCATAACTGCTGGAAAATGACTCCCTCTTGGCTTCACTTATCCGCTGATACTCTGGGTCAAGCAGGTCATTCCTCCCCAATCCAGCTGCCGGCAAATTTTAGCATAGACTCCTGTCTCTGGACATCTGGCAACTTGCTCTTCAAACACGTCACTGTTTTCTGACCAGGCTCAGTTACTGGCTATCAACAGTATGGACCTCTCACCACACTTTTAAGTTCACAAGGCCACAGGTATCTCTTGTCCTCTACCAAAGGGCAGTTAAAATAAAAAAGACACAATAGAGACAGACACAGTAGCAGGATCATGTGCTTATGGCTTCATGTCCACTTGGGCTGGAGTAGAATAGGCCACTGGTGCTGGAGCTACGTATCTCACTCAGCAATAGCAGGGCCATGCTCTCCAGCTTTGCCCTGATATGAGTACAAACCCAACTTAGGTTCATGTAGTGGGTCCCTGGGCATTTTTTCAATTAGAAACTTAAGCAACGTCACATAGTTTTTTATGTTTCATTCAGCATACAAAGAGTAAAGAGCCTAATAAACTCTAAGCTCTATTTATAGCAATCCAGTTGTTTTTCACATTCAGTCTCATCTGTATAATGATATCACTGCATAATTGTAATTGGTTCATACATACTAGTTTATGTTCTATTTTTTTCACTACTTCATATATACATTTCAGGGGATCAGTGGTCCACATAGCTCTGTGTATTCTATCATGGTAATGATGCCATAGTCTCCTTGACATAGGCCTGCACAACATATGGCACACTGCTTGTGGCCCACCAAAGGATTCTGGGTGGCCGGTGAAAAATGTAGGGGATATAAAACAGGCCTGCACAACATGTATGTTATACAGGCCCATCTTAACCTATTGTTGAACATTTGGGTTGTTTCCAGTTTTTCACACTGCAAATAATGCTCCTTCTTTTTTAAAAACTTTTATCAATTTCTTATTTTTATATTGCCTTCATTTCCAAATAAACACCCCTACTTCCTTACCCAAAGGATGTTACAAAGAGTGTAAAAAAGTGGGGGGAAAACAGTTCAGCAAAACCAATTCTAAAACAAAACAACTCATAAGCTAAGTCTTGCCAGCTTATGTAGAGTTCTGGAGCCTTACCTCTACAGAGAAAGAAGGAAGTTGAATTTTCTCATGTCTTCTCTGGCACCAAGCCTGATCTTTATAATTATGCAGCATCCATAAACATTTTTATGCAAGTACTCTTTTTTTCCTCTAGGAATCAATCCCTCCTTAGCATATATGCTCCAATATCATTAAATCAAAGTACAAAACAGCATTCCTCTCTATTAAGGCTTCCTGCTAGAAGCCCTCTGGAAGTCTGAGCCAAATGGAATTTTAGTTTTATACCCACAGAATAACAAAATCATTGGCTGGACAGGACTTCAAAAAATGTGCTAGTCTATCCCTCTGACTCCTGGCAGGACTATCCTAGAAAGATAGCTTTCTGCCCATTACATAAAGTCTTCAGAGAGGATGCCACAACCAACCTTGAAAGTCCTAATTGCTACCGTTTCAGTCAATTAACTCTTCTGTATTCCTCTATGGAAAAAGAGAATAGTTACCTACCACTATTAATTTGATAGCTTTTCATATGCTTAAAATCCACTAAATCCCCTTTACCTTCTCACCTTGGTCAAGCAATAGCCATTAAGTGTACAGGTCAGATAACCCCAATTCCTTCAGCTTTTCCTCATAGGGTCTATTTCAGGAATAGACACATCCTATTAAAGAGCTGGGCCAAATTTCCATGATGGAAAATGCCCTGGACAGAGCTCTGAGTTAAAGAACTTCTAGAATAGAGCTCCTAAGGATTGGTATGAAATTAACTTTGATTACATGAAACTGAAAATCTTCTGCACAAGCAAAATTAATGCACCTAGGATAAAAAGGGAAAAGGGCCAAATGGAAAAAAAAATCTTTGTATCAAGTTTCTCTGATAAGGGTTTGATATCCAAGATACATGAACAATTATCTCTCTCTCTCTCTCTGTCTCTCTCTGTCTCTCTCTGTCTCTGTCTCTCTCTCTCTCTCTCACACACACACACACACACACACAAACCCAAAAGCCACTCAGAAGCCATGATGTCAAAACTAATGATATCTCTAGGGATGGAGTCAGGAATAAGGCTATATAGCTAGATTGTTGACAGGTGACAGAATTTGGCTCTTTGAGGACCATTCTACCACCAATTGTGCCCCCACTTACATTTAGCTGGCCCCAGACCATGCTTTGCATCCATCCATTACAGACATCTTGGAATATCTTTCCATCTGACCTCATGCTACAAATTCTATACCCCACCCCTTCCACCTCTTGTTCTGGTTATAGTAATCAGTTGCTTCTGATTTCAGAAAGGTCAGGACAGTAGACTACCCTATGGTTCCACTCACCATTCTTGTAACTCCTCAGACCAAAACTATCTTTCCTAGTAACCACTTCCCTATAATGTTGTTTCCGCCATTAACTTAGGCTAATGAAATCTAGGACTGTCTCACTTCTGTTTGTGTCCCCAGCATCTAGCATAGTACTTGGTACATAGTAGGTGCTTATTAAATACTTTTTCATTCATTCATCTAAAAATAATATGGCCTAATATTTTTCCCCAGTTTGTTCATGACTGATTCATCAAGATAGTAATTTATTTAAATACTTCTTGCAAAAAAAAACAGATAAGAAAAAATTCCATAAACACAAATTCAAGCAAACCAGTTTCATTAATAGTTAAGTACATGAGTATGTAAAAAAAAATCATCTGGGGGCAGCTAGGTGGTGCAGTGGATAGAGCACTGGCCCTGGATTCAGGAGGACCTGAGTTCAAATCCAGCCTCGGACACATAAGACTTACTATCTGTGTGACCCTGGGCAAGTCACTTAACTCCTTGCCTAGCCCCCCCAAAAATCATCTAACCTGTTCCACTTGGGGATGATTATAGTTCTCTGGGAAGGCTGAGCTGTATCCAACAGGAGACTGAAGCAAATATATCATCAGTTTTTAATTCAGACATAATGTAAAAATTCAGACTGTAAGGTAACTGTGTATGTAACTGATAGTCCAGGACCACCCTTGTGGCTATAGGTCAGAAGATCTGGTTAGGTTCAAATCCTGGCTCCTTAAATTATCCAAGATTGAAATTAGCCAAATCTTTAAATTCCATTTCCTCTTCTACAAAAGGGAACATTAATACTTGTGTTAGCCATCAAATAGGTCTGCTGTATAGATCAATCAAGCAGTCAATCAACATATATTTATTATAAGCACCTACTATGTGCCAGGCATTATACATACAAAATCAAAAATTAAATAGTTACTATTCTTCAAGGAATTTGCATTCTAATATGGGAGAAAACATATTAAAGTACGTATCAAAATATGTACAACATAAATATGAAGTGAAAAAATACGATATAGATAAATTCCAGGTAGTTTGGGAGGGAGGGCACTAGCACCTTGGGGTGGGGGTGAGGTGTCAGGAAAGGTTTCATGCAGAAGATATGCTTGAACTACCTCTTAAAGGAAAAGAGGGACTCTGTGTTGTGAATTTCAGGCACGGGAAATGGACAATACAAAGGCACTGAGACAGAATATTGAGTTCTCTACCTGAGAACAAGGGGCAACTGGGTGGATGGAGCACCTGGCCTGGAGTCAAGAGGACCTGAGTTCAGATCTGATCTCCGACACTGACTAGCTGTGTGACCCTAGGCAAGTCATTTAGCCCTGTTTGCCTCAGTTTCTTCATCTGTAAAATGAGTTGGAGAAAGAAATGGTAAGAAAACCCCAAATGGGGTCATGAAGAGTCGTTCACAACTGAACACCACCATCTCAGGAACAAAGAAAAGGCCAATTTGGCTAGATCACAGAGGGGGTAGTGTTGTCCGATGAGACTTGTAGATTAGGTTGGGACGAGATTCTACAAGGCTTTAAAAAGCTAAACAGAGTAGTTTGTATTTTATTCTAGAGGCAATAGGAAGCCTCTGGAATTAGAGTAAGAGGAAGTGGGGGGTGGGGAAGAGACCGTGATGTCAGGAGGTCATTATCTTCAAAAGGGGAAAGCATCTCCTCATGAACTCCTGGCAGTATGATTTCAGGAAGCTGGGTTACCAAGGGACAAGATGAAATAATCCAGGCACAAGGTCCTTATTTCATCACAGAACCCTACAAATAACCACGAATTACTCATGCCTCCCAACAGTAAAAAGTTGTCTTGAGAATGTTACACCACAGTAGGAGGGTGATTTCAAATTTAATACCATACCTTAACCTCAACAGAGCTGATCAACTGGAAATATTGAAAGATACTTCTAGCCAGCCATGTCAGCAAACAGAAGATTCCCTGAATTTGCTGATGGTCACTTATGACACCACCATTCAAACTGTTCTCCTCTTTGATTTGGAGGCTTAGAAACATAGCTCTACCTTCTTAATTCTCTCCTTGACACTCTTTCCTAGTGAATATTTGAATTATCACACACTTGGCTAAGTTTACAGTAAAATATAAGAAACCACTAATGTAGCACCTGGGTTCTTCCTCACACATAGGCCCCAGAAAGCTATTCCTGATCCAAAAAAATTCTGTGTACCAGCACCCACCCATAGCTCATAAGCCCCCGCTGATGTGCACATTTTTAGTAAAGCAACCAGAAAGGATATTTTCATTTAAAACAAAACAACAACAACAACAAAAATCATTTATCAAATAGCACAACAAATCAAGTGAAAATTTCTGCTTTAGACTCATAGACATTACTGGGGGGAAATGTATGAATGCAGAGAGGAGGGAACATGAAGGGCCACACACATAGGGAACAAGAAGCCTAAGAACATAGGTAAAGGTGCATATATGCTGGGACGTGTGGCCTTAGCATATGCATGTAGGCAGGGGTATACTGGTAAATGTTTAACAACCAGCTCTGTGAAAAATATATATGTATATATGTACCTGCAAAAAAACATTTAAATTAACATTTTCTCTATCACTTTCTTAAATCTAGACAATCAACAAAATAATAAATCAAATCCTGATTTGTAGGGACAGTTAGGTGGTGCAGTGGATAGAGCACTGGCCCTGGAATCAGGAGGACCTGAGTTCAAATGCGGCCTCAGACATGATACTCACTAGCTGTGTGACCGAGGGCAAGTCACTTGACCCTGATTGCCTCACCAAAAAAAAAAAAAAATCCTGATTTCTAAAACCAATTTCCAAGTTGTAAATGCTCACACTGAAGATTTAAAAATCACCCAGTGAGAGTTGGGTCCAACATACTCCTCCATGTAGGCAACACACATAAGGACATGGGTGCTCAGGGTAATGCATACATCTGATGCTGTAGTACCCCGATATGTTCTGGAGATGTCATTGTGTTGCTTTCCCCTAGGCATTGTATCCCTGCTAGGGATTGTATCTTGAGCCTCTGCTGGGCATTGCATTACCTCTCCTAGGCATTTCTGTTGGTGCCTACCTTCAGTTGCTGATCAGCTTCTTGCTGCTATTTCTTCTTATTTATTTATTTTTAATTTTCAACATTCATTTCCACAAGGTTTTGAGTTTCAAATTTTCTCCCCATCTCGCCCCTCCCCCAACTCCAAGATGATGTGTATTCTAAATACCCCTTCCCCTAATCTGCCCTCCCTTCTACCACTCCCCCTTCTCTTATCCTCTTCCCCTTCTAATAATATATTATTATTTGGGGGGGGGGGTGAGAGGCAATCAGGGTTAATTGACTTGCCCAAGGTAACACAGCTAGTATCAAGTATCTGAATATTTGAACTCAGGTCCTCCTGACTCCAGGGTAGGTACTCTATCCACTGAGCCATCTAGCTGCCTCCCTGCTGCTATTTCTTGGATATTCATCTAGTTTGCCTCTACGGGTCATTTGCTGCTTTTTGCTACCATCTGCTGAGGGTGCAAGGGTGGTAAGCCCTCCCCTTGAAAGGGATCGTTAAACTCTTCACCTTCATAGGCTTAGCCCATAGCTAACAATTGAACTCACCCAGGCAAACAGCAGAAGTCTTACCAAGAATAGTCTTAAGTTTTACTCTAAGTCTATGGCCCTAGTCAATTAGGGGCATCTAGATGATACAGTGGATAGAGTACTGAGCCTGGAGTCAGGAAGACTCAACTTCCTGAGTTCAAATCTGGCCTCAGACACTAGCTGTGTGACCCAGAGCAAGTCACTTAACCCTGTTTTCCTCAGTTTCCTCATCTGTAAAATGAGCTGGAGAAGGAAATGGCAAACTACTCCATTATCTTTGCCAAGAAAACCCCAAATGATGTCACAAAGAGTCAAACACAACTGAACAACAATCACTGGTCAACTTCCTGATAAGATTATGAAATTCTTTCGAACTCATGTTCAGTCCTTGGTGGTCACGCTGCCTTCTCTCAAACTATTTCAGGAGCCTTGCCCAGCAAAAATGGCAAAGGTGCAGTTTGGGGATGGGTTTAGAGGGTTCCCTTCATCCCTATAATACTCGCATTTTTCATACAAATCTATCTGTGTACAAGAACAAAAGAGCTATGTGAAACTTTGGATCTTTTGTTCTAAATTCTCATTTTTATTATGCATCCCTGCCAGCAAGAAAATGGCTGGTGTTTGTTTAGAGTTTCTGCCTGGGCAAGTCTCACTGGTCTCCCTACACTACAATGTGGTGAAACTCAATGTGTAAACTATACATGTCAGCAATTACTGGTGCGTTGTGTAGTTATGGAACTTTGTCCAACTAAGCCTGACTTTGTCTTCTTAGTTCTTTCATCATATGGCTCTTAAAGAAATGAAAACTTTTCTGCCTGAATGGACCTAATCTCTATGTTTTGACCAAAACCGCTCTCCCAAGCAGGTCCCAATACACTATGCTGGTTGTTTTATTTCCCTTGGTTTTTACATAGATAAATAAACTAAACAGAAAACAATATACTCAAAACTTATATACATTCTGCTTCTGCTGTGCTTTTAACATTCAAGTATTCAATTTGGCCAATGACAGAACCCACCATGAGACTTTTCCATCTAAACTTTCCCTAGTATTGTCTTCCCCATTCTTTTTTTTTAATTAATTCATTTTGAATTATCAACAATCACTTCCATAAGCTTTTGAGTTCTAAATTTTTCTCCCCCTCCCTCCCTAACACATCGCATAATCTGATATAGGCTCTACATATACATTCCTATTAAACATATTTTCACATTAGTGATGTTGTAAGTAAGAATTAGAACCAATAGGAGGAACCACCAGAAAGAGGAAACAAAACACAACAGAAGAAAAAAAAAACAGCAAGTAGCGTGCTTCAATCTGCATTCAAACTCCATAGTTCTTTCTTTGGATATGGATAGCATTTTCCATTATGAGGCCTTTGGAGATGTCTTAGATCCTTGTGTTGCTGAGAAGAGTCAAGTCTATCAATGTTAGCCATCGCACAATGTGGTTGTTACTATATACAGCATTCTCCTGGTTCTGCTCACTTCACTCAGTATTAAATCATACAAGTCTTTTCAGGTTTTCCTGAAGTCTGCCTACTCATCATTTCTTATAGCACAATAGTATTCCATTACATTCATATACCACAGCTTGTTCAGCCATTCCCCAATTGATGGGCATCCCCTCAATTTCCAATTCCTTGCCACCACAAAGAGAGCTGCTATAAATATGTCTTCCCCATTCTTGAGAGCGGAGACTCTTACTTTTGTTATGTGCATCTCAAACCACTTAGCACAGTGCTTTGCATATAGTAAACACTTTAAAAAATGCTTTTTCTTTCATTCTCCCATCCCACTGTAGACCCAGTCCTATGCCAGCAGTTCCTTCTGCTACTGATTATAATGGTAATAATAATAGCAAGCATTTATATAATCCTTCAAGGTTTACAAAGTGCTAAAGCATATATCATCTCATTTGATCCTCACAACAACCATATGAGGTAGGTGTTATTATTCCCATTTTACAGATGAGGAAACTGAGGCTGGGAGTAGTTAAGTGACTTGCCCAAAGTCACACAGCTAGGAAGTGCCCAAGGCAAGATTCAAACCCAAGGTCTTCCTAGCTAAATCCAACACTGTTCACTGCAACCACTTAGCTGTCTCTAGGACTAATTAGAATTCCCTAATTAAGATATTCTATAAGTGAAAGAAGAGCTATTTCAACAAATAGAAAAATAAAAGAGCAATACTAAAAAGACCAGTTGGATATTGCCACCACTTTCAAGAGAACTAAAACAATTTAGTTCCCTAGGGGCTCAATGAAACTGTTCCCTCAGAGGTTACTAACTTATGTTATGTGTTGGCCTTGAATCCTTACCAATCTACAGCTGACTTTTTTCCAGAAATAGTCAGACTGGAGCTCAGACACAGGTGCACAGGAATCTTAGCTAAAGACCATCTATGAGACCACTAGTCCAGATAAGAGTCACCCACTCTATGTTGTTACACTAACTAATGTTACATATTTTTTCAGTGTTACATGCTTTTCAATATAACATGTGGGAAATATCCTTGTTGCATAATGTATATACAGTAACTCATCCTTGGTGTTAATGATAACTATCCAACTCTCCAAATTGATTTGAGTGTTAAAAAAGTATAGCAGAAGTGAAATGTAGATGAGTATTGGATATATTGAAAACTTATTTAGTTTATTTGCCCAATTCTGAAACCAAATGGTTGATAGACCAGCCTAGGGTTTGGGATGGCTGTTTGGGAGGGGATATAGATATAGATATAGATGGAGATATGTAGATATACATACATATGTGAGTGTGTGTGTATATATGCATAGACACACATAGATATACATATATACACTGTATATAAATATATGCATACATTAAAATTTTTTATGTGTGTGTATTTGTATGTGTATATAACCTAAAAAATGCCTTTGGTATTCTAAGGCTGGGCTGCTTCTTACTATCAACATTAGAAACTTAACTAAAAATTCATGAACAAAGACAAGTATCATATTCTCTATCTTTCCCCCCAAATCTCTTCTCTTCCTAACTTCCCTCTTTCTGTTGAGAGTACCACCCCTATTCCAGTCACCCAAGTTTACAACTTTGTTGTCTTCCTTGACCCCTCCTCTTCCTTTCACTCTTCCAGCCATTTCAAGGCCTCATCACCCTTCACATGGATTTTTGCAATAGCCTACTAATAACTACTTCTCCAATCCATCCACCACATAGTTGCCAAATTTATATTCCTAAAGCATAGGTCTGACTATATCACTCCTCTGCTCAATAAACTCCTATTATCTCTAGGATCAAATACAAAATCTTGAGCTGGTCACCCAAACCCTAAAGCAAAGCTTATAAGATTGTTGTTCTTGTTGTTGATGTTATTTGTCCTTCATTCTTAAAAAGGACCAATGACATCAGAAGTGTGATGCCTTGACTTGCAAGTGAATTGGATTTAAGTGAGGCAGAGCTGTGCAAAGTCATCAGCCTCACTCTCTCCTCCAGGGTCTTTGGAGTCCAGTGGCAACACATAGGTCAGGACGATTGGAGATGACCCCAGATGCAGTGAAAGACTTTGACCTTTTTATGCAAAGGCCTTTCCCAGGTCTCAGTTTGTCTGAGGCAATACTCATTCTGTGATTTAAGGCCGGATAAGAAATGAGGCAAAAGATGGCCTAGTTTGCCTACTCAAAAAAAACTCCAAAAAACAAATCGCTATTTCCGTTCACTCTGAGCCATCAAAACCCAAACAATGATCGAGTGAGACTTGGGCTGGGACCTATTATTGGCCAATCAGTGAGAGCTAGAATGATTTGGGTTTAAGGCATGATCAAGTAGCTCCATTTGAATACCAATGGGCTTTATCAAAGCCTAGTTTTCCAGAGCTCTATTTCAATAAATCATAAATGAAACCACATGGGACAAAATAGCAATTATTTCTGTTCTGACCAGAAACCCTGAGAGTCTTCCCCTCCCAGTTTGATATTTTTTTTGAATAGGCAAACTAGGCCATCTTTTTCTTTTTTTAAGTGAGGCAATTGGGGTTAGGTGACTTGCCCAGAGTCACACAGCTAGTGAGCGTTATGTGTGTCTTAGGCCCAATTTGAACTCAGGTCCTCCTGACTCTAGGGCCGGTGCTCTATCCACTGCGCCACCTAGCTGCCCCTGTAAATATACTTTGTATATATTTGTTTATATGTTGTCTCTCCCATTAGGTCGTAAACTCTGACGTGGATGAAAAGTCTGAGAGACAGAACTTCTGGGTAATTAATAATCAGTTTATTAATTAGGCTGGCAGATAATCAATAAATTCATGGTTAGTGGTCTCTCTCAGTGACCAAAGATAAACCATGGAGATCCTCCAATGCTTAAATATCTTTGGAAAAGTGGATGGCCCTGACAGATGAGATGGACCCTGATTGGTAAACAATCAATGAGGGAATAGATGAGGAAGTGGACTGAAAGCCTTCAGCAGCTCCTGCTGAGAACACGGCTTGATCATGAGACTCAGCTGCCTCCAGCTATCTGAACAAATGCATCCGTCTCCACCCAGACCACTCAAGTTGAACAATGAGGGTTTCAAAGATGGGAGCTTAATGCTGTTAGGGCTAGAATTCACCTAGATTAAATTCTCTTTATACTTTAATGGGAAGTAAATTCTCCTAGTTGGGGGAGGCGGGGGGGGGGGGGGGGGGGGGGGGGGGGGAGTCTGGCCCAAGATTGGGGAGAATGTTCCTGGGACATTAGACCAATTATTGTCAGCCCTGTCTTTCTGACCTACAAAGACAAGACTTTGAATGAGGAAGTAAAAAAGAAAACAAAAGAAAAAACCTGAATCCCAATATTAGTAATTGGTTATTCATAATCATTTCTCTCAACTCCTTGAGGGTAGAGACTATCTTTTGCCTCTTTTTGTATCTTCAGCACTTAGCACAGTGCCTGGCACATAGTAGACATTTAAATGTTCGTTGAATTGAATTTTTTTAATTGTTTACTGATTCGTAGTAAGGCAGACCATAGATAAGCAAGTCTCTGACATGAGCATCTTCATTGCTGCAATACGCCGCCTTAAAATCACTGCAGCATACTACGACCCGCGTCTGTGGCAAAATGAGTTGTCATTCCAAAGCTTCCATTTCCTCATCTCTAAAATTAGGGATTGTCTGAATCTTTAAAGTCTCTTCCATCCCTAATACCTGTGATTCTGATTCTGTGAGAAAATGAAGAAAAACCATGAACACTGCACCACAGAGTATACATAATCTGTAATGCCCATTTTGTGATTAGTGCATCTGGTCTCCAGCTAAATACTTCAAAGCATAAGATAATAGAATCCTAGATTTAGAGCCTGAAGGAGCCTCAGAGACCATCTAGTACAAATGCTTCATTTTACAGATAAGGAAACTGAGAGGTCCGTGGAGATAAAGTGACTTGCTTAAGGTCACACGGAAACTGACTTCCTGGCTAAGCCTGATTCTTTGGGAAGACAGACATCATTTCCAGGCATACCTGTGAGAAGAGACAGAGAACACACAATCAGGAGACACTTTTCTCTTTGACCCTGCTCCCACCTTTCACTTCCCATGCAGGCATTGATGGATTGACTTCCTGCTGACTTGGAGGGTTTTCTTTTCAGAATTGAGGAAGCTGGAACAATTGACCTTCCTGTTGAGGCAAGACTGTCCGTAGCCACATGCTGCTGAGTGTTAATTATAGGGGCAGTGGGGGCTGGCAGGAGGTAGCTATTGGTGAGCAACCTTCTGAGGTCATGCAGAGGCTGAAGAATGAATGCTGCTTACCCTCATGTTCATGTGATCAGCTGCAAAGTATTGTGTCCCAGGGAAGTGGGTGGTCAACCTTCTCATCTCTCTGTTTCTGTGTTAAATGATAAATATTCAACAGACTTCATGAAATGTAGCATTAGAGTTTCCTCCTGGCTAGACAGAGGAGCAAAATGAATTACATTTCTGAGACATCAGAAAAGCCTAGGAAAAGACTTTCTGTTCTTATTAGTTTATTTATATCCTTTTTCACTCTTTCCTTTTTTGTTGAAAGCTTTTGGGTTGTTTGTTTTTTTTTTTTTTTTTGTAAAATAGTACACTCATTTCCCTACATAGCACACCTCCATTGGGTCCTCCTTCATAACAAACAAAAATCAGTCAAGCAAAACCAAATGTCAATGCAACTATGCCCAATAATCTATGCAGCTTTCTATATCCAGCCTCCAAATAAGGAGGCAGTATGGTGCCAGTCAACCAGCATTTATAAATCACCTATTATATCTCCAGTCACTGTGTTTAGAGCTGAGGATACAAAGAAAGGCAAAAGATAGTACCTGATCTCAAGAAGCTCACAGTCTAAAGGGGGAAACAACACGCAAGCTAAA
Source organism: Vombatus ursinus (assembly GCF_900497805.2). Taxonomy (NCBI): domain Eukaryota; kingdom Metazoa; phylum Chordata; class Mammalia; order Diprotodontia; family Vombatidae; genus Vombatus; species Vombatus ursinus. Next base: position 19,624,427 of record NW_020954572.1, on the reverse strand, counting down.
ATTCTACCTTCAATAAAAAGCCTTCCCTCACCCCTCTTAATTCCTGTGCTTTTCCTCCTTTAATTATTTCCTATTTGTCCTGCATATAGCTTGCTTTGCCTACATTTGTTTACATGTTGTCTCCCCCATTAGTTTGTAAGCTTTTTGAGGGTAGGGACTGTCTTTTGCCTCTTTTTGTATCCCCAGTGCTTAGCACAGTGCCTGGCACATAGCAGGCATATAATAAATGCTCGCAGGTATATAATAAATGCTTATTGAATTGAAAAATGCAAATAACAAAGAAGTACAAAGAAGATGTGGTCAGATAGATATTTTTGTTGTTCAGTCATTTCAGTTGTGTTTGACTCTTCATGATCCTGTTTGGGGTTTTCTTGGCAAGGATACTAGAGTGGTTTACCATTTCCTTCTCCAACTCATTTTAAGATGAGGAAACTGAGGCAAGCAGGGTTAAATGACTTGCCCAGGGTCACACAGCTAGTGTCTGAGGCCAGATTTGAACTCAGGAAGATGAGTCTTCCTGACTCCAGGTCCAGCACTCGATCCACTGTACCATCTAGCTGCACCTAATGTAGGTATAGATATAGATATGTAGGATAAAATAGAGATAATCAACCAAGAGAAGACCCTGGCATTAGGGGGCATTGGGAAAGGCTTCTTGTAGGGTCTTAGCTAGGACTTGAAGGAAGCCAGGAAGGTCAGGAAACAGAGATGAAGGGGAAAGAGTTCCAGACGTGGGGGACAGCCAAGTTGTGTTTCTCTCAATTCCTCGAATTTTTTGATTCTTAACAGCAGAGCAATATTTCACCATATTCATATATCACATTTGGTTGCCATTTTCCAGTTGATGTGCATCCAGTTTGTTTCTAGTTTGGTGTGTTGAAGTTTGTTACCACAAAGAGCACTGTTGTGTAGCAGAAGGACTGGAGCACTTGACGGCTGAGTGGGCAGCTCTTTCTAGAATAGTTACCAATCATCTTAAATGTGGTCCCAGGCCCAAAGACCAAGGGACCAATCAAGATCTAGTGGATCACTCACCTCCTTTAGCAGGCAGCCTGAGCACATGTTTCCCAGAAACAAGCCAAAGCTCCCATCAAACTCAGTAGGGAGTGTTTCAGTCCATGTAAGACCTGTCTTCTGGCACTGAAGGCAGCTAGGTGTGCCATAGTGCACAGAGTGCCAGGCCTGGAGGCAGGAAGATTCCTCTTTCTGAATTCAAATCCAGCCTCAGACACTTACTAGCTGTGTGGTCCTGGGCAAATCACTTAACCCTCTTTGACTCAGTTTCCTCATCTGTAAAATGCCAAGAAAACCCCAAATGGGATCATGATGAGTCAGACATGACTAAAATGACCCAATGACTATGTGCCTAGCACTGTGCTAAATGCTCTACAAATATTAACTCATTTGATCCTTATGATAATCTAGAGAGGTAAATGCTATTATGATCCTCATTTTACAATTGAAGAAATTGAGGTAGATGGAGGTTAAGTGAGTTGCCTAGGACTACATAGGTAGTAAATGTCTTTAGGCTAGATTTGAAGTTAGGTCTTCCTGACTCTGAGCTTAGCACTTAAACATTTCTTGGATTAGAGATTCTACCTCCCTGGTAATTTGTTCCAGTGTTAAATTGCCTTTATGGAGAAGGTCTTCTTTTTGACTAATCAATCTTCCCTTCTGCTCTAATTTAAACCTAGTTTTGTTTGTTATTGAATTTTCTGTGTGTGTAAAGGAAAACCATACCACAATCTTTGCAAAATCTGATTCTTTACATATTTAAAGTTACCGTCTGTCCTCCTAAACAAATATATCCAATGCCTTTCATTTCTCCTTGTAATAACTATTTTCCATTCTTTTTTTCATTCTTTTTTTCTTTCCATTCTCATTCATTTGAAAATCTCATCTTCACATCTCTTCCTCCTATTTTCTCTGTTTTGTGTTCTTTGTCAAATATGCCAAACCAAGTTAAATGTGACAGAACAGAGGCCTTGACTACCAAAGGACCTGGTGTTCCTGGCTCAACAACCCTCTCTCCCCTAGCCAGCCTCCCCATGTCCTGCCTCTCTTCCAGCAATTTTCTCCTTGCTGGATTTGGATCACCTTTGTCCGCTGAGGCAGCAACCTTGGTAAAGGATTTTGTTCTCCTTCCCCATCTTTCAGCCTCTGAAGAGAAAAATTAGCTTTCAGAAGTTTTAGAACTCCAGGCAGAAGTTTCCCAAATCAGAAGATGGGACCTCAGCATCACTGAGCCCCACTGAAAAACTTTCTGTAACTTAGCTTAGGTAGTAGAGTATGAAGTAAACAATAAAAAGAAACACACAAATATAGAAATTGTACTATTAGTCAATAAGCATTTATTAAATGCCTACTATTCTGTGACATTTGAAATATTTGAGAGACATAATGACTTTCCTGGAAGAAGATTCCCCAGTCTCTTCCACTTGGGCAGTAGCATCAGAAATGTTCTACAATGTGCCAATACACCTTTATACCACATAAGTATATACACAGTATAGATAAAAAAAATAATTTGGGGAGGGCAGAAGCATCTGGGGTGATCAGAAGAAACTTCATGTAGAAGGTGGCACTGGAGCTGAGCCTAAATGATATGGGGGATGCAAAAAAGTATAAGTCATAGTACCTGCCCTCAAGGAGTTTATAGTCAAATTGAGGAGATAAGATGGAAAAGATAACTAAGACTATAAGGCAGCATACGCTTAGTACCGAACCATACTCTACAGCCAGTAAGTGCTAGAAAAGTTCAAAGAAAGGAGAGATCGTTTCAAAATGGAGTAATTAGGGAATATCTCAGAGCTGGATCTTGACTTTGGATTCAAAGGATGGTTAGGATTTAGAGGGGAGGTGGGTAGGATATATATGGTCAAGGGAAAGGTAGAAGCAAAAGAGCATAGGTGGCAATGCATGGAGAAATAAATGTAGACGATGGAGCAGAGACCTATGGGAGACCTTAGAGGTCATGTAGTCCCACCCCTTAACTTTACAGACGAGGAAATCAAGGACCACAGATATTAAGTGACTTGCCCAAAATCCCATAGGTAATAAACATCAGAGGCAGGATTTGAATCCAGATTCTCTGACTCTAGAGCTAATGCTCTTTCCACTGTAGTACAATTCCCCCCTAAGTTGGAACCCCAGTGTGGAGGGCTTCAATGGCAATTTGAGATAGGGCTTTTTCTTGAGGACAATGGAAAACTCTGGAAGGTTTTTGAAACAGGAAAGTAACATAATGGAAGAGATATTTTAGGAAAAGTCATTTATTGGGAATATGATGGATGAATTAGAGAAAGATTGATGCTTTCAAATTGTGGTGCTAGAGAAGGCTTTTGAGAGTCCCTTGGACAGCAAGGAGATCAAATCAGTCAATACTTAAAGAAATTAATTCAGACTATTCATTAGAAACACAAATACTGAAGCTAAAGCTTAAATACTTTGGCCACATAGTGATAAAACAGGACTCATTGGAAAAGGCCTTGATGTTGGGAAAGATGGAAGGTAAAAGAAGGAGACAGCAGAAGGTGAGAGGGATAGGCAGTATTATGGAAAGTGTCAAGAAACATGAGCTTGGACAGATTTTGGGAGATAATGGAGGATAGAGGGGCCTGGCATATTATGGTCCATGAGGTCACGAAGAGTCGGATGTGACTGAATGACTGAACAATAACAACAAAATAGTGGCAGTAAAACCAGCAACAAGAATGTTACTGCAGCCTCCTAGTGACAAAGATTGTAATGAAAAGGATACCATAGATTCCAACATAAGAATCAGCTGGAGGATTTGGTGATTGACTAGACTAGGACATGTGGGTGTTCCACATTCCCAAGAATCCTGGAGCTATCATAGGCCTCTCTATTCCCCAGGATGGACCTAAAAACCACTATTAAATGGAGGGCATTGGTCTTTAGCTGCCTATTGGTATCTCCCACCTCAATGACTACCACCCCCACCTTCCTCCACATCTCAGAGCCTGCCCTCCCACATGATCCCCCATATTTCAGACCTAGTATTATAGGAATTACAACTAGAGGAACCTTGAAGATCATCTAGTCCAACTACCTCATTTAACAGATGAAAAACTGAGGCCTAGAGAAGTGACTTCTCAAAGTCACACAGTTGGTGAGAATCAAAATTCAAACCTAGGTTCCCTGACTCAAGAACAGTTGCACCAAATTATCCAAAAGTTAGAAGTGTACCTTTTGCTTTAAGGAGAAGACTTGAAGAACTTTGAGATCCTACTCAAAAGAGGTTTCCTCAAACTATTTATACAGTCCCAATGAGCTACAACAATCGGGCCAACACTAAAGCTTAAAATGTGGCTTGGCAGAGACCAGAACTGAACTTTTATTGAGCAGCACTCATTTTTGGTGCCTTCTGACAAACAACTTCTTGCTAATCTTTCTGGATGGAAGGTTTTGGCCAAACTTGACCTTGCTCAAGCCCATTTAAAGCTAATTGTCAATGGTACTGAAATTTTTGTCATTGTTGTCATTTTTTCAGTTGTATCTGACTCTCTGTGATCCCATTTGGGGTTTTCTTCCTGACTTCAAATCCAGCCTCAGATACTTACTAGCTATGTGACCCTGGGCAAGTCATTTAACCCTGTTTGCCTCAGTTCCTGTAGAATGAGCTGGAGAAGGAAATGTCCACACCACACCAGTCAACTTCAATTCTCCATCCATTAAATGAGGATAATAATAGAACCTACCTTACATAGTTGTTGTTGAAAAACATATGTAAAGTGCTTTGCAAACCTTAAAATGCTACAAAAATAATAGCTATTATTCATAGTCATAGTAATATAAGACAAGAAAGGCACATTGAATGCCAGGCTAAGCACAATAGGAAATCATTGAAGGGTTTTGAGCAGAGAGGTGACACAAAGCAAGACTTTCTTATCCACTAGAATAGTGGTGCCAACCTCAAATAAGAAGTGGGGAGAAAGGTGAGCAATAGTCCAGCATAAGGATTCCTGTGGGTCACATAGTAACTTAGTTTTAAAATGTAATGTTATCTGTGTTTTATCGTTTTTTAATTTACCTTGTTAGGTATTTCCTAACTACCTTTTAATGTGGTTTGGAGTTTGATGCCTCTGCCCTAGAAAGATCTTCTTCCTAACTCTCTGATACAATTTTGAAAAAAAAAAATTTATTGTGGCTTTTTAAGGCCTGAGATGCTAGAGGTTTTGGGAAAGGAGAAAACTAAGGGGGAGGAGAGGGCATGGTTCTGGACCATCACTAAAAACTGTAAATGACCACCTGGGCTCCCAACTGCCTCAGTTTTGTGACCTCAAGCTAAAACTTAATGACTTAAACATAAAGAGAGTGTTTTAGATTTTTTTGTTGTTGTTTTTATTAGGAGAGACAATGTAGTATAATGAAATAAACCTCAGTCTTGGAGTAAGAAGATATAGGTTTGAATCCCAGGTCCATCGTGGTATAGTACATAGGTTTCCGAAGTGGGCGATAACACCCCCTGAGGAGCGCTGGAATGATGGGGGCGGCTGTAGTAGCCTTGGATACAATTGGGGAAGTGTTGAATAAAAATAAAGGGGTGGTGGAAACATAAGTAAAAAAGGAAAGATAGGAAAACTTTGAAAAACTGTTTGTACATGTTTCATATGTTGTATAACAGAGTTAAAGTTGTAGTGATTACATTATTTTCCAAATAAACACACAAAATGCAAGTTATAATCAATCAGTGGTCAAGTCTACCCACAGGTCTTACCAGGCAAGTATTGGCAGGCAAGTGTGTCACTCATTGTCAGGAAGTCCAGCATGCATTGGCAGGAATATGTGCATGTAATGACTTGTTTACAATATGATAATATTGTATTATCAAAATTTTAATGCAGGAAAAAACCCACTAATTTACAATAAATTATTAAATTTAAGATGTGTCATTTTAAAAAATTTTTTTGAAATGATGAAAATTTCAAAAATACTGTTAAAGGATTAAAGAAAGTAGATTTCCAGGGGAATGCTGAGGAATTTTTTTTTTTAAAAGAGGGCAGTTGACCAAATAAGTTTGGGAACCTCTGGTATAGTAGAAAGAATGCTAGATCTGGGATCAATGACCCTGGGTTCAGATCTAAGATCTACCGTTTATTTAACCTTGGATCCATCATCAAACTTCTCTGGGACTCATTTTCCTCTGGTGAGGAGCACCCAGCAGGTGCTCCTGTAAAATCAGGAGTTTGAAACAGATGGCCTCTGAAGGCCCTTCTTGCTCTAAATCTATGTTCTTTTTCTGCTTGTTAGTTATGTAGCCTTGAGCAAGTCACTTAACCTCAGTTACAAAATTCTATAAAATGGTAACAGCAATAAGTGCTGGTTTTACCCTTCATAAGGTTGTTAAGAAAATGCTTATAAACTTTAAGCTGCTATGTAAATGTAAGTTGAGTTATATGTGTAAATATGATAAATAATTCTATGTAAAACAAATAATGACTTGTAATATAATTTCTAAAATAACATAATCAATAATTACATTATATATAAATATGTATATAATGTTAATATACAAACTATATATTATATTAATACATGATAAACATATTACATTATTGTCACATATTAATATATAATGATATATTGCCCAGAATACATTTGTGTGTGATATTAATATAATATATGGATGTATAATAATAGATTAATATATGTTAACATGATATAAAATTATGTTACATATAATTTATTAATATGGCATGACATGTTAATATAATATACATGATATACCAAATATAATATATTGGTGTGGTAATATATTAACATACTACATTAACATATTATATATTAAATATAATGTATTAATATGTGGCAACACATTTGCAGAATATATTAATGTATTTCTTATATAATAACATAATACATAATATGTTATAATGTATATAACCAATAGTCAAAAATTTATTATACCAATAAATATATGTATATTATATTAATGTTGATCTCCAATAATTTGCTATATGGTATATTAAGATAATATATTAATTGACATCTAATATATTAATATAACATATACTGTGATATAATGTATATCATCATATAGAATCAGGAATTGTATTATACACATCTGTATATAATTTTGCAGGAATAGATGTGTATGTATATGCATATGTACGTATCTATGTGGATGCATGTGATTGTGTGTATATATGTTATCTGTTCTCCCCAACCCCCCACCTCCTCAACCTGTGTATTTCCCCCCTGCCCGTGTGGACATGCAGTTTGCTTAACTTTGCAGAGGAAATCTTTCTCAACTCCAGCGAACACCCACTCAAAGTTGGAACTCTTATGGGACATCCTGTTTGCAGTCCTCTGGGCCCCTCTCACAGATTACTGAGCTAATCAATACAAATGTCATGTCGTTTTGGAGGTGAGGCTGGGAAGGGGAGAAATGAAGGCTTCATTAGCCATGGACAATGGCTTGGGGAACACTCTTCCTATGCATTCACTGGCTTGTATAGGATTAGCTATAGTGTGTTTAGAATGCTGCATGCTATATAGCCCATTCACAACCAGTTTGAAAGACATGAATGCCTTTTGCTGAGGCTGGATAAGTTGCTCTGAGATTTGACTTACTTTTTTTAAAAAAAAATGTATTTTAAGGAAAAAGAAAATTCCAGTAAGGTTAATAAAAGTGCTGGAATCAGAGAACCTGTGAGAATTGTGCGGAAATGTCAGAGGCCATCTTAGTCAGAATCCATGTCTACAAAGTCTTGAAAGCCTCCATCCCTTTGTGGCTCTATGGAGGGTCGTCTTACAGGTCCTAACTCACCCTCACTCCGCCTCACACAGACAGTGCTGTCCACTGCTGCTGCCGGCTATAGGGACCTCAGGGTCAAAAGCTGCTGACTCAAAGGGCTTGCCTTTCTGTGGGACTGTGGCCATTCACATGCATTCTGAGTTTGTTGCCAGTGGAGGTAGTCTATAGGCTCAGGCCCATTGATGGGGGGATTAGGTTTGGGGCGGGCTGTGGGCCAAGGGGGCAGAGAGGTACTTCAGTTAAAGAGCCAGTTCTCCACTCACCAGCCTCTGGCAGATGCAGCCATGCCCTACCTCCCACCAGGATTCTTCTGTGACCGAGTGATCCGGGAAAGGGACAGGAAGAATGGAGAGGGGACCCTTGCTCGTCCCCTGAAGTTCGAGGGACAGGATTTTGGTGCCCTCAGGAAATGGTGCCTGGCCCAGAAGAGACTGTTTGAGGACAATGTGTTCCCAGCAGGTGCTCAGGCCCTGGGTTTCCAAGAACAGAGGCAGAAATCTAAGATGAAGAATATTACATGGAAGAGGCCAAAGGTAGGGAAGGAAAAAAGGGGCATCTGCAGGTAGGAACATGAAGTAAATAGGAATGTTGTGCAGTCACCTGAAGTCTAGAACGACACCAGCCTTTTCCTGTGGATTTATAAGCCGTTCTCAGGGGCCTCAGTTATTGGTAAAGCTGGAGGAAAATTAAGGTCATAGTGAGAGTTATATATAGAATTCTAGACCTGGAATCAAAAAGACCTGAGTTCAAATTCGGCCTCAGACATGAGCTATGTGACCCTGGGCAAGTCACTTAACCTCTGTCTGCCTCAGTTTTCTCGTCTGTAAAATGGGGCTAGTAATAGCACCTACTTCCCAGGGTTTTTGTGAGGATAAAATGAGAATATTTGTAAAGCACTTTTCAAACTTTAAAGTGCTATATAATTGTTAGCTATTCCTTCAACTGGAAATAAACCTTTTAGTCCATAATTGGAAATAAGGCTGAGAAAATGCAGCACATTAACTTAAATTCACACTGAGGTATAATCAACCAATCAGCTAATCCACCCCCAGGAATCTTATTCACTTTTGCAGCCCTCTCCAACAGAACACAGGTCCTTCCTTGTACTTCCTAGGTACTCAGTAAAGGTTTGTGGAGTGAATGAATGAATGCTATCCTGAGGATGGATTTTGATAAGGAAATAGCAGAGATCATAACCATGGGCATGATAGAGTGTACCATGGAGAAGAGCAAAGGGTGAAGATGGGAGGGCTAAGGAAGTAAAATGTAAAACTAGCGCTGTCTACAGAGTTAGAGGACGTGGGTGTTAATATCAACAACACCACTTAACTATATGTGTGACTTTGGGCAAGTCTTTTCAATTCTGTGGGCTTTCAGATCTTCCATAAAATGAAAGGGTTAGACAAGATTATATCTAAGAAGTTTCCCCATTCTATATCTTTGCTCTTATGAGGGGTCACACACTCCATTTCCTTCACAGTTTTGTCTGGAGAGAACTGAGTTTTGGCAAATCAGTTTTAACAGAAAAAACACAGAAGCTGGCCAACACAAATACCTCTATTATTGACTCTGTTCGAAGACTTTACCAGTGATGGTTCTTCAGTTCTGAGTCTCTTTCCCTTGATGTCCTGTTGATGTTAAGAGATGCTCTGGCTGATTCTAAATGCAACATGCCTAGCCAGAAAGGTTGGGTACCTTGGAGAGGCTGTATGGTGTATTGGATACAGTACTGGACTTGGTGTCAGGATAGTCCTGGGTTCAAATCTCACCCCAGACACTTATTAACTGTGTGACCTTGGGCAAGTCATTTAATGTCTTTGGCCTCAGTGGCCTCATCTTTAAATGACTGGGGTTGGATTCAAAGCCTTATAAACCCCCTTCTAGGTCCAAACCTCCAATCATTGCCGGGGTACCTGTGTCTACACCCAAAGTGGCCAACGTGGTACCAGGATTGCTATACATATTCCTTCTGGTGGGATTCAGATTCTTAATGGGTTTTTTTTGTTGTTGTTGTTGCTTCTTTATTGTGGTTTTGCTTTATTGATAATATTGGCAGATTATAATAGCTTTGATCAATTATGTTTTCTTTTGCTGGCTCACATTATTAGGGTAACATTTGTTACTATTTTGTATTGACATAGTGCTAATTGCTGCATTTCACACACACAACCAATATGACCAGTTTGTTTGAATGAGCTTTGTCAGAGAGCCAGGCAATTGAATAACAAAATCAGTCCAAACAAATTTTTGTCATTGTGTAGGTACAAACATAGTAATAATCAGCACAAAGCCAGTAGGACTTTGTCTCAGAGCACCAACATAGTGAGGAGTTGGAGGACACTTTTCTTCTCACAGGGTGTCCATTTTTTTTCCATATGGCACACTTCTTCCCCGAGGCATGCTTCCTACCCAGTAGAGTGTGCCCACTTCCAGTAGACATTGGCATCCCTATGCTATGTTACTCTGCACTACCCTATGGAGCAGCCACCATCCTCAAAGTCTGTCTCCCATGACACTTTACAAGACCACCTTTCCTTCCAAGTCCTTTTGAGGTCAAAGGCCAAACCATCCCCTTTCCTGACACAATTGTGCCTCACTCCAACTCCATTCAATTGTTTTTTGCCTCAGGTGAAAAAATGTCCAGTCTCAGCTCTAGATAAGACAACCAGTTAAGAGACTGTATACTTCTCTGTCTCTCTTTTTTTAATGGTAATTTAAATGTAAAGCTAATTCACTTTAAGTGTCATGTAAGCACAGACAGAATTTTCAAATGACAAATTATTCATTATAAAGATTCCACTATCATAGTGAGTTAGTATTAGAAAAATGTAGATGCTTCAGGTTGTTGTTGTTCATCCTGAGTTCTAGAAGAAGACCAATGACATCAGGAGGGTGATGTCTTAACTTGCAAATGAATTGGGTTTAAGTGAGGCAGGGCTGTGCAAAGTCACCAGCCTCACTCTTTCCTCGTGAGCCATCTGGGTCCAGTGGGAAGATATAGGTCAGGATGACTGGAGATGGCCCTGGATGCAGTGGGAGACTTTGGTCTTTTTAAGCTAAGGTCTTCCCCAGGTCTCACTTTGTCTGAAGCAATGCCCATTCAGTGATTAAGGCTAGGTAAGAAATGAGGCAAAAAATGGCCTCTTTTGAGTATCTTTTATTTCATCACCCCCTGTCTTCTATCACATAAGAGCTAGGAAGCTGTCATTTTACACCTAGACATAGGTTTGTAAATGTTTATTGTCACAGAAGAGTAGAATGCTTAGAGCTGGAAAGCACTTTAGAGATATCTAGTCCAAGTCCTTCATTTTGCAAGTGAAGAAACTCACTATCATCATCATTATCATCAAAAACTGTTAAGTATTTAACTGTGGGGGAGCAGGCACAGTCAGATGTAAATACTAGATTTGAGGAGAGGAGCTTTCAAAAAGTTCAAAGAAACGATGGGAAGGATCCCTTGGCCAGATACTCAAAGGCAAAAGTGGGGATAAAATAGGAAATTTGTGATCCTCTTTCAGAATACAGGCCTTACCAACAAATATGCATGAAGAAATGATAATTTTTCCCAAAATACAACTATCTATCTATCTATCTATTCACCCATCCATCCTATCTATCCATCCATCTGCCTACCTACCTATCCATCCATCCATCCTACTTACCCATCTATCTATCTTTCTATCCATTTTTCCTTCTATCTATCCATCCATCTATTTATCTATCCATCTATCTATTTATCCATCAGTCTATCCATCTCTATATTTATCCATCTATCTATTCAATACACACACATGATATACCCAACAAGATCAGAGTCTTCATTCAATTAACATTTATTACATGCCTGCTGGAAGCACTGGTTGGTGAACTGGAAACAATGAGAAACATTGGAGAAAGTAACTGTGCCATCTTAAAGTTTGCAATAGTAAAGGAAGGAAAGGTCGGGTAGGTATAGTCAGACATGAATCCTAGATTTTAAGAAAGGAGATTTCAAAAAGTTGAAAGAAATGATGGGAATGAGCCCGTGGGCAGAAACTCAAAAAGGGAAGACAACTCAAAAGGTGTAGGACTGCTCTCAAAACTACGAGTCTGGTGATACAAATTTTTAATACTTTTGGCAAAAAGGGTAAAGATAAGAAAAATTGCTTTTTGCACCAAGATGGAAGGAAGCAAATTGGTGATAATTATATTAATCAATGATAGAGAAAACAGAACTACTCGATTCTTGTTTTGCATTTATCTTTTCTATCAAGGGGAATAGTCTTCAAAATGGAGATTAAAACGTTTTGGGAGAATTAAAACCAAAGATAACTGAGGCCATGGCAAGAAGACAACAAGCCGCTTTGAATAAAATCAGATTCAAGTCTCCTGGTTCCGTCCAGTGCATCCCAGGGTATTAGAAGAACTCGTAACACAATCACTGAAGAACTATCTATAATCTTTGAAAATTCACAGAGAATGCTAGAGGTGTGGTCCGGAAAAAAGAATAATGAATGTGGAATTAGAAGTTCTGGGTTTGAACCCTGGCTCTGCCATTTATTACCTGTGTGATCTTGGACAAGTCATTCAACTCCTTTAAGCTTCCTTATTTTTCAAACGAAGGGATTGGCATAGATGACTTCTAAGGTCCCTTTTAGCTCCAAATCTATGATGATCTTCTAAATGTTGTCTTGATTTCAAAAAGAAGGAAAGGTGGTGTTTGGATACTATAGGCTAATGAGTTTGATGTTGATTCCCCGCAAAATCCAAGAACTGATTATCAAATGACTTGTGAGTGCTGTAGCCAAGAACCAACAAAGGTTCATTAAAAATAAATCATGGATAGATTACATTTAGAAAACTACTCAGGACCTTCAGTGATCCCAAGCTTCTCTTTAACATAAAACTGACCTTTTTAACACAGATTTTCTGGCAGTGATACTATAAGGCTACAAATTATGGAAAAACCATGATCACCAAAAAAATCAAAATTGCGAGTAACCCAAAGGACTCGGAGAGACACGTGGTGGATGTAAATAGCCTGCAGCAAATTGCTAACAATGACTTCTATACAAAAAGTAGCATAAAGTATATTTTCCAGAAAATTGTTAGAAGACCTCAAGGAAGTCTTCCAAGGTGTTGGGTATATCTTCTATGGTAGATTTATGAAAAGATATGGAAAAGAATTTCAAAGCCTGAGAAAGTGTGGATGGATTGTCATCTATACCATTTGAGGAAGTACCCACATTAATGATATTAATTATGAGTGTTTTTCAAGGCTCTGTCCTGCGCTCGCTTCTCTTTTTTCTCTTTGCTATGTCACTTGACGACTTCATCAGCTCCCAAAGGTAAAATTATCATCTCTTTTTATGTTCATATGAGTGCTGTGTTTGAATGTCAGTTTTTCTACTTGACTCTGGTCTTTTCATCAGGAATGTTTAAAAGTTCTCTATTTCATTAAAAGTCTAATTTCCACCCCCCATAAGATTATACTCAAATTTTACAGACTAGTTATTTTTGGTTGCAATCCTACATCCTTTGCCTTCTGGAATACTATATTCCAAACTGTCTGCTCCTTTATAATGGTGGCTGTTATATCTTGTATGATCCTGCTTGAGGCTTCATAATACTTGAATTCTTTCTTTCTGGCTACTTGAAGTATTTTTTCCTTGACCTGGGAGCTCTAGATTTTGACTATGATATTCCTGGGAGTTTTCATTTGGGTTTTCTTTCAGGAGGTGACTGATAAGATTCTTTCAATTTCTACTTTACCCTCTGGTTCTAAACTATCTGGGCAATTTTATGATTTCTTGAAATATAATATCTAACCTCTTTTTTTGTATGTGGCTTTCAGGTAGTCTAATGATTTTTAAATTATCTCTTCTCAATCTGTTTTCCAAGTCAGTTATTTTTCCTATGATATAGTTCACATTTTCTTCTTCTTATTTTTTTTTTAGTCTTTTGACTTTGTTTTATTATGTCTTGATGGTTCATGGAGTCATTCTATTTATCCAATTCTTATTTTCAAGGAACTATTTTGTACCTCTTTTACCAAGCTGCTAATTCTCTTCATATCTTTCTTGCATAGCTTTCATTTTTTTCCCCACTTTTTCCTCTATCCCTTTCATTTGTTCTTTCAAATAATTTTTTGCTCTTTTTTTAAACTTTCTTTAACTCTTTTAGGAATTCATGTTGGTTTTATGTCCATTCTGCAATTTTCTTTGAGACTTTGCTTAATGATGTTTTCAAGTCATTATCTTCTTCTCTAGTCTAGAGCTTCCCTGTCGTCACAGTAACTCTTCATGGTCAGATTCTTATTTTGTTTGTTCATTCTTCCAGCCTGTTTCTTGACTTTGAACTTTATGTTGGTGCTGGGCTCTGAGCACTTTGGGGGGAGGTGGGATATGGGATGTCTGGGCTGAACTTCTGTACTTTTCTGCTGGTTTCAAAGTTCAATCTGAGGATCTACAAATTTTCAATGCTCCCAAAGTGGTGTGATCTAGGTAAGATCTGTTCACTTCCCTCCCAGTCTGAACTCTGCAAATTCCTGATCCAGGCTTTGGGTCTGTTGGTTTGTGTGTGGTTGAGTTTCAGTAGACCTCTACTGGACAAAGTCATTGTTAGTCTGCTGGAAAGTTCTGCAGGTTCAGAAAGACTAAACCACTGGATCCCCTTTTGTCTGGATTTCCTGCCTTTATTCCACTGCAGGCTTGTGTGCTGCACTAAAGACTAGAACTGAGTCTCTGCTCTGCTGCTGGTCTCAGAGACACACAGCTGGAACTTTGAAAGACAGTGACTCTGATCAATACAATGACCAACCACCATTCCAAAGGACTTGTGATAAAATATGCTATCTGCCCTCCTCCCCAGATAGAAAACTAATGGATTCAGAGCACATTTTGAAGCATATTGTCTTCTCTTTCTTTCCTTTTCTTTTCTTTTTTTAGACATGGCTAAATGTGAGAATTTGTTTTCCATTGTTGAAGTCAAATTCGGGAGAGAGGTTCGAATGTGCAAGAATTCACTTAGACAATGTTCTCTCAGCCATTGGGAGCTTTATTATGTGAAGCACATGGGCCTTGTTAGCAAGAAAGCTAATGAAGGCCCTGATATTTGGAGGAACCAGACTTATATACAGATTTCAGAATGATGATGTAGCTTTAGAGTTTTTTATGGGGGTTAAAGATTAAGGACAGGACAAGAAAGGAGTTTATGACATAGGATGAGGGAGACAAAAGAAATTCTTTATGGTCCAGGATAAGGTTTTTATGGTTTTATGGTGGGTTAAAGATTTAAGAACAGAGCAAGGCCACAGGTTAAAGATTAGGGACAGGGGAAACACAGGATAAGGGAAACAAAAACAATTCTTTTGATACAGGTTAAGGAGAAGTTTTATGGTATTTCAAGATAAGGAGAAAAGGACTTTAGAATGCTCTCAATTTACAGGATGAGACACAGAATGAGGCCCTTCTAAGGAGGGGAAAAGCAATCCTTAATATTCTTCTTAACCCCTAGGGTACTGTTTATATCCACATCACCACGACTATAGATATTTGTAATAGGTTTTGTTTTTCTTGTCTTCCCAATGGGTAAAGAAGGGGGGAAGGGGAAGAAGAGAACTAAAAATAAAATAAAATTGAATTTTTTAAAAAAAAGATTAAACTTTTACGTGTCATACATTTTTTTTCCAAGAGAGTTGGTTCTTCAATATTTACCAGCACATCCCTGAGTTGAGCTAAATGACCTTCCAACCCTATGTTTCTTTGGGTATTTCTTGTTCTTTAAGCAGGGGGGAAAAGAATATGGTGAACGGTCTATGGTTAGCTTTACTTACCCTGAGCTCTTGGAGGAATCAATCAATCAACTAGCATTCAATAAGTACTTATTGTATGCCAAGTATGTTGTTGGGTACTGGGAGTACAAAAAATGAAAAATTCCTGCCCTCAAGTAGTTTACATTTTATCTGGAGAGATAACATGGACACAATAATAACTAGCATTTATATAGCATTTTAAGGTTTATAAAGCACCTCAAGTGGTATCTCATTTGATCCGTGTGTGTATATACATATATACATATATATATATGTGTATATATATATATGTATATATATACACATAAAAGAAAATCAAGGTCATATTGGCAGGGAGAATTTATAAGCAATTGGGGGAGGGGGTCAAGAAAGGCTTCATCAGAACCAGGAGGACATTGTACACAATCACAGGAACATTGTGCAATGATCAACTTTGATGGACTTAGCTCTTCTCAGCAATACAATAGTCTTAGACAATTCCAAAAGACTCACGATGGAAAATACTATCCATATCCAGAGAAAGAACTATGGAGTCTGAATGCAGATTGAAGCATACTGTTTTCATTTTTTATTCTTTTTCTTTCTCGGGGTTTTTCCCTTTTGTTCTGATTCTTTTTTCACAACATGACTAATGGGGAAATGTTTAATATGATTGTACGTGTATAACCTATATCATATTGCTTGCCATTCTGGGGTGGGGGGAGGGAAGGGAGGGAGAAAAAAATTTGGAACTCAAAATCATCTAAAGTGAATGTTGAAAACTATCTTTACACGTAATTGGAAAAAACAAAATACTATTAAGTGAGGAAATTTTTTAAAAAAGATAAAAGAAAAAAAGGCTTCATGTAGAAGGAAATGCTTGAGTTGAGTTCTGAAGAAAATTAAGGATTTTAAGAAGCAGCAGTGAGGAGGGATTACCTTCTAGAAATGGGGGATAGCAAGGGTAAAGGCCGGGAGATGGGGGTCACTTGTGTGAAAAACAGAAAGAAGGCCAGTATGATGGAACCAAAGCATATGTGAAGAGGAGTCATGGACATTGAGGTCAGAGAGGTAAGTTGGAACCTGGTTATGAAGAGTTTATATTTTATTTTAGAGGGAATAGGGAAACACGTTGATACAGCTACCAGGCCGTGCCCCCCAAAGTTAAGAGGCATCAAGTTACTTCTCACTGACTCATGTCATTTTTTTCCCCTCACAGGAAATCTGCGAGAATCCCAGGTTTATTGTGGGCGGAGCCAACAGAACCGACATCTGCCAAGGAGATTTAGGTGGGAAATTCCCCAGCGCTCCCTTGTGCTGAGGCCAAGAGAAGGCCGGGCAGTGCCGAGAGGAAATGACTGACTTTTCTTTCTTCTCATTTTTTTGGGGGGTGGGGGAAGGCCCTGGGTCACACAGCTAATAAGAGTCTGAGGCTGGATTTGAACTCAGGTCCTATTGAGTCCAGAGCTGGTGCTCTATCCGTTGCACCATCTCGCTGCCCTGGAATGATGGACTTTTGATGCCATTTTATCCAATCTTAGAGGCAAATTCTTCTCATGACAGAGATTTTCACATTCATTCACCCGCAGGTGAAGATTTTTCATTTCCTTGCTTTCTGTTTTCTATTTATGAGCGTGTTGTTCCGTACTACAGGAAAATAACAGAATAGGGATAGAGGCTAGATCTGCGGTTTCATTGGCATAAAGAAACTCCTCCTACCAATGCAGACCAGCGTCTTCTCTACAATTTATGGGCTTAGAGAGGTGCCTGAAGCACTGAGAGGTCAAGCGATTGGCCCAGGGTCACTAAGCCGATATGTATCAGGTAGGACTTGAATCCAGGATTGCCCGGCTATGCAGGACACCACATTGCCTCTTAGTAATAATGAAAAGAACTGATTGTTAATTATATAGTGCTTTCAGGTTCAGGAAGCACTTTACATACATTATTCCATTTGATTCTCACCACCGTGGGGGTAGGTACTGTAATTATCTCCATTTCCTAGAGGAGAAAACTGAGGCTTAATAAGATAGAGGGACCTGTCCATTGTCAGATGGCTAATAAATGCCTAAGGCGGGACACCAAAGTCTCCTGACTTCGAGCCCAGCACTCTATTCACTATGCCGCAATTGCTACCTGTAAGGTATACTTCACTTTACATGACGCACACATTCCTGAAAAGGAGATGGACAAATTGAGTTTTTCTTATCATAGTTTAAATTGTACTTTAAGTGCTCTAGAAGGGCTCTTTCTTCAAAAGAACCCAATTGGGTAGTTTTTGCAAATGAAGAATCTTTTTAGAATGTGCAGGGGAAAGAGCACCAAATTTGGAGTCAGAATATGATTTTTTTTTTTTTGGCTAGGCTATGGGGTTAAGTGACTTGCCCAGGGTCACATAGCTAGTAAGTGCTATGTGTCTGAGGTCAGATTTGAACTCAGGTCCCCCTGAATCCAGGGCCGGTGCTCTATCTACTGCGCCACCTAGCTGCCCCCCAAAATATGATTTCAAAACCCTCTTCTCATATTTATCACCTTTGTGACCTTGGGTATGTCACTTAATCTCTCTTGGCCTCAGTCTCCTCTTCTGTAAAATGAGAGGATTGATTAAATGATTCATAAGGACCCTTCCAACTTGAAATCTATGATCCTACATGTAATAGATGCAAGGGGCAGCCACCCATCCTGATATCTCAGTCAAACTAGTCAATGCAATGGGGTACTTCTCTGATTCTGTGTTTCCAAACTGTTCCTCTGCTCAGCTAGATTTATTCCTCAACAGCAAACGTATTATCCATCACTTCCAGCTTCAAATTTAGATGATGCAGTTCTGATATCTGTGTCTCCTCTAATATTTTTGAGCTCAGTTGTGGTTCCTCTCTGCAACAAAACCTCGTCTGCAATGATGAATAATCAATTTTTCATTTTCTATCTATAATCTGATAAATTATATTTGTCTAAAAATTATATGACAATTATATCTCTCCAGCATATAACAGTTTGTCACATTTAAAATCTCAAAACTCTTCATTGCTTCCATAACTCTCTAGGAACTCTGATCAGGCTTACTCTAGCAACAGACTTTGGGGTTTTTTTGGTTTGTTTTTTTTTTGGTTGGGCAGTGGGGGTTAAGTGACTTGCCCAGGGTCACACAGCTAGTAAGTGTTATGTGTCTGGGCTAGATTTGAACTCAGGTCCTCCTGAATCCAGGGTCGGTGCTCTATCCACTGTGCCACCTAGCTACCCCCAGCAACAGACTTTGAAGGGACAGTATGTTGCAACTGAATCTGTAAACCTCATATGAAACATCATCCTCAAATTTCTCGTTTTATAAAGTTAGGTTTTCTCACACTGGCACAACTGCTAAGGATTACTTGCTTCACCATCCTAAATGTGGTGGCATCAGGGATTTGGGATTTCTTCAAATTCCCTACAAATTGGTAAAAAAAAAAAGTGACGTATTTCTAAGAAACGTACTTCCTTAGCAAGATTATTAGACTATTTTGAACCATTCCTGTTATTTTCAATATAGCTCAAATATATATACTGTTGTGGAATCAGACATTAATTTACAATAATGGCTTTTAATCAAGATGTAGATTTTTGTGTTTTCATGTCAGTGAATCGCCATATCTTCAATATTTGAACTGTAGTTCCTCCTATGTCTTAAACCTGGATGAAGTTTGATTCCAAGTTTTCTTCAGCATTACAGTCAAGTTGTAATCAGTGATGAAATTATAACCTAATATAACTAGATATGTAACTATATATAAAACTATAAATATAACCAATTTAACAATATATTTATTTGCACATTATAATACTAATTTATTTCTACTCAATACATATTTTTCAAAAGGATATAATTGAGTAACATTTCTTTCAACCTAAAGGCCCCATTAAAAATCCACTCTTTTGGGGCAAGTAGGTGGTGCAATGGATAGAGCACTGGCCCTGGAGTCAGGAGGTCCTGAGTTCAAATCCTGCCTGAGACACATGATACTCACTAGCTGTGTGACCCTGCGCAAGTCACTTAACCTCGATTGCCTTGCAAAAAAAAAAAAAAAAAATCCACTCTTTGCCAGTGATAGTATAATGGAAAAATCACTGGACTTGTGATTAGAAGATTTGAGTTTAAGTCCCAATTGTCCTACTTACCCTAGATGTGACCTTGATAAAAATAACAATTAATAATACTAATAATAGGTTCTCAACAATGTCTTTACACAAAATACAGACATTACTAATAAGCTTACATTTATATTGCACCTTACATTTTACAAAGCACTATACCACATGCATTATCCCTCAATAAACCTCTGAGGTAGATAGTATAAATAATATTTATCCTCATTTTTCAACTAAGCAAGCAGAAATTCAGAAAAATGATGGCCATGTAGAGTAGCTGAGAGTTGGAACCAGGCCTTTTGTTTCCAATTACACTGTTCTTTCTATTATAATCTTGTCTGTGCTTATCTTCTTGCTCATGAAAAGATTTTTGGGGAAAGGAGTAGACTGCCAAAGATCAAAATTCAGGGAAATTGGTGAGGGTGCAGAGTATAGCAATGTAAACAACTTGAGGATTATGATAGAGGAAGAATTTACGAGGACAAGCTAAAAGAATTAAGATTATTTATCTCAGGAAGAGAAGACAAGACGAGGGAATAGATAGGAGAATGGCAAATTGTCCCAGGAAAGTTTCTATCTGAAATCCTTGAAAAGATGATTAAAAGAATGAGAGTTATAATAGCAAGAAGATTGAGAACAATAATAATAGTAATTATTATGCTCATTATTAATAGTCACTCACATTTACATAGTGTTTTGTACTTTACAAAGCACTTTCCATATCAACAACTTTATGAGGTTAGTAGTGCAAGTATTTATAGCCACACTCTACAAATAGAGTGGCTTCAAACACTTACTAGTTGTGTGACCTGGCAAGTTACTTCACTACTGTTAGCCTGTTTCCCTATCTGTAAAATAGAGGTAATAATAACACTTACCTGTCAGTGTTGTTGTGAGGATCAAATGAGATAATAATAATTATAAAGCACCTAGCACGGTGCCTGGCATATAGTAAGTGCTATATAAATGTTAGCTATCATCATCGTGGGGATAATCATAATAATCATAATAATAATAGATAATATTTATATAGAGCTTATTGTGTGCCAGACTGTGCTAAGTGCTTTTAATAGCACCTATCTCACAGGATTGCCTTGAGGATCAAACGAAACAATATATGTAAAGCACTTTGCAAACCTTAAAACCACATATGAATGCCAACTATTATTATTCTTACCCACTATGCTTTTCCTTTCCTACAGGGGACTGTTGGTTCCTGGCTGCCATTGCCTGCCTGACCCTGAATGAGCGACTACTCTTCCGAGTTATCCCCCATGATCAGACTTTCACTGAAAACTATGCTGGGATTTTCCATTTTCAGGTGAAGATCTAGGCCTCCAAAGAGGGTATAAATAGGGAAGACGGTATGGTGAGGAATGAAGAGCGTTGGATTTGAGATTAGGGAACCTAGAGTCACATCTTTGCTTGGCTGCTTACTCCCATAATGACACTGGGCAATACAATTACCCTCCCTGGACCTCAGGGTCCTCATCTGCCTTTTTTTGCTTGAATTTGTATTCCCAACACTTAGCACAGTACTGGTAAGCAGCCTGACGCATGGTAAGTGCTTATTATGCTCCGCCCACTTTCTTTCTCACTATCTATCTATCCTATCTAGCTATCTATCTATCCTATCTAGCTATCTCTCTATCCATTCATCCATCTATCCTATCTGCCTATTATCTATCTACCCTACATAACTATCTACCTATCACCTATCTATCCATTCATTCGTCCATCCAGCCATCCATTATCTACCTGTCTGCTATCCATCTATCCATCCATCTATCTACCTACCTACATACCTATCTACTTATCTCACCTGTCTGGATATCCATCCATTCATTAATCTACCTATCTGCTGTTTATCTATCTACTTATCAATCCATCCATCCATCTACTTGTCTACCTACCCATCCATTTATCCATCTATCTGCCTATCGTATATCTGCATACCTATCTATCTATATATCCAGCCATCTATCTATTCATCCGTCTGCCTATCTATCTTTTTATCCATTACCCACCTACCTATCTGCCTATCTATACCTATCTATAGATACATACCTACCTACTAATCATACTAAATATATATTTATCTACCTATCACCTATCCATCCATCTACCTATCTTCTATCAAAAATGGGATGGGGGGCAGAGAGACGGTACCCTAGCATTCCTTGTCCTGCCTTTGCCACAAGACTAAGAGGGGAAATAGATATGGGAAACCCTGCCTATTGGTGGGAGAGGGAGAGTAGAGAGAGGAAGAAGGTGGGGGAACAGGTGTCCATCTCTGCCCAGCCTATAGCCCTATCTATTGTTGGAAAATTCAACTTCACCATGTGCTCCAGATGGAGCAGGAAGGAGACATCCTGTATAATGGCAGTTCAGCCTATTTTAGCCTCTCCAGCTGCTGAGGCTCTGCTGAAACTTGCAGTCCTTCCCAAATATCTTCCAAAACCCCTAGCACTGTGTTTAACCCTCCAGGGAATCTATGGGGGCCAAATGGGTACAACAGCCCCCAGGGCAGGGCCTGCAGCTGTCTTTGTACTTCTCGTTAAAATTGGGTGCATACTAAGTTCACAACTTACTTGAAAACCTTTTGCTGGCCTTTGTGGCCAAGCAAAATATGCTTTATGAAGCGTGAATATGAAGCATGAATAAATAAATCATTCTGTTGGCCCATCAAGGCAAAGTAATTCTTTAACATTTGTGAGAAGTGTCCATATCTCACCAAGATGTGTTAGATAAATGAAGACTATTGAGGGCAGGTGACTGTAGAAGATTATGGGTTCATCAAAGGTCTAGAGCTGGGAGAACCTCAAAGGACATCTAATGTGATGATCCCCTTATTTTACAGATATAATTCACTTACTTTTAAAAAAAATTAGTTACTTTCGATTAACAAACATTTATTTTTCTCTCCCTTCCACTCCCACTCTCATATGAGAAGAAAAAGAAAGCTCGTGTAACAAATATGCATAATCAAGTAAAGCAAATTCCCACATTGGCCATACATATCCAAAAATATCTCATCCTGCATCTTGAAACCATCAGCTCTCTGGCAGGAGGTGGGTAGCAGGCTTCATCTTCAGCCATCGAAACTCTCATTGCATTGATCTGAGCTCTTATGCGACTTGGATTTAGTTCTTCCTGGAATAGACCTATCTTCAGTCAGTCCACTAACATTTATTAAGCACCTACTATTTGCCAGACACTGTATAAAGTGCAAGAGATACAAATAAAAGCAAAAAGTAGTCTCTACTTATTTCCAAAGGACTCATGATGAAAAATGCTATCTGCCTCTAGAGAAAGAACTGATGATCTCTGAGGGCAAATTAAAGTGTAGTTTTCTTACTTTATTTTTCTTACTTTTCTGGTGATGTAGCTAATATGGAAATATGTTTTGTATGGTTTCACATGTATAATTGATATATTACTTTTCTTCTCAATGATGAGGGAAGGGAAGAAGGGGGGATGAGAATTTGGAACTCAAAATTTTAAGAAAACACATGGAAAATAAATAAATAATTGTTTGTTTGTTTTAAGAAAAAAAAATTGTCTGTACTCTCATAGACCCCAAATTCTCATTACCTTGGCTGGTGGGAGCAGCAAATTAACTGTTTGCTCATTGAGTGACCTAGCTTTGCCTTTCAAATTTAGGCAATGTTAGAATATTTGGCCTCTCAATCCAAATTTTCTCCCCTGAGCTGAAAAGAATCTATCTAGGGGTGTGGTAGTAAATGTTTAACAACCAGCTCTCTAGGGGGAAAAAACGTAATCACAATATGCTTTTGAGTTGCATCTGCATCATTAACATTTTCTCCATCTCTTTCTTAAGTTTAGACAATCCACAAAATGATAACTCAAGCCCTGGTTTGCATCATTGTTCTGATTTCTAAAATGCAAATGCTTATATTGAAAGTTGAATAATTAAGAATCAGTTCAAGCTGGCTCTAACACACTCCTGGATTTGTCCTTTCTCTGACTCCATTGGCATGTTTTGTCTGTAGCAATCACATGTCATTTAATATACGCTGCTTGCCTCATATCCTAGTTATGAGTGTACCTGTTGGATCTCCTACTAGATTACAATCTTCTTCAGGGCGAGGACCATATCCTATGCTTCTTTCTATCTCCAACGTGTCTAGCATGGTTCCTTGCACGTAATTGGTGTATAATAAATATTTCTGTTAAATGAATGAATAAACTGCAGGTGACATATTAAAGCATTCTGGATAGTGTGTTTCATGATGTAAAATGCTAGGGTTAATGGTATCTCAGACTTGCAGCTTTGTTCAGTCATGTTCAACTCTTTGTGACCCTGTGGACCACAACACACCAGTACTGTCAATGGGGTTTTCTTGGCAAGGATAGTGGAGTGGTTTGCCATTTCCTTCTCTACTTCATTTTACAGTTGAGGAAACTGAGGCAAACAGGGTGAAGTGACTTGCCCACAGTCAGTCACACAGCTAGTAAGTGACTGAGGCTGGATTTGAACTCTTGAAGAGTTTTCCTGACTCCAGGCCCAGTGCTCTATCCACTGAACCACCTAGCTGCCTCATGTAAAACTTAGGATAAGGAAAAACCAATATATCTGAGTCTGCTAAGTAATCATACTCAGAAATAATTTAGGATTGCTGGACTAGAGGCCTTGCTCATCAAGACTGATGCGAATGTCTCTGGCTTTCTCTCCTTCCTGGAACATTCTCTCGCCCCCTCTCTGACTACTAAACTCCCTGGCTTCCTTTAAGTCCCAGCTAAAACCCTATATTCTAGAGGAAACCTTCCCTAACCCCTCTTTGCAGTGCCTTCCCTCTTTTAATTATTTCCCTTTTATCTTATGAATAGCTTGCTTTGTATATATTTGTCAGCATGTTGCCTCCCCCTGCTCCTCAAGGACAGGGACTGTCTTTTATCTCTTTCTGTATCCCTAGCACTTAGCACAGTGCCTGGCACGTAGTAGGCACTTAATAAATGCTTATGGATTGATTATTGATTGATTGATTACTGTTTCCCTTCAGTTCTGGCGTTATGGAGATTGGGTGGATGTGGTTATTGATGACTGTCTCCCAACCTATAACAACCAGCTGGTCTTCACCAAATCCAACCATCGCAATGAGTTTTGGAGTGCTCTGTTGGAGAAGGCCTATGCAAAGTAAGATGATGCTCTTGAATTCCCAGTAGTGGAGAGAAAAGACAAGTTGTAGAAACTGTCTCAGGCCCCATGACACAGGCGCGTGTGTGGAGGGGGTGGGGGGAAGGAGAGAAAAAAAGAGAGGGAAAAAGGGAAGAAGAGAGAGAGGGAAGTAAGGAGAGGGAGGGAGAGAGAGAAAGAGGAAGGAAGAGAGGGAGAGGGAGAGGGAAGGAAGGGACAGAGGGAGACAGAGAAAGAGAGAGAGAGAGAGAGAAAGAGACTGCAAATATGAAACCGATTCAGAGAGGGCCATCTCATAAGTGAAGTCAAGTCTCAAAGAAAGAAGAAAAAAAATATACATCCCTCCATCTGTGCAAAGGTGGGGGAGTATGGATATGAAACACTGCATATGTGATCAGACTTGGTTGGTGTTTTGTTTTGCTGAACTTTTTTTTTTCCTTAAAATATTTCTTTCATTTTATTTTTTTACAACTCTCTGAGATGGGGAGGGTAGAAGAATATAATTAGAAATGAAGGTGTTTTAAAAACAAAAGCTATCAATAAAAATTTAAAGAACAAAAAAATTAATAAAAATAATAAAAAGTAAAGTCAATCTAGTCTACAAGTAGCTCTAAGTTTTAACAGTTCTCTAATAGAAATAAAGACTTTACCTACTTACCCTGTGGATTCCCATTGCAACTTCATTCCAGCTCTACAGTGATCCAGGAATGGACCAACGATAACTATCTCTGGAGCTTAGAAGCCAGAGGCCCACCTGGTTCCAGCTTATGAACCAAGAGCTGGTTACCTCAGGTGAACCATGTGGGGCACATTGCCCTAGAACTTTGTGATTTGAAATTTTCTCTCATATTTTCCCCAAGGCTCCACGGCTCTTATGAAGCCCTGAAAGGTGGTAACACCACAGAAGCTATGGAGGACTTCACCGGAGGAGTGACAGAATTCTTTGATATCAAGGACGCTCCCAGAGACATGTACAAGATCATGAAGAAAGCTATTGAGAGGGGTTCCCTCATGGGCTGCTCCATTGATGTGAGTCCAGGGTGTCCAGGTGGGCAAAGTATCATCCAAGTCCATTGGTAAATGGATAGTCACATGATGCCTTCCTTAGTGATAGCATTATCAATTCAGAAAACACTTAACAAGGGAAGCAGGAACTATCCCTATTCTTTGGAGAGCCAAAGGGCTCCTTATGACAGGGTCTTTCTGTTTATAGGTTAGACTCTGGGTAGGTACCCTCCTAACCTTGAGTTTGAGCAGGCTTTAGCCCAGACAACTAAGAATTCTCTAGATCTGAGTCTTTCATGACAATTTTCCACAATGCTTACTTGCAGAGGGGATAAAGTTGACCTCTTAATGAGAAGCTCTCATGTTCTCATGGCCATATGGGCCTGTATCTCCTGGGGGGAAAAAGCTTCCAGGTCACTAGTTTGAGACTTTATTGTGGTGCCTCATACTATTACCTATACCCAGGCTGTAGCCGGGGGTGGAGAATCTGAGGCCTTGAGGCCACATGTGGCCCTCCAGATCCTCAAGTACAGCCCTTTAGGCCTCAAGGCCATAGGTTCCCCACTCCTGCTGTAGACCAATCTATTTCTCAATTACCTACCAGTGCTCAGGGATGGGGCAAATAGAGAGAAAGTGGGGGGAGGAGGGGTCAGTGAAAAGACAGAATACTACTCTGTCTAAAGCCAGGGTCCTCAATCTTCTTTTGTGTGGACCCTTTGGCAGTGTGGTGAAGCTTATGGTCTTCCTCTCAGAATAATGTTTTTAAATGCATAAAATACATAGGATTACAAAGAAAGCCAGTTATACTGACATAGTTACCAAAATAGAAAAAAATCTGTGACATTATTATATCTAATAGTAGGTCTAATAATGTCAATAATTTCAAAGTAATGATGAGCATAAATGATATTTAGAGATATCTGCAATAACTATAATGTGATATGAAAATATACGTGATTTTTATTGGTGACAAAGTCATCAGTACTGCCAACACTACCATAGTATATTGCCTACATTCAATTGAAGGGAATGTCAAATTTCAGTTAGAGGTTAGTGAAAATAAGATTTTTCCATTCAAGTTCCTAGACCCCTTGAAATCAAAGTCCATGGACTTTGGGACCCCAAGTTAAGAACACCTGGTCTAGAGGGAAGGCAGTGACACCTTTCTACGTGTGGTATGCTCAAGACTTATTGGTTTCACCCGCCCTTGCCTTTGGAACAAAGGAATAGAGTTAGACTCCCATTGCTTCCACAACTCCTAAATGTGTCCCTCTTGTTACTCTTCACAGTCGCCATCTTTCTCTGAGCCAAGCATCTTGGCTTCTCTCTGGGATCCACCTAAATGGGGTCAATTCAAATCTAGCATCCTGAGTTTGGTGGGACCAACAAATACAAGATACCCCATCCCAGACCAAGGAAAAACAGGATTTTTCTCTCTACAGTTTCTTCCCTTGTTGCTTTATTTCTGTCTTTTTCTTTTTTTACTCTCAGAGCTTGTATTTTCCTCTTTTTCCTTGGCTAAGTTTGCCTCTGTCCTTAATGAATTTCTTGTTTCCTTTCTGCCCTTTCTTTCCTTCTCCCCCCCCAATATTCTTTCACTGTCCTATCTCCCTCCTTTCCCCGTCCTCAGGATGGTACAAACATGACCTATGGGACTTCTCCTGGTTGTAGCATGGGGGAGCTGATTGCTAGGATGGTGAAGAACTTGGATAACTCCCAACTGAGGGGTTCAGACCTAGATCCGAGAGGCACAGACGACAGGCCAACCCGGGTTTGTATGCCTGAGTCGGCGAGTAATCCCTTCCCCCTTGACAGTACTGACCGATTCTCACGTCTACATGATCGCTCGTGATCTCCCGGCTGCCTGCCTTTCCTCTGTGTGGTGCTAAACGTGCGCACAACTGCCTGGAGGCTCTGAAACAGACTTAACCAGGAATGCCTCAGCTGGGGAGTCAGGATACCTGAGTACTAATTCCAACTGCCCATACATAACTAACGAGCTATTTGTGTGGCTTTGGGCAGGTCATTTCCTGTCTTTGAATCGAAGGGGGAGAAAAGCTTCCAGGTCACTAGTCTGGGACTTCATGGTAGTGCTTCACACTATTATCTATACCGGGTTATAGATCTTTCTACTTCTCAATTACCTACCGGCACTCAGGGACAGGGCAAATAGAGAGAAAGTAGGATGATCAGTGAAAAGGCAGAATACTCCTCTATCTAGATCAAGGGTGTCATGGACCTTCTTGGCAATTTGGTGAAGCCTGTGGCTTCCTTTTCAGTCACATTTTTGAATGTATAAAATAAAATACATAGAATTACTGAGAAAAGCAATTATATCGAAATTTGTAATATACGAATTTGTAATTTGTAATATACAAAATTTGTAATATACGAATATAACTGGTCTAATAGCTTCAGTCATTTCAAAGTAACGATAAGCATAAGGTTCTTCTTTTCTTCAGTAAAAGGGTGGGCTTAGATGGAAAGACATGATGACAGAACGGAAAGTGCTACATTGGAGACAGGGAGATACGGGTTCAAATCTTACACTGACACTTACTAAACTGTGTGACCTTGGGGTAAGTTACTTGCTGTTTTTGGGCCTATGGTTCCCCCTTCCTATAGTAAAGAGATGAGACTAGAAGAGGGGTGGGATTAGATGGAAAGGAAGCATGATAGAATGGAAAGAATGCCAGAGTTCAAGGGTTGAGTAATACTTCTGGCAAGTCATTCAACCCCTCTGATACTGTTCCCTTATAAACTGGGATAGGAATTACTTATTTGACAAGTTTGTAGTGAAGATATTTTTTATGTATTTTTATATTATATTATATATTTTATATATTCAAATATTTTTGAATATTCAAATATATTATATTATTATTCTCACCATCATTTCTATCCCTTCTTGGAATATTCATGATTCTACGATATTCCGAGGCTACGAAGAAAGGCAGTGTATTGTTCCTCCCACCAGAAGAGTTTTTCTTTGGTGATCCTTTCAGATAGGGAGGCCTGGAAAGTTTTTACATTATCGATAAAATAGGCAGAATTACAAAAGAGACGTTTTAATCTTTCCCCCCTCACAGTGGGAAGGTGATGGATTATAGATTTAGAGCTGGAAGAGACCTCAGAGGCAACCTGGTCCAACACTCTCACTTTACAGATGTAGAAACTGAAACCCAGGGAGGTTAGAATCAGGAGAATCCAGATTGTTGTTCTGTCTATAAATAGTGCCTAACTTCCAAGCTCTGCTCAGGGCTTACCGGTAAAACTTCTTTCCACTTCTGAACAACTAAATTCCATTTGCTTCAACCTCTCACAGATGTGCCTCCTTTCTCATCCCATGAATTAGAGAATGAAAAAGGAGAGAACCTCTTGTCTTATCCATCCCTCGCAGGGATCCAGGTCTTAGTATTTGTCTGTGGCCTGTGGGGACAGGAGCCATGAAAAGTCTAAATCGGGAGGGCTCAGGTTCCAGAAATCCTACGCTGGTCCATATTTCTTCTGCTGGCATTGCTAGAAGGGCCAGAGTCCAGCCCTGGGAGAGGGCCTTGGGACCAAAGAATCATAGATCTAGGTCTGAAAGGCATCTCAGGAGTCATCTAATCCAGCCCCTTCATTTCACAGATGAGGAAACTGAGGCTCAGAGAAGTGAAGTGATTTTCCCTAGATCGCACAGATAGTAAGAATTTAAACCAAGTTCTCCGACTTTAGAGTCAGGCGTTTTCCCACCATAGTAAAGTAGCCGCGTTATCAGGTGCCTAAGAAGGAGCTGGTAGAGACCAGCAGTGACTCCCTGGATTTCTGTATTGCCTGTTCGCTGACTGTTTCGTGCTCCTGTCAATTCTCCTTTATGTAACAAATGTAGCAAACGGGAGTGGCTGTCCCAGAAGCACCAGGCCTGGCTCTTCCCCAGCATGACTGTGCATGAAATCATCCCCTCCTTTGGAAGGTCTCTGGGGATTCTTCCAACATTTCTTGGATCTAAGAGATCTAACAGGGTTGGAATGGTGACAAAGTCAGAATGGGGGGGAGGGGAAAGGCACAGGGAAGGAAAGCAGCGCTTAGGCTGTTCTTTTTATAATTACCCAGGAGTGGTAAACCTGAATGAGCTGCCCTGGGACTGGGGAAGGAGGAACCAAGCCCCAGGACCACTATCATTCTTCCTTTCTGATGGACAGTTACAATCACAAAATCTCAAAGTGGTTGAGGACCTCAGACACAATGTAGTCCAGCCCATACATGAACAATAATACCCACTACCACAGCCCAGACAAGCAAGTTTTCTTCCTTTGCTTAGCACCCAGTAGGCATTTAATAAACGCTTATTGACTGACTGGCTGTGCTTGAAGATTGTTAGTGAGGGAGAACCCCCCTCTCTCGAGGCAGCCCATTCCATCCTAAATAAAATAAATAAACCTATGATCTCATTGGTGTAGGGAATTCCCAGTGAGGAAACCCTCTCTGCCAGTGCAGCTCAGCACCTCCTGTGTGCCTTAGTCTTAGAGTATGGTTTGAGGGCCTGGGAGGTTCAGTGACTGGCCAAGGGTTCCATAAACCCAAGACTTTCTAACTTCTAGGCCAGCTCTCTATCCCTAACACCACACTGGTATTTCCTTTTTTTTTTTTTTCCACCAAGTATCTTTCAACTTCCTTCTATTGCTCCTGGTCTGTCCTGTGGATTCTAGGGTGTCTAAGGTGAGCTCAGGGGTTTAAGGAGCATCATATTTCTTGAATTCCCATAAAAGGTCTGACAGAGATTGTTGCTAAACAGACCTCTAGACTCCTCCCATCACACCTACACATACACACACACACACCCATACTTTACAAATTCCCTTATTGAGAGGAGCTCTCCATTGATTTGAACAGAACATCAGCACCCAGGCATTTTTCAAGACTCTCACCCTTCAGTCCTGGAGCTGCTTTCCGGCAGGGGCAGGGGCTAAATCTTTCTGACATCCTAAAAGCACCAACTGAAGTTGCTTTAAGGGGTGGGTACACACCCAGGACTATACACATGAGCAAAAGATTTAGGGATAGGTGGAGTATCCTTAGTTCCTCTCCCTTCTAAACCCTGAAAATGAGCCTGAATTAACTTTGCCCCCACATAACAAAAGCTGCTGCTCCCCCCTCAGACCACCTACTCATTACCTGGCATAGCTGAGTCTGTGGTGGTCTGTTAAGGCACTATTCTCATCTCCTTGTAAGTCTTGAACCCAAACCTATTTCTTAACACTTTTGTGATACATCCACATCTTCAAACAAGGACCAGGGCAGGATTTGAACTTGGGTCTACCTGATTTCAAAGCCAGCATTCTATTTGCCACACCAACTAGTTGCAAGGGTCTGTGTGTCCTGTGCCAGAACTCTCAATAAGAAGTTTAATTTAAGTCTTTACTTAATTTTCCCTTTTTGGAAAAGAGGAAGTATTTAGACAGATCAGGGAAATGGTATGATATGTAACAGAATGCTGGTTTCAAAGTCAGAAAGACTTGGGTTCAAGTCCCACTTCTGACATATCCTGGTTGTGTGACCTTGGTTAGGTCACAACCTCTCAGTGCCTTAGGCAACTAAAATGTCATTAGCAGAGAAGGGTATCAACCTGCATTGGCAGAGGGAGTTTCCAGTAAAATCCCAAGTCCAGTCCCTTTCCTTATCCCCTGTCCCTGTGTAGGCAGAAAAGAGAAGTCTCAGGTTAGAGACCCTGGAAGAATCGGAATGGATAAAGAGTAATAGTGCCCGGATGCCCGGGAGGGCTCTGCAGTGTCCCCTCAGCAAGAGTTCCAAGATAGCAGACCTCAAGTCCACTTGGTGGGCTTGTGGTTCCCTATTGGGAGGGAGGCTGCCAGGTGAGAAAAGATGTGAGAACTTCCTGGACAATTCCTGGTCTTGCCACTGACAACCTGTCTGGTTTGGGCTCCACAGACAATTGTTCCGGTGCAGTATGAGACACGAATGGCCTGTGGGCTGGTCAAAGGTCATGCATATTCAGTCACTGGACTAGAGGAGGTAAGCATATAATAATAATAACAACAACAACTAACACATAGTACGATAAGATTTGCAAAAACATTTTACGTGCTCTTTCATCTGATCTTTCCAACAATCCTATGAGGTAGATGATATTATTATCGCCATTTTACAGATGAGGAAATTGAGCTTGAAAAAGGACTTGCCAAAAGGACCCACATGTACAAAAATATTTACAGCAGTTCTTTCTATGGTGTCAAAGAATTGGAAATTGAGGAGATGTCCATCAATTGGGGAATGGCTGAGCAAGTTGTGGTATATGAATGTAATGGAATACTATTGTGCTATCAGAAATGATGAGCTGCCAGACTTCAGAAAAACCTGGAAACACTTGTATGGTCTGATGCTGAGTGAAGTGAGCAGAACCAGGAGAACATTGTACACAGTAACAGCCATGTTGTGCAATGACTAATTTTGATAAACTTAACTCTTCTCAGCAATGCAAGGATCTAAGATATTTCCAAAAGTGTCATGATGGAAAATGCTATCCACATCCAAAGAAAGAACTATGGAGTTTGAATGTAGATCGAAGCATACTGTTTGCTCTTCTTTTTTTCCTTTTTTTTTTTTTTCGTTAGGCAGTGGGGTTAAGTGACTTGCCCAGGATCACACAGCTAGTAGGTGTTATGTGTCTGAGGCCGAATTTGAACTCAGGTCCTCCTGAATCCAGGACCAGTGCTCTATCCACTGCGCCACCTAGCTGCCCCCTCTTTTTTTTCTTCTGTTTTGTTTTGTTTCCTCTTTCTAGTGGTTTCTCCTATTGGTTCTAATTCTTCCTTACAACATGATTAACATGAAAATATGCTTAATAGGAATATATATGTAGAGCCTATATCAAATTGCACACAATCTAAGGGAGAAAGGTGAGGAGGGAAGGGAAGAAAAATTTAAAACTCAAAAGCTTATGGAAGTAATTGTTGAAAACTAAAAATAAATTAATAAACTTTAAAAAAAAGAAAAGAAAAGGGACTCGCCTAGAATCATATAACTATTAAGTATTTGAGACAGGATTTAGGATTTGAACTCAGGTCTTACTGACTCCCAGTCTACCACTCTATCTACTGTTCTTGTTAGCTAGTGGCCAGGCTGAGCTACAGTCAGAATTGGAAAAAAAAAACAAAACCTGGGGTTGGGCAGATAGCTTGAGTCACCCTCCTAACCAAGATGTGAGATGAAAAGTCAGGACCAGATCTGCCTGTGCCTAGATATCTGCAGAGGGTGCTCAACTGGCATGACAATGAGGTCCCCTAGGGAGCAGAGGCATAGACAACTACTTCATGGAAGGGGAATCCAGCCTAGAAAGTTCACTTATAAATGTTTTACTGAATTTTATTTTATTTTTGAATTAACAAGCATTTATTTTCTCTCTCTGCCACTTCCCCAACTGAAAAGAAAAAGGGAAAAAAAAAACCTCGTAACAAATATACCTACTTAAGCAAAACAAATTCCTAAAGCATTAAAATTCAACATGTGAATGTGGCATTCTGCATCTTGAATCTATCACTTCTTTGTCAAGAAGTGGGTAGCATAATTCATCATCAGTCCTTTGGAGACATGCTTGGTCCTTTACACTTATCAAAGTTTTTTTTTTTGTTTTGTTCGTTTGTTTTTGTGTTTGTTTTTTGGAGGCAATGTGGATTAAATGAGTTGCCCAGGGTCACACAGCTAGTCAAGCGCCTGAGACTAGATTTGAACTCAAGTCTTCCTGACTCCAGGGCCGGTGTTCTATCCACTGTGCCCCCTCGCTGCCCCTTACTAATCAGTAATTTGTCTTTATAGTGTCATTATTCTTGTTCTTGTGTAAATCGTTCTCCTTGTTCTGCTCACTTTACTCTGCATCAGTTCATAAAGTCTTACCAGGCTTCTCAGAAACTATCCACTCAATCATTTCTTCCAGTATAATAATATCGCATTACATTCATATGCTACAATTTGTTTAATCAGTTCCCAGTTGATGGGCAACACCTTAGTCTCTAGTTCTTTGTCACTGCAAAAAGAGCACGTGTATATGTCTGTGTCCTTTTCCTCTTTGTTCTCTTTGGGAGAAAAGTCTTAGAAAATTATTTTCTAAGATACCACCCTTTACTCCTCTGCAGAGGTGAGGGATCCACAGGCATGGAACATTGCATATATTGTCAGATTCCTTTCAATGTATGAATTGCTTTTACTGGCTTTTTTCCTCTTCTTTTTGGTTCTCTAGGATGGGGAGAGATAAAGTGGGAAAATTAGGCAAGATGGAAGAAAAGCTATCAATAAAAATTTATTTAGAAAAAAGAAATTATAGGGGAAGATTACTTTGTAGAGGATTGAGAAATGGTGACCTTCCTTCCCGCACTCCCAAAGCTCCAGTGCTCTGTCAGCCTCTTTCCAAACCCTAAGCCCTGAAGGAAAGTAATAATAATATCACATATTTATATACACTTTCCTGTTTGGTCCCTATGACTATTCTGTGTACAAGCATTATCACACCCCATCTTATAGATGAGGAAACAGGTTTAGAGAGATTAAGGGACTTGTCTGAGACTTCATAATTCACAAATAGAAGAGCTGGGCCCAAACCAGATCCCCTAATGCCAGATGCTGTCTCCTTTCCAATGTGTTACCTCAAAGGTTGATGACTCAGTCACGTCAATGTTAAGTTTTTGCCTAGGGCACCTTAGGCAAGTACCATCCAGACTTTGGGGAGGAGCAGAAGGGTAAACTTCTTTCCAAACAGATGAGCTTGTTTCTTGCCTAGTGCCTGGTAGCTCTTGGGTATTTCATAAATGACTGTTCATTGATTGATTGTTTTTTGCCCAAGACGACATTTAAAGGAGAGAAGGTGAAGTTGGTGCGGCTGAGGAATCCCTGGGGTCAGGTGGAATGGAATGGCTCCTGGAGTGACGGGTAGGTGGGCAGAGACTCCCAGAAGGGAGACTCCAGGGGCAGCAGGGTTGGGGTGGGAGTTAGGGGTGGGGGAATGATGAACAAGCATTTATTGAGTGCCTCCTATGTGCCAAGCACTGAGCTAGGTGCTGGGGCTACTAAAATGAAAAGTCTTTTTCAGTCAATCAATAAATATTTATTAAATGCCTACTATGTGCCAGGCACTGTGCTAAGTTCAGGGGCTACAATGACTAACATGGAACAGTCCCTTTCAGTCAGTCAGCAAATATTTTTAAAGCACCTACTGTGTGCCAGGCACTGTACTAGGTACTGGGGCTACTAAAATGAAAGTCTTTTTCAGTCAATCAATAAATATTTATTAAACACCTACTATGTGCCAAGCACTGCGGTAAACACTTTACAAATATAATTACATTTGATTCTCACAAGAACCCTGGGAGGGAGGTGCTATTATTATCCCTATTTTACAGATGAGAAAACTGAGACAGACAATGGTGAAGTGACTTACTCGGGGTCACACAGCTAGTAAAAGACTGAGGCTGGATTTGAACTCAGGTCTTCCTGACCCCAGGTCCCACCCAGCTGCTCCATGTGGTGGACCACTTGGAATTGTAGCAGCAAGGATTCTTGTTCAAGAATGCGTTCAACTAGATGCCGTCCACCTTTGAGATTCCATGGTGGGAGGGACTTGGGGCAGCTTGGCCACTTCTGGACCCTAGTTGGCTCTAGGCAGGTTGCATTTGCTGGGATGCAGCGGTACTATCTCTGAGGTTGTCGTCCTTCTTATGTGATACCAAATGTCGCTCTCCAGCTGGAAGAACTGGGTCCTGATTGACAAGGCAGAGAAATCTCGTTTGCAGCACCAGGTGACCGAGGACGGAGAATTCTGGTGAGTCTAGGACCCACAAGGCCAGAGCCCTCAGACAGAACCCAGAAGAAGAGCCTCAGGTCTCAAGCCAGTGGCAAAAACCACCGGCAGCGGGAACCTCAGTTTCTCCAAAACTTTTGGCTCTCAGTCCGTCTGGGCCCCTCCACCATATTTTCTTCAAAGCCAAGGGACAGGACTGACTAATCACTGAGTCCCACATTGTTTTCAGAACACCAGTGATAGTTCCACCAATTTCTGTACTCCCTGGGCTGTAGACAGAGCTGGGATGACCTCCTCAAGCCCATTGCTACTCTCTTAGATACAGAGGGTGTGTTTGTATGCAATGATGTTGGAGGGAAAGAGTGCATTCAGATGATGATTTGGGGTGAATATTACTCACTCCAGCACTTACGGTATTCTCCTGGGCAAGATTTCCAGTTCATGATTAATTTGTGTTTTCTTGCTAAAGATACACTCAATCAAGTGAACGGAACCAGGAAAACATTGTACACAGTAACAGCAACATTGTGCAATTATCAAGTATGATTGACTTAGCTCTTCTCCGCAATACAATGATCCAAGATAATTCCAAAAGACTCATGATGGAAAATGCTATCAATATCCAGAGAAAGAACTATGGAGACTGAATGCAGATTGAAACACACAATATTCACTTTACTTTTTCCTACTTTTTTCCTTTTGTTCTGTTTCTTCTTTCACAACATGACTAATATGGAAATATGTTTTACATGATTGTACATATATAACCTATATCAAATTGCTTACTGTCTTAGGGAGGAGGGAAGGGAGGGAGGGAGAAAATTTGGACCTCAAAATTTTATTTTAAAAAATTAATGTCAAAAATTGTCTTTACATGTAATTGGAAAAAATAAAATACCATTTTTATAAAAGGTCCACTTACTTTAGAGCCTTGCCCTTCCATCAACCTCTCCTTCCTTACCTCCCCTTATAACCTTCCTTTCTCTACTCTCACCCTCTAAGGATGTCCTATGAAGATTTCATGTATCATTTCACAAAACTTGAGATCTGCAACCTCACAGCTGATGCCCTGGAATCTGACAAGCTCCAGAGCTGGACTGTGTCTGTGAATGAGGGCCGTTGGGTGCGAGGATGCTCTGCTGGAGGCTGCCGCAACTTTCCAGGTGAGAAAAGAAATTGTCGAGAGGACGGTTAGCTTCTCATGTGGGTCTGACTGTTAGCTCTTCCGGGGGTTTATGAGCATAGAGATCCTAGTTACTGATAGAAGTAGTTAACAGAATGGCACATTGTGGTACATGAATGCTGAAGAAACAATGACGATGAAGAATACTGAGAAATATAGGAAGATTTATATGAACTGATGCAAAGGAAAGTGAGTGGGCAGTTAGATGGTGCAGTGGATAAAGCAACCAGACCTGGAGTTAGGAAGACCTGAGTTCAAATCCAGTCTCAGACACTTAATAGCTGTGTGATGCTGGGCCAGTTACTTAACCCCAATTGCCTTAAAAAAAAAAAAAAGAAAAGAAAAAGCACTCTAGCTCTCAAGTCAGAGGACCTGGATTTAAATCCTGCCTTTGGTATTTACCACCTATGTGATCTTGGGTCAGTCAGTTAGCTGCCCTAGCCTTCAGTTTTCTCATCTGTAATATAAAGGGGTAGCTCCACACTGGACTTCCTTCTTCCCTTCTGTCCCCCTCCAAACCCTGCTCTACATTGAGATCTCCAAAGGATGTACCACCACCCTGCTCAGCGAGCAACCAGGTGACAAAGTGGATAGAGTGTTGGCTCTGGAGTCAAGAAGACTCCTCTTCCTGAGTTCAAATTTGGCCTCAGACACTTACAAGCTATGTGACCCTGGGCAAGTCACTTAACCCTGTTTGCCTCAGTTTCCTCATCTGTCAAATGATCTGGAGAAGGAAATGGCAAATCACTCCAGTATCTTTGTCAAGAAAACCCTAATGAGGTCATGAAGAGTTTGACAGGACTGAAAAACAACTAATGTTGAACTGTATCTACCCCATCAAGACAAGATGTATTGAGAGACAAAGTCGTGTAGCAGAAAGATCCCTGTAGGTGGAAGTCAGGTGAGTTGTTGTTTAGTTAATTAGTCATGTCTGACTCTTCATG
The DNA here is from genome assembly GCF_900497805.2 of Vombatus ursinus. Lineage (NCBI taxonomy): Eukaryota > Metazoa > Chordata > Mammalia > Diprotodontia > Vombatidae > Vombatus > Vombatus ursinus. The sequence continues at coordinate 19,586,671 of NW_020954572.1, read as the reverse complement.
GCCCCATTTGGGTTTTCTTGGCAAAGGTACTGGAGAGTTTTGCCATTTCCTTCTCCAGCTCATTTTACAGACAAGGAAACTGAGGTAAGCAGTGTTAAGTGACTTGCCCATGGTTACACAGCTAGTAAGTGTCTGAGACTGGATTTGAACTCAGGTCTTCCCAACTCCAGGCTTGGTGCTCTATCCACTGAGCCACCCAGCTGCCCCCAGGTGAGGCCTGGGTTCAAATTCTACTTTGCAACAATTGGTACATGAACATGGATGGGCAAATCACTTAATCTTTGTGAGCCTCAGTTTCCTCAGCTTTGAAAAGAGGATAATAATAACACAGGTTTCATGGGGTTATTGTGAGGATCAGAAAAGATAATGTATGGAAAGCACTTTGAAAACCTTAAATACAATTGGTCCCATCATCCAAGACCACTGATTGACTTTCTAGAAAACTTTCCAAGGTTCGGGTAAACCGAACTCTAGAGACTGGAAGCAAAATGTGGTGTCAGTATATGAGACAATATTAGAATATTCAGCTTCTCTTATTGTTGTTCTTGCCATTTATATTGTCAGCCATGTACACTGTTCTCCTGGTTCCAGTCACTTTCCTTTGCATTAGTTTATATGTCTTATACTTCTCAGTATTCTTCATTGTCATTATTTCTTACAGCATTCATGCACCACAATGTGCTGAGCCATTCCCCAATCAATAGGCATCTACTTTGTTTCCATGTCTTTGCTACTCCAAAAGGTGGAGAGTGCTTATTGTCAAGTTGTCTAAACCTTCCCCCTCCTCCCCTCCTCAATTTCCACATCTTGCTCTAAGTTCTTCCCTCTTGGGCCAATAACAATATCAACAATAGTAATAATAGCATTTATATAGTACTTGAAGGTTTACAAAGGACTTTACATCCATCTCATTTGATCCTCAAAAACCCGTTATCTCCATTTCACAGATGAGTAAACTGAGGCAGAACAGAGGTGTAGGGACTTTTACATAGTTACCAAGCATTTTAGACAGGATTCAAACTGAAGTCTTCCTGACTCCAAGTTCAGTTCTCTACCTACTATATCATCTAGCTGCCTCTACAGAATGAATCAAATCCTTTTTCCGTGTGACAGCCTCTCAGGTTGTTTAAGGCAACTCTTATCTGGCCTCAGTTACTTACTAGCTATATGGCCCTGTATAAATCATTTAATCTCTGTCTACCTCAGTTTCCTCATCTGTAAAATGGAGACAATAACAGCACCTACCTCCCAGGACTATTGTGAGGATAAAATGAGAATGTATGTAAAGTACTTTTTAACCTCGACCCTCAACCCCACATCTTCTCTTTAGGGTAAACAATTTCAGTTCCTTCAATTAATACTTATCTGTTATGATCTTGATGGGGAAAGGGAATGGACCAATCATTTGTTAAGTGCCTACTATGTGCCAGGAACTGTGCTAAATGTTTTACAAATATTATCTCACTTAATCCTCACAACAATCCATGGAGATAGGTGCTATTATTTCCCCATTTTACAGATGAGGAACCCTGAGGCAAACAGAGGTCAAGTGACTTGCCCAATTATGTAAGTGTCTGAAGTCACATTTGAGCTCAGGTCTTGCTAACTTCAGACCCAGTGTTCTGTCTACTCCACTACCTAGTGACCTGAGGTTCATAGGTTCCCAATGTGGGCAATACTGTACCCTGTGGGATGCTGGAACAATCTAGGGGGGACAGTAGTAGCCTCAGGTGTAATTGGGGGACATTGAATAAAAATAAGGCGGCTGTGGAAGCATAATGAAAGAAGAGAAAGAAGAAAATTTTGAAAAACCATTCGTACATGTTTCATCTGTTGTGTAACAGTTAAAGTTGTAGTGATTACATTATTTTCCAAATAAACACACAAAAGCAGTGGTCAAGTCTGCTGACAGGTTTTAACAAGCAAGTGTTGGCAGGTGAGAGGTTCTCACATTGTCAGGAAGTCCAGCATGCAGTGGCAGGAATATGTACATGTAATGACTTGTTTACAACATGATAATATTGCATCATCAAAATTTCAGTGCAGGAAAAACTTCATAAATTTACAACAAATTATTAAATTTAAGATGCGTCATTTTTTAAAAATATATTTTATATTTTTTTGAAATTATACGAAATTTTTTTTTAAAAAATCACTAAAGGGTTAAAGAAAGTAGATTTCTGGGGGGCACTGAATAATTTTTTTTTGAAAAGGGACTGGTAGGTAAATTTGGGAACCTCTGCTCTTCATCATCCTGGCTTTCCAGCTTTTCAATGTCCTTCTAAAAATGTGGTACCTGAAATATACTCTGATGGCATTAGTCTGTGGCAGTGCCCATGATCCTAGGCCACTGGACTGACTGACGTTCTAGGGTGGGAATGAATCCCTATTTACAACGAGGCAACTGATGTTCATCAAAGTTAAATCACTTATATAAGGTCATATAAAGAGTGTGTAGTGTACTCAAACCCAAGTTTCAAAGCTGAGTACTCTTTCCACTATCAATGGGCCATCATTGAGCCATAGGTATAAAACCATTTTAGTTGCTCTCCCTTAGATTTTGGCTTTCATAGTCAACCAAACAGAGGCTACACCCAACTGGGACCATACACCCTCATTGACAAGGTCTCGACTTCCACTGACTCATTCAGGTACATGGCAAGGTCTCTTGGCTATGGGTTGATATAATTCTGTTCTTACATTGACTGCTTTGCACAAAGGGGTATGAAAAAATACAGTGCATTGTAACCCAGCTAGGATATACTGATGAGGCATGAAAAAGACTTGACATATTGACTGGGAATCAGTAAGCCAGACTAGTAGCCAGGGCTGTTCCAACTTCAAGCAAGGACAGGCTACTTCTCAGCTGGAAAAATGCTGGAATGCCTTCCAGGGGTGGTCTTCCCCTACTTGGATCTCTCAGAGAGGGAGGGAACTCTGTAAGTGCCCTTGCCAAGACAGCCAAGCCTGCTTCGCTTCCCTGGACTTTTCCAAGATCATAGACTTTAACAAGTGTTTCCTTTGGGGGGGGGGGGGGAGACAGACACTTTTTGGACCAATCCTCAGTATCGCTTGAAGCTTCTGGAGGAAGATGATGACCCTGAAGATAGTGAAGTTGTCTGCAGCTTCCTGGTGGCCCTGATGCAAAAGAATAGGAGGAAGGATCGGAAACTAGGAGCCAACCTCTTCACCATTGGTTTTGCCATCTATGAGGTACTGGACCTGCCCACTCCCTAACTTTATTATTATCTTCAGCCCAGTGACCACTGCCTGGAATCACTTGTCCCTACCAGAGATTGGACTTTTAATGGCTTAATCCTTGGTTTAATCCTGGTTTCCAGAGGGATCCCTGTTTTCTTGCTCCCCAAGGGCCTATTCACAACCCTGAATACCTAAGCTGTTTCATTTAAAACAGGGCTTCTTATTTTTTTGTGTCACAAGACCCTTTGGCAGTCATATGGACCCCTTCTTAGAATAAGGTTTTTAAATGTATAAAATAAAATACAGAGAATTACAAAGGAAATCAGTTGTAATCAAATAGTTATGAAAATATGAAAACAAAACCAAAAACAATTTTATGACCCCAGATTAAGAAATTCTGATATAAAAGATTTTTAATGAATCGTGAAGGCCAAGGCGAGAAACCAGGGCTAGCTGATTGGTGTAGATATTTGTTTTCTTGCCCTGGTTACCATCTCCTGCTCACCAGTGTTTCTTTCCCAGATTGTTCTGATATGATGGAGCTTAAACATTTCTTTTTTCTGCTTTTTTTTAAGGTGCCAAAAGAGGTATGGAAGTGATGGCAGGAGCAGCCCAGTGCCATGTTATTGAGGGTGCAGAGAGGGCACAGATCTGTCTGTTGAGCCTTGAGAGCCTTCTGGTGGGGTTCGTTGCCAGGGAAGTAACAAGAGTTGCCCCTATCCACCTCATTCCTTCTTTAGTCTATATTCTTGTTGGTGTTTCCTGACACTTCTCCAGATATAGGCTAGCTTCTTGAACCTTTGACTATCAAAATGTCATTCTTTCTAGTCCTCTGGTGCCTTATGGATACTTAACCAAACTCCTCATCCCCCCAGCCCCAATATCTTCACTCCCATGAATGGGGATGGGGGAGGGGAGAGTGGAGGAAGGGAATTATTAAGTGCCTACTATGTGCCAGGCACTGTGCTAAGCACCTTACAAATATTATCTCATTTGATCCTCACACCAAGCCAGGGAGGCAGATGCTATTATTATTCCCATTTCACAGTTGAGGAAACTGAAGCAGACAGAGGTGAAGCGATTGGTCCAGCTAGTAAGTGTGTGAGGTCACATTTGAGCTCAGAACCAGGTCCAGAGCTCTATCCACTCCATGCACCTAGATGCCTCATTTAGGATAGAGTAGTGACATCCTTCACAATTCTCCCCTCCCCTTACCCTTTTCCATCCTCTCCAGTCTTTCCCATTCATGTGGGGCTCTCTTGGTCTGGGATGATCAATTTAGAACTGGAAAAGATCTCAGAGGCCATTCTAGTCGAACCTCTGTTTAATAGATGAGAAAACTGAAGATTCAGGGGTTAAGTGATTTACCCAAGGTCTCACGGGTATTGGAGATCATACTTGAACTCGGGTCCTCTAGTTGGAACAAGTGCTCCTCCCATTCTGTTCTGCCTCTTCCACCTTGTTCCTTCTTCCTCCTCTGCAGATGCATGGGAACAAACAGCACCTACAGAAGGATTTCTTCTTGTACAACGCCTCCAAAGCCCGTAGTAAAACCTACATCAACATGCGTGAAGTGTCCGAGCGCTTCCGCCTGCCCCCAAGCGAGTATGTCATCGTCCCCTCCACCTACGATCCGCACCAGGAGGGAGAATTCATCCTTCGCGTCTTCTCGGAAAAGAGGAACCTCTCTGAGTGAGTAGAGGCTTTTCCCAACCCGACTCTGGAAAACAAGTCCATTGCCATTTCCAGCTCTGTTTTCTTAGGGAAAAGAGTACACAGGAATTCTGAACTTCCAGGGTGAAATGTCGGGGAAGGTGGGCAAGGCACGGGTAGGGAGGACTGCATTCCTGAAGCCTTTCGATTGGGCATGCAAATGTCACCCCCACACTCCTTCCTTCCTAGGCTGGGTGGACCCCCCTCTTCCCAGCAGTACCATTTTCCCAGGCATCTGGTTGTCCCCAGTTGATATAGTTTAAAGGTATGGCAACATATACCCATATACTTGAACCCACAGATTATTTTCATGACCAAAAAAAAAAAGGTACAGCTCAATGAATTGAGCATGCAATTGGAAAAAAAAAACTATAAAAGCAACACATCAAAAATCCTCAAACTAAGCATCAGATCAGATATCCTGAAAATCAAAGAAGTGATTAACAAAACTGAATTTTTTTAAAAAATTGAATTGTAAATAAAAGTAGGAGTTAGTATTTTTTTTCTTTTTTAGACAATTGGGGTTAAGTGACTTGCCCAGGGTCCCACAGCTAGTAAGTGTCAACTGTTTGGTCTGAGGCTGGATTTGAACTCAGGTCCTTCTGACTTCAGAGCAGGAGCTCTAGCCACTGCACCACCTAGCTGCTCCAGGAATTAGTATTTTAAAAAACAGTAAAAAACAACTTGTGTGATTTTTTTTTTAAGAGGAAAATCAGATTCAGTATCAATAATATCATTCATCGGGGCAGCTAGGTTGCACAGTGGATAGAGCACCAGCCCTGAAGTCAGGAGTCTCTAACTTCAGATGTGGCTAAAGATACGTACTAGCTTTGACCTTGAGCAAATCACTTAATCCTGATTGCCTCCCCAAAATAGCAATAGTAATAATAATAATAATAATAATAATAATAATAATGTCATTCATCACTCTTACTAATACCTTTGTATATGTGTTTTCCTCACAGAGATGTAGAAAATACAATCGCTGTGAATCGCCCTGTGGTAAGTGTAGTCTCATAGGGCAGAATGACCTTTCCTAGTCTTAGTCATGGCTCTAAGGCCTGGTCCATGAGAGGAAATTGGGAGGTCAATAAGTAGAAAGCATTGGCTAGGAGGCAAAGCTCTTTCTTACTACTTTGGTCTGGAATTTTGGCAAGTAGATAACCCTGCAGTCTCGACTTCATTTTTACTCTCTAGAAGCCAGAGGAGAGAGGAAAGAGAGGGGCCTCAGACAGGAGGAGAAGTCTGGGCTATGAGTGAGAGTAGATGGGGCCACAGTTGTCTGGATAAAGGCTAATGTAAGTGGGTCTCCCCTCCACCTCTCCTCTGCCAAGATATTTGGTTCAAAGTCAAATCCACCAACTGAATCTGTATTTGGGTCTGTATGCTCCTCTTCTCTCCAAAATCCAAGGTCTAAAGAAGGGACTGCCATGGAGTTTAAGGACGAGAAACCAGAAATGAATCTTAGAATATTCTGTTCTCTGGGAGTCTCTTTTTCAGTCTCCCTTGTTTTTTAGCTTGTCATTTGGATTACAATCAATTGCTTGTTACTTTATCATCAGGGTCCTTAACTTTTGTATTTTATCCTCAAAAAACATTAGATGGTCAAAAACTTCCTTTAACGAAGTTATTTTTATTCTTTGATTTGCAAATCCTGCTTCTAATCAGGGATCAGCTGTGAGTGCCTGATAGAAATTACCTCAGTCAATAAAAATATAGTTAACTCTCAGATAACTAGAGTCCTGGTAACCCAAATTCTCTACTAATCAGCACTTTTGCACTTTGTTGATAAGGTGATAATTAACATTCATAATGCTCAGCATGAGGCATTGCAAGGTCCTAAAGTGTCTTTGAAAATGACACAGAAATATTAAGGATGCAGTGTGAAGACTAGAATGAATTTAGAATCAGAGACCCAAGTTTATATTCCAGTTCTGTCATTTACTACTTGTGCCTTAATCTTAATTTAGCCTCTCTGAGACTCAACCTCATCTGGAAAAAAAAAAATCAAAGTACCTGCCTCATAGGGTTACTGTAAGGATCAAAGGAAATGTTGTATGTAATGTGCTTCAGAGACCTCAAACCAGTATATAATGTGAGGTATTGTTATTAATACTACTTTCAGATTAATCTTTCTTAAATACTATTTTTATCATTTACTTCTTGCTCAAAAATCTTCCTCTAAAGTTTATGACAATTGTTCCTTAAAGTAATGGGACACTTTGTGGATAAACAGATCTTGATAGAATCCTAACTCTACTCTTTACTTCCTGTGTGACTTTGCGCTCTAAATCTATGATCCTAAATTATATTCAGTATAGTTGTAGTGTTTACATGTATTTAATTGCATTTTAAGTCTTTGAAAATTGGTAATCAGTGAAAGAAGTGATTATTAATAATCAATATTTTGGGCAGATTTTATAAAGTAAAAAGTTCCATCTTTTGAAGGACATTGCTGATAATGTGATTGGACTAATTTTCTTGTTCAAGACCCTACCCTGGTGGAGGCTATCCTTTGAATAGATAGCCCAAAGTTGTGGGTGGTCTGGTACAGAGATAGTTTCTCTGTCTAAGGATGACATGTTGTAACTTTCAGCCCTTCATTTTAATATAGCTCACCTTCCATTGTATTATCCAATCAGAGCTGATTGCCGCCCCAAGGAAACACCTACTCTTTGAAGCGAGTATGAACTGTGAGCCCACTGCCATGATTGTCTTTTGGTCTAAAAGAGAAGGCCAAATGACCATCCTTTTATTAATAACCTGCTTTATTAATAAAATGATTAAATTACCCAGAAACTATGTCTTCCAAACCTTTTTTTTAATCATCATATCAGCATACAATGCAGAAGGCAACTTTCGATTAAAGAAAATTGTATTAACCAGAAAAGCCAGGATTATTGGATCAAAGAATCATAAATTCAGAGCTGAAAAGGAACTCAGTGGGTATTTAGTTCATTTTACATATGAGGAAACTGAGACTCAAAGAGGTTAAGTAATTTGATCTTATATTCCCTAGCCATGGTCCATGATAGAGTTTACTATAAACTACACCACCACCCTCCTCTTCTTAGAAACCAAGAGAGAAGGTGTACTCTCACCTCTCTCCCTGTCTGCTTCCTTCCTTGGCTCTAGATGGCCCAATCTTTTGACTTTTATTATCTAGGCTGCTGAGTTGTGGCTTGACTTCATGAGTCACAGAAAAGAATGACAGGCAGGCCAGTGGGCTCTAGTGAACCTGCTTTTCACTTATTCTGCACTTGATGTTTCTTTCTTTGTACAGAAAAAGAAAAAGCACAAGGTGGGTGTAACAGGGCAGGGGCTACCGGGAGGTAGTAAAGCATGGAAGTGTGGTGTGATGGCTAGAGCAGGCGTCCCATCCCGTGCACACAGCCACAGCAGGGGTTTGGGCTGCTGCTGCTACTGATACTGACAATTCTTCCATGGCTGCTATCTACCCCTGAGGAGGCTTTACTAACTGTTTAGTTAATCGCCTAACATAATGCTTTGCCCTTAGTAGATGAGTGAATTAATGAATGGTTATTAGCCTCTCTGATCCTCTGTAAGCATTCAATCTGTGTTCTTTAACTGGAGTGGGAAGAACATGGGAGGATCTGGGTGCTATGTGAGCTCTCAGAGGGATGCTGCTTCCCTGCCTATGATGCCCAAAGAAGGACAGAGGAAGCCTACTGGTACCTAGCTGTCTGTGCCCCACTTCCGAGGAGGATGGAGAAAGAAAACTTTCACTCAGACAGCCAGAAAGGGGCAGGAGCCCTGAGGATGCAGGGCATTTGGGTGACTTTTAATTTATTTTTATTTATTTTCAATTACAAATTCTCTCCCTCCACCACCTACTGAGAAGACAAGAAGTATGATAATTTTAGTGACCTATTACAGGGAAAAGAAAAAAGGCTGCAGGTAAGGTTTCCCTCAGGAGACCATCACCATCTCCTTCCTCTAGGACAGGAGTTTTTAACTTTTTTTGTGTCATGGACTGCATTGGCAGTCTAGTAAAACCTATGAACCCCTTCTCAAAATAAGGTTTTTAAATCTAAAATAAAATAATCTTAATTTAAATAACTACATCTAGAAAGTCCAAAATTAAAAAAAAAAATAAGGCTCCAAAGAAAACTAATTATATTGAAATACAATTATCAACATATTTCCTCTAAGTTTAAAAATTTTTATAATAAACCTCAGGTTAAGTCCAAGATTTTACCAGGTGAAAAGCCAACACCCCACAACTGAACTTCCTGGGCGTGGCACCATATCCACTATAATCACCCCATTCCTAGAAGTGGCTATGTTCTAGACCTCTTCACAGGGGACAGGGCAAGACCCTTAAGCACTTCACAAACATTTATTTCACAACCTTTCTCCTCCTCCCACACCCACAGTAAAAGAAACACAAGTTGAATGAGTCACCAAGAGACTAGGGTGGAGCTTGATAGGTCAAGCGAATGTGAACATAGAGTGCACTAAGAGAGGTGTGGTAGTATGACAGGCAGCATGGTGTGCAGTAGATAAGAGAGGTGACCTTGGAGTCAGGAAGACTTGTGTTCAAGTCCCCACCTCTAATACATGCTGGCTGTGTGACCTTGGCAAGTCACTCACTTCTCACTGCCACTGAACAACTCTCCAAAATCATAATTTGCATTGGTAGAGGGAGTTTCATCATGGAGGTCTCAACACCAATAAAATCCTATGTCTGGCCCAAAAGAAAAAGAAAGAGTGAGCAGGGTATAGAATGAGACATGCGTTTGTTCCAACTTGTACTTCCTTAGATAACATCTAGAGCAGCAGTTCTCAAAGTTGTGGGTCTGTGGTCTCCAAGACTCTTGCAGGGGGTCCACCAGGTCAAAATTATTTTCGTAATAATACTGAGATATCATTTACCTATTAAAATACTCTTTCCTCTTCCAAATACATATCTGTTGGGGCAGCTAGGTGGCGCAGTGGATAAAGCACCGGCCCTGGATTCAGGAGGACCTGAGTTCAAATCCCGCCTCGGACACATAATACTTACTAGCTGTGTGACCCTGGGCAAGTCACTTAACCCCATTGCCTAACCAAAAAAAAAACCAAAACAAAACAAAAAACCAAAAACAAACAAACAAAAAAAAATATCTGTGTGAGGCCAGATTATCTTCCTATATATCAACCAGAAACATCACATAGATCAAATACAGAAGCAAATATGAGAATCCAATTGCCTTCTATAGAGCCAGAAATTAAAGAGATTTGCAAAAATATATAAAACAGGGGAAGCTAGGTGGCACAGTAGATAGAGCTCTGGCCTTGGAGTCAGGAGGACCTGAGTTCAAATCCAGCCTCAGACACATGACACTTACTAGCTGTATGACCCTGGGCAAGTCACTTAACCCCGATTGCCTCATCAAAAAGCAAAAAAAAAAAAAAATATATATATATATATATATATATATACACACAAAACAATGCCACCCACCCCTCTCACTAAGTTTTTTTAAATAGTTATTTTTCATTATGATATGTTATTTAGGTTAAACAGGTTTATAATTGTTATTTTAAATGAAATATTAGATATTTTAAAATTTTATCAGTTTTAATTTCCAATACAGTAATTATTGCTAGATATAACCCACATAAACAAAAGCACTTTGGGGTCCTCATTAATTTTTAAGAATGTAAAAGGGTCCTGAAACCAGAAGCTTGAGAACTACTGGTTTAGAGGATGCCATATGCAGTTCTGGATGCCACGTTTTAGGAAGGACATTAACTGGATCCTACCCAGAGAAGAGTTATCAGAGTGATGAGAGGACTGGAGATGGTGCCATAGGAAGATGTTCAGCTAGAAAAGGTTTGATAAGAAGGTCATAGCAGTCTTTGCATACTTAAAGGGGTGAGGAATTAGACCTGTGCCAAACCCCAGAAGGCAGAACTGGCAGCAATGAGGTAGAAGTTGTAGAAATAGATTTAAACCACAATGTTAAGGAAAACTTCCAGATTGGACTTGCCTTGAAAGTGGAATGGGCTTCCTCGAGAAGTGGTGGGATCTCCTTCACCAGAGTTCTTCAAGAAGAGGCTAGATGACCATTTATTAGGGATATAGAAAAGGTTTTTTTAGTCAAGTATAGGGAGGGCATGGTGGTAAATGTTTAACAACCAGCTCTCCAAGAAAAAAAATGTATGTGCTACACATTTCTAAGTTTAATCTACATTATTAAGATTTGCTCCATCATTTCCTTAAGTCGACAGACAATTAGCAAAATAAATCAAACTTTGATCTGTAGTTTGCGCCAATTTCTGAGTGGCAAATACATTGAAAATTTAACAGTTGCCCAGCTGGTACAAGCCAGCTTCATCACACCCCTGAGAATAGGTTGAACTGGATGAACCCTGGGGTTCCTCTCATCTCTGTAATCCATGAAATCAGAGTGAGTGATTTATTTGCCTAATGTCACATAGCTAGTTAGGGGCAGGGTGACTCCTGGTTCTGTGCTTTTCTGTTACATACTACCTTGCCTCTATTTACCTCTCAGCTTAATCTTTACTGCACTTAATCTTTGCATCACTGCTACTTGACAGGAGACAGCCTCTGCTTGCCTCAGGGGCAACCAATGAAGCCTGGGAATGAGTCTCCTTTCCAATTTCCCTCGAAGTCTCTAATGCTTGCTACTTTTCCTCTTTCCAACACCTTCCTTCCTTTCTCCAGCCCATCATCTTCGTGTCTGACAGAGCAAACAGCAACAAGGAGCTGGGTGTGGACCATGAGTCTGAGGAGGGCAAGGACAAAACAAGCTCTGATAAGCCAGAGAAACCAACTCAGGTTTCTGGAGCATGTGAAATAACGGGGGAGGCCTGTGTGGCGGCCAGGGCATGAAGTCTGGGTTTCTAGGGTGGGAATTCTCTTTTATAACCAACAGCTTTGGTTTGTAATATTGCATCTTTTTTTCCCCTTCATCATCCCTTTCCCAAGCCATCAGGGACATTGTTCTTGATTGAGGGGTAAAGGTTGATGAATTCCTGCTTTGGAACCAAGTGTCTAAAGGATTAGATATCAACACTAGACCCTGTCCAAGGGATGGGTATGAGGACAGCTTGGCATCCTCACTCATCAGTCAGACAGCAGAGTAAGAAACAAGGGAATCTGAGGAAGAAGGAAAGGGAATGTAGTTTTGGGTATCATATTCTACTTTTTAGAATCCCAAGAAAATGTGGAATTAAAGACAAGCAAAGGGAAACAAGAACATAGAGAATGGGTACTGCAGGCTGTGGTGGGGTAAGGGGTTGAAGGAGTCAGCTGTGTGCAGTTTTTCAGGGAGAGGAGGTATGGGAGAAGAAGTCCTGAAGGAAATTAAGGTCAGTTGCCCAGTGAGCTTTATCCTAATACAGCTGGGACTTCTAGACTGAAGGATGGAGGTGGCTGAGAGTCAGGGTGGCCTTGTCTCCTTTGTCCCTAATGAAGACTCAGGGACATGGGGCCTGGCATTGCCAAGAATGCTCCTCTTTGCCCAGATAGGGGTGGTTGAAGCCTGATGCAGCAAGTGAGGAACACAACATTTCTGCACATTTCTATAGCCAAAAGGGTCTCAGGTGGACCTTGTTGGCAGAGCTGCTTTTTCTCTATGGAATGATAGACCATAGATTTAGAGCTGAAAGGGACCTTAGAGGTTAGCCCCTTCGTAAGATGAGAAAACGGAGACCTGGAGAGATGAAGTCAGTCACACAGCCAGTGAGTGTCTGAGGCACAATTTAAATTCAGGTCTCTAGACTGTGCCAGAGTGGAGGGGAGAGGAAGGATTCTGTGTCTAATCTTTACTCCTAAACAGATGGAAGTGGGCCAGAAACTTTCTCCCTCCAGCACTGCCTAGAACCAGGAAGAGAAGGATGCTTGCAACCCTATGCAGTGAGGCTGTAAAAATCTCCCTTAGCCATCTAGCAAAGAATATTCCTAGCAAGGAAAGGGATGAGAAGGAAAAGAAGATATTAATGATGCTTGTTTGGGAGCCGGAGAGCCATATTGAACTGAGAGGCTCCGTGGGCCAGAAAGGGCCTGCCCTTCTTTCCCTTTCATGGCTTTCCACTAAGGGACCGGTCCACCTTCTCCATCTCTCTTTGACCTCTTCCTTTGTGCCCCTCCAGCCAACCCCAAGTAACACTGACCAGGAGAGCGAGGAGCAGGCGCAATTCAAGAACATTTTTCGACAGATTGCTGGTGATGTGAGTACCTTTCAAAGCAGCAACCCCTATAGAGGCTCCCACTCCTCTCTTCCTTCCCTTCTCCTTCCCAGGGATCTAGACGAGGACCTAGAACCTAGGTGAGAGACTGAAGGGGACATGGACCGTTGTCTTCTTGCCCACACCATAAAGATGACTCCTTTTCCTTCCCCTCCCTGACTAAGTTAGGCAGAATCTTAATGGGAACTTTGTAATGGCTTTATAATCAGAATCAAAAGCTCTCTGGCCTCACAAAGAATCTCCCAACATGCCCACCTTTCTCATCGTCATCAGGTGCTGCCTTAGATTAATGACATAATGATATATCATCACCCTTATTAAAAAACACACACACACACAACATACTTCCTATGAGTTCTAGGATATAAATATAAATTAATATACATACATAAATATACATACATATAAAATATGGATACACACACATATACATATATATACACACACATTAAGCAACTATCTATGGACTGGACTCAGTAGTGTACAAACACCTGTGATCTTGGGGCTTCCATTCATTCAACCAATCAGGTATTAAATACTTAGCATGAGCCACGCACTGTACTAGGCAATGAGGTTTGAAAGACAAAAATTAAACAGTTTATGCCCTTAAGGAGCTTACATTATATTGGGGGAGAGAATATGTACATAAATAGACATATAAAAAATAAATGGCTGGTAATTTTTATTACTAGGTGACGCAGTGGATAGAGCTCCAGGCCTGGGGTCAGGAAGATTCATCTTCCCGAGTTCAGTCTGGTCTCAGACACTCACCAGCTGTGTGACCCTGGGCAAGTTGCTTAACCCTGCTTGCCTCAGTTTCCTCATCTGTAAAATGAGATGGAGAAAGAAATGGCAAACCACTCCAGTGTCTTTGCCAAGAAAACCCCAAAAGGGGTTATGAAGAGTTGGAGAGGACTGAAAAATGACTAAACAACAATGAAATTTTTCTTAGCACTAGGAGTTTGGAGGAACAGGAAAAGCTTCAAGTCACTTGGGCAGAGTTCTGAAGAAAACATGGGATTCAGAAATACAGAAGTGGGGTGGGAGTACATTCCTACCTCATGGGGGACAGTAGGCACAATAGCACAGAGATTGGAGACAGAGTGTTGTGTATACAAATTAGCAAGCTGAGTTTGACCATACAATGCAGGAAGGGGAGTTATATATGACAAGTTAGAAAGGTAAGTTGAGGCCATATTGTAAAGGGCTTGAAAAGCTAAACAGAGAAGGCTATAGTTGATCCTTGAGGCAGCAGAATCATTGGAGTTTTTTTCCATTGTGAACGAACATTAACATGTTCATAGTCATATCTGGATCTCTTATTCCTCATCATGATAAGAGTGGAGCTCCAGCAAACACCAGGAATGATATCATACCGGATATTTTTTTACTGTGTTAAATAGCCAGACCATTACACATTTTTGTTATCTAATCCTAACTAGGCCCTCACTGCAACAAGACAATCCTATCCCCCTCCAACTAATTCTCTATCTCACTCACTATGGGGACTGTTCCAAACATTCCCTTCTCTCCTCAAACTCCCATGACACTCCTTCCTCCCACCCGCAAGCTGAGGACCTTGTTTCATACTTCACCAAAAAAGTTAGGACCACTTACTGAAAGGTCTTTCTTTTCTTTTTCTCATCTCCCATCCCTCTGATGGCATCTTCCACTAGCTCATCATTCAATCCAGTATCTGATGAAGAGGTGGTCCTTCTCCCTACCCAACCCAGCCCTTCTACATGTATCCTTAATCCCCTCCCCATCTCCTCCAGCAGATTGCCTCTCCTCTCATTCCCCCACTCACTCTCTAACTGTCAATCTCTTCCTAGCTACTGGTTCCTTCCCAGCTAACTACAAAAATGGCTAAGTCTCCATCTTTAAAAAACACTCATTGGATTCCACTACCTCTGCTAGCTATCGTACAATATCTCTCCTCCTTTTCTCAGCTAAACTCTTTTAAAAAGTCTTTTATATTTGTTGACTCTCCTTCCTCTCTTCCAAATTCTCTGCATTCTGGCTTCTAACCTCATCATTCAACTGAAGCTACTCTCTCCAAAGTAACCACTGATCCCTCAAAAGCTAAATGATGGACTTTTCTCAATCTTCATCCTTCTTGACCCTTCTGCTACATTTGACACTGTGGGTGACAGCCTTCTGGGAAGCTCTTTTCCTCTCTGGGTCTTTTTTGTGCTATTTTCCCTTGATGCTCCTGTGTGTCTGATGGCTCCTCAGGTTTCTTTGCCGGATGAGGGTCCCCAGGGCTCTGTCCTTGGCCCTCTTCTCATTTCTTTTTGATATTCTCTCACTTGAAGATCTCATCAGCTCCACTAATCTATCATCTCTATACAGATGAATCCCAGATCTACTTGGTCTTCCTCCTGAGCTCTAGTCCCATATCATCAACTCTATTGGACATTTCAAACTGGATGTCCCAGGAACATCTTTACCTCAACATATCCAAAACAGTAATCATTATCTTTTCTCCCACAAACCTCTTCAGAACTTCCCAATTTCTCTTACGGGCACCATCACCCTCTCAGTCATTCAGGTTCATAATTTCCGTATCATCCTTACCTATTCACTCTTTCTCACCCTATATAGCCAATCAGATGCCATATCTTACTGTATCTTTCTCTATAATATGTCTTGAATAGCTCTTCACCCTTCTGTCTACTCACACAGCAATATCTCCTCGATACAGGCCATCACCATCTCTCACCTAGGTAATTGCATTAGCCTCCTAATTAAGTCTCCCTGACTTAAGTAACTCCCCACTTTAATCCATCCTCCATACAACTGTCAAAGTGGTTTTCCTAAAGCATAGGTCTTATATCACCTCCATAGTCAATAAACTCCAGTGACTTCCTATTATTTCTAGGATTAAGTATAATTTTTTTTTTTGTTTAGCATTTAAAGCTTGTCACAACCTAGACCAGGGGTGGGGAACCTTCGACCTAGAGGGCCACAGGTTCCTCACCTATGAGTCCTAGACCCTTTCTACCTTGCCAATCTTCTTATAGATTACTAACCTCAACATACCCTATATTTTGCATGCATGTCAAATCCCCTATTAGCTTATAAATGCCGAGGGCAGGAATTGTCATTTTTATATCCCCTGTGCCCCTCACATTGCAAGTGCTTAAGAAATGTTTGTTATGTCAGTTGTTAATGGTCAAATAAACTGCTCAGACACTAGTTGTTTTAGAAGGTTAGAGGAAGGGGTCACTTCAGGCTGGAGTATCCAGTCTAATAAAGAATTGGAGTGAAGGCCTGAGGGGCCCTTTCCATTGATGTGTGCCTGGACTTCATGACACTAATCTTGGCTAAAAGTTTCTTACTTCCCTCTGGCTCCCAGATATGCTTTTTGGCAAAATAGCCAGACGAGACACAGTTGTACTTATTCCACATTTGTGTAGCTGGCCTAATAGGGCATCACTTCCATGACAACCCTCACTCCCTCCCTTTCTCCTTAGGACATGGAAATTTGTGCTGATGAACTCAAGAATGTTCTCAACTCAGTGGTGAACAAACGTGAGTGACTTGAATGCCTGGCTATTTAGAGCAACCAGTTTGTTGGAAGGAAAGGCTCTCTAGAACAGCAGAATTGAAGACCTCACCATCTTCACTTTTTGTCATCCCCCTCCCCAGATAAAGACTTGAAGATAGATGGATTCACTCTAGAGTCCTGCCGAAGCATGATTGCTCTGATGGATGTATCCTTTCATTCGCTTATCACCCCATTCTCCCATCTCCCCATCATGTGGCCCTATGGACCCAGGGAGTGGTGGGTGGGACCTAGCTAAACAAGGCCATACCCAAGTGTGTGCTCTTGTAAAAACCTAACACAGACCCTAGACAGAATTTGGATCTAGTGAAGTTGTTAGCTCTTGCAGTGCTTATCCAGGGGGAGCTTCTGGTTACTAGGTTACTACGCCCCTAAATCAAGCAAATGAGGATCATTTGAGGCTGCCTTTGTCGCAGAGTAGGTACCCACTACGGCTGCCCTATAGCCCCTGAGGCAGGGGTTTGGAGGGTGGGGAAGAAGACCAATGAACAAAGGAAGGTAATTGGCTCATTCCCCTCACCACGGAGGAGGTCATTGGAAGGGATGTTCTATGCAGAAATTTCTCTATAAGCCTCCCTCCTTTCTCTGCCCACCCTTGATGGCTGGGGGACTTGGTCATGTGGTCCTGACCATTTTGCTCCAGACAGATGGTTCTGGAAGGCTGAACCTGCAGGAATTCCACCACCTCTGGAAGAAGATTAAGAGCTGGCAGGTGGGAATGATAGAATGGTATGGGGTGGTGGGGGTGGGGGTGAGGTGGGTAGCATGAGTAAAGTGGCATAGGAGGGAACGAAACCTTACCTAGTCACACTAGTCTCCGGTCACCTGCTTTCTCATTCCATCAAGTTGAGCTACTCTGCATAACTATGCCAAATACCTAGAAAGTCTTCTTCCTCTCTCTATTCTTTACACTTGAACTTGAATGCCACGCCTTGCAACATGACTTCCCCAGTCAATCCTCAGGAGAGCTCCTTCTCCCCAGTTGGAAAGTAGTAAGCTTCTTGAGGGCAGGAACTGTTTGACTTTTGACTTTGTATCCTGATGCTTAGTACAGTAACTCTAGTACATAGTAAGAGCTTAATAAATACTTAAGATTGTTTTTTTCACTTAACAAAAATCTATTTTCACTCCCTCCCACTTTCTGCACCATTTGGGAGGGGAGTTGGGGAGGAGAAAATTCTAAACACTCTGTAACAAATAAGCACTTTTAAGCAAAACAAATTTCTGTAATTGTCAAGTCCAAAAAAGAAAATATTTCTTTCTGTACCCTGAGTCCATCACCTCTCTGTTAGGAGATGGGTAGCATGCTTCATCATGCATGCTCTGGAACTGACATTGGTAATAATAAATGTTTGTTAATTGATTGAGCTAGTGTACTTAATAGTGTGCCATATCTTGTATGTCTCATTCATATATAATTACATAGTGTATTAAAGTTTACCTCACAACCACCCTGTGAATATTATCAGCATTTTATAGATTTTTTTTTTTAAATTAAGTTCAGGTTGACTTCCTCACGGTTCCTCAGTTAATTAAATGGCAGAACCAGAAGGGGAAATTGGAGACCTTTGAAGTCCAGGACAACTTCTATCATATTAGCTCCATGAAGGCAGGGAGTGTCTTATCCTGTTTTCTATCTCCCTTAACACCTAGCACAGTGCTCTGCACACACTAGGTCCTTAATAAATGTCTATTTTTGAAATAAATGACCCTTCCTGTTTTCAAATTTTCTATTGACAGAAAATCTTCAAACACTATGACACAGACCACTCCGGCACCATCAACAGCTATGAGATGCGCAATGCTGTGAATGATGCAGGTATCTGGTCTCAAAGTGGGTGGGCGAGGATGTGAGGGTGTGAGTGGAAGTAGGCCTAAGAGTGGGCCATGTGAGTTGGACCTTTGCAAGTGGGAGGAAAAACAGTAAATGAAAAGGAACTGTGGAGGGAGGAGAGACTAAAATAACACCAAAAGTTGAATTTTACCTCCCCACTCAATGCTGTCCTCCCCAGGCTTCCACCTCAACAGTCAACTCTATGATATTATCACCATGCGCTATGCAGACAAGCACATGAACATCAACTTTGACAGCTTCATCTGCTGCTTTGTACGGCTGGAGGGCATGTTCAGTAAGTGGCGAAGCAACGGCTTGGCCTTTCAGCTCCTTGTTTTATAGACTGAGCTGATGAAAGATGGCTTTCCCTCTTTAATTACTGAGGATTGGGGTGAAGTTGGGCAAGACTTTCTCAGTTAGTCCTTGAACAATCAAGATGGTCCCATCATGTCTCTCATATGAGTGTGACCTCTCATAGTGGCCAGGGCAGGAGGGGACTGCCTAATCTCTTTCTCTGCTCTGTTCCTTCACACAGGGGCTTTTCAAGCCTTCGACAAGGATGGAGATGGCATCATTAAACTCAACGTTCTAGAGGTAAAGGCTTAAGAAGCCCCCTACTCTGTTGTAAGGTGCAGGTGGGAATCACAAGAGATTGGCCTGGCCCACCTTGACTTCCACACTATTACACACAGCCTTGAGTCTCTGTAGAGAAGAGAGCCCTTAAAAGCCAAGTGACTGATGGGGTTTTGTCTTCTGGTTGGGGGATAGGAGTGGGAAGTTTGGGACAAAAGCTCTCAGCTGTCAGATGAACTCTGAGGCAATGGTTTGGGGACCTTTCCTAGCAGGATGGCAGAAGGCAGGAAAGGATGTAAGAAGCAACAATAAGCTGTTTGTCTAGCACTATGGCATCCTGGGTTCTTTACCTTGGGAAGGTCGGATTTGGGACCTCACATCTTTTTTCCATTTAATTTCACCTAATCTTGGCTTCTTCCCTTTCAGTGGCTGCAGCTTACTATGTATGCCTGAACCATACCTCCCTCAACTCAAATAAAATTGAACAGAATGAACCATTCGTGATGTCAACCACAGCAGCTAGTCACTTCTAAGAAAGAAACACCCCTAACAGCCTTGGGATTCCCATGATGGTTCTCTTCTGTCATTCTGTACTCCCAGCTAGCCTCAGGATGTTCCAGTTTCATTATTCACTACATCTGCCCTTGGGATAACCAGATGCCTTCTCCAGGCCCATAAAGCTGCTCCCCTACCAACCTTAGCCCTCTAGGATAAGGTATGAGCAGAGGTGTAACTTCTCTTCCCCATAAAAGCAGTGACATTATCTCAGAGTAATACAGTGAAGAGAATCTCTGCCAACTTCAGAGTTCCAGTTTAACCCTGGGGGAAGATTTTAACTGGAGAGGATCAGTCCAGGCATCTAAAAGGCTAACTTGATCCCAGAGCTAATGCAAGGGTTTGAGCCTCCAATCAAGGTCCCTCTTTGGACTGTCCCCAATCTCCAGATCAGAACTGACCTCAGGGGTGGGACATGATGCAATTATTGCTAGGAAAACTACAACTAGTTCAAAACCAAACCAGGCCTGAGGAAGGGTAAGGAAATACTTCCTGGGGTATTTGTCCAGCACTGTCCTTTGCTGGTCACATTAAAGAAAAAGACCTTCATTGTTTACATGCTGATGGACATTAAGCATGGAGTGCCTCCTGTACTCCTTCCCTCTATCCCAGCCCTTGGTTTTACTTCAAGATTTTATTTGTTCTGGATTTATACAGAGGAAAGGTAGACCAGAGTAATTCCTTGTTTGGGTTGTCACAGGTGATTGGTTGTAGTCCCAAGAAGACTTCCCAAATTAATAAAAGGTATGTGTCTGTCTGTCTAGTGTGCACTGTTTGACTCATTTGATATTCTCAGCAGGGAACAAGGCTGGGTTTCTCTATCTACCTAGTAGCCAAAACAGTCCTGGGGTAGAGAACTCCTTAGTCTCAGAAGAGAAAACAAACAGACCCAAGAAGATTTTGATTTAGACAAAAATGCTGAAAAGACAAAATTTTAAAAGTCCCTTTAGAAAAGTGATCATTTAAAAAGCCTGTGAACACTTTTCCAGGGACAGGACTGTATGTGAAAGAAACTAGTTGAAATGTCTGGACTGTATACCGGGGGCAAAGGGTCTCTATATTGGCCACCACCAGTATGAGTTGGTAACTCATTCGAATGCAATTACAGAAAACACTCAGAAAGTTGTGTTAAGGTCCCAATGTTTAAACTTGCATTGAGGTTGTGACTTCTGTTGGTTATACCACTGTGGTTTGCTAATGGACTGTACTTGGCCAGGAACTGCCAAAGAAACACTTGATTTGGGATTTTAGCAATAACCATCATACAGAATCTCAGCATTCCAAGCCTTTTAGAAGGTGCCTTGGAGGTCCTTTAGTCCAACGTATGTCTTCAGGAATCTCCTCTATAATCTCCCCAACATTTTTTTTCTCCTAAAGTGACTTAAAACCCGTGATGACCCCCACCCTACTTTGTAGGCTCCATCTTGATGACCTGTATCCTCCCTTGTGCAGCCTGTCTTCAAAGGGAGAAGTAGGACACCAACTCAAGTAAAAATTTGCACAGAGCTATCTAAGAACAGAATGGGCTACCTTAAGGGCATACATTGCAGTTCCCTGGGGCTCTGGCCTCCAAATTAGTCATACCTAAACACCAAAAGCGTTTAAGGGGAGGCTGAATGACCACTTGTTAGGGATGCTATGGATCGAATTTTTTACTTAAATTGAAGTTGGATTAGATGGCCTCTGAGCCCCCTTCTGAAAGGGCTGAACAACAGCAAAGTTCCCTTCTGATTGCAAGAGACTCTAAGCACAGAAAAGTGGCTAAGTTGGCTATAAACAAACAGCTGGACGGCAATTAAGTTGACAGAGCCAATTATTAAAAGTATTTAAGTTTTATTTTCCTCTCAATATTTGCTTTACTTTTTCCTTTACAAAGTTTCATGGAGTTCACAGCTTTGTACCAAAATGAAAGAGGGCTAAAGTATTTGCTTATTAAATATTTTAGAACTGTCTCACCCATTTTCATTCTTCTAAATCCACACATACTGTGTTTAAAACTTCAGAACACTGAAGTAGCTCTGGTGTATATATAACTAAGAAAAAAAAAAAGGTTTTTTCCAGCATCATTTGTACTATTTCCTAGGACATGGCGTAATCTACAGGGTGTCCCAAAAGTCTTAGTGCAGTTCAAAGCCTCAGCTAAGACTTTTGGGTCACCTGGTACGTCTCGAAAAGTTTCAAAAGTCTGACGATTGCCATGTGATACAAAGATCTTATACATTGGGGAAGTTTGTTAAAATCGTGGTTCTGTTTTTGATAAGGGATATCTTAGACACATTTGTACATGAAACTCAGTCAAGACCCTATCACTACTCCAAGGATAGCTTTTACTTATTATTTGCTAAACCAGCGTCACTGGCCAGGAGAAGGCAAGCTGGAGGTGGGGACCTCACCACAGCCCACAAGGGCAGTTGTACAAATAAATCCTCACTGTCCTGAGCCTGTGGGACAGGAGGAGGAAGCAAGTGAGGTAACTTGCTTCTCTTCAGACCCTGAGGAATAGAGGTGGGAGTAGGGGATGAATCAGTGGCACAAATAAGACCATGGGATGGTGCTTTCCTAAAAGCCTCAGGAGTGCAGTTAAAAGGCTAGAGACTTTAAGCCAAACTATTTGAGCAAGCCCTGCTTCTGTTTCACTTGAAGATATGCCCCCCTCTCCACCTGGACTCCTGTCTATCAATAATTCCCTTCTCTATACTGGTTACACTGTCTCCCAAAAGCAAAACTGTCTTCAAACCACATTTATGTCCAGTTACTGAAGATTTATGGCATAACTGACAAAAACACTCATTAGGATTACAGTAACTCACACAGCAAGTTCTCTGAACACAAGTTACAGGTCGTCTAGAGCAAAATGCAACAGCCTGCCATGGTCCAGGTCTAAGGAGTGGATCGAAGCTGTCCTGCAGAAGAATCTTCTCTTTATGCAAAGGCAGGGATGTGCCTTTGAACCTTATTCAGGTTCAAGTAATCTCACAGGTCTACATATTTTCCTACCTCACTCTGATTTGCTTGGCCTAAGTGTATTCCTTCGACCCTGCCTAAATCCTAGCCTGAAACTCTTAAATGGAGCTGCAATGACACAAACATCATTTTAAAACACACACACACACACACACACACACACACACACACACACACACTCTCTCTCTCTCTCTCTCTCTCTCTCTCTCTCTCTCTCTCTCTCTCTCTCTCTCTCTCCAGTTCCCTGGGTCTCTGGCCTCCAAATTAGTCATACCAATCAAAAGTTGCATCATAGAAATGCTTTCTATAATGCGACTCAACTTCCAACACGAGCCTCTTCTGGTCATATCTTCTAACTGTGTTACCTACCACTGATTAGATTCTCCATATCATTGCCAACATACAAGCAACAATCTATGCTCAATGTTTCTTTGTGAGATAATACCAAAAGCTTGGGTCAGCTTTGACATTCTTGAAGATTAAAACAAACAAAATATAAACAAACAAAAAAGCCCTAAAGGTGTGCACATGCCTCTTAAAACACTTTACAAAAAAAAAAAAAGGCTATTAAGTGTTTACTCCCTCGATTCCAAGGCCAAACTCACATCCATAAGATTTTCATTTTTAAAAAGTGCATCATCTGTTAGCCTGTGAATGAGATTTCCACATGTTCTTAGAAAGTTTTCAGCATTCTTCCAAAGAAATCTGGGAGATGTGGGAAACCGTCAAAGGTACACACACACACACACACACACACACACACACACACACACACAAGAAGGCAGACACACTGCATATCGTCCTTCACTTCAGCTACTTCATCTCTTAAGACACAATCACCTCCCGTCAATATCCTTACACTTCCCAAAGAACATCCAGTATGCCACTTTCCTGTGGTATTAGGGCTTCTGAAAGTAATTACTTCAAGGGGTGCCAAGCCTTGATCTTTCAGACTTTCCCCAGGCCCCTTTTCCTTCTGTTTTAAAAAGAGCTAACCAATGGAAATGAGTATTTAAGGACCACTGATTAATGGATTATCTGGCTTACCACATGGGCAAGTCTGGCATTGCTCTGGATTGTGGCTTTTGGTTCTAAATGCTCAATCCACAGAGGGCCTAAAAAAAAGAACACCTAGGCCAGAGCAGACCCAAATGAATTCCCCTGAGAGGTGCATTCCCATTATATCCACAGGCTGGCCTGAATTCTCCAATCACAACTCTCAACCTTTAAAGGAAGCAGAGATGTGATGAGAAAAACTTTTTTAAAATGCCACTCGAAAATGATAAAGACACATGAATCTCATACAATAGAATCTTTCTTCTTCCTGAAGACAAGAAGTCAGTTAAAAAATGGGTTTCTTTCTCCTAGGGATAGAAAAGGAAGGAATTTGTAGAGTCATTTGTAAGCCTCAAATCCTTAATATGTCCTGGAGGTGAAGGGACATGTGAGTGGACATACTGAAGGAAAACCTGCGTCTCTCAGACTCTGAGACAGTCACATCATAAAGCTATATTCGTTCTTTTCCTTCCTTTCTATCATCCTCTAGGCAACATTTCTGTGTTAGAAAAATCATGAAACACCTTTCAGTTTCACTTCTAAATGGCCTAGAATGCCCCCCACCCTCCCAAAACAAGATCAGTCTCGCTTAAATACCTAACAAGATTTTTTCTTATGGTTGCTCTCAAAAGAATGAGAAGAATACTCCCCTTCAATAGGAGCCCAAGACAGTACTATTTCTCTCATTGTTTGGTGGGGTGGAAAGGAAAAGATGATGGATTCTCAAATGAAGAAGAAATCTACTTAGTTTTCTGTAAGCAGGGGTTCCACTCTAACTCCACATAGTCTTCATAAGGTTTGGTTGAATCTTGGACAGAGAAGCTGAGAGCATTGTTTATAAGTCCAGGTGGAAAATTACTGTGTTCCAAGGCCAGGTCAACCTAACCTGGTTTGTGAGGTGGGGGATGAGAGAAGGAAGTCAGCTTTGGATCAAGCCTCACAAGCTTAAGAATCAGAAGCCAGAAAACAAAATTAAGGCTTCCCCTCTTTTATGTCTCTGTTACTAGATTATATTTGTATTATATGCTCCAGTTCAATAGTAAAATCAGTGTTACTCATATAAGCAGACAGAATCATACTAAGAAGTAGTTGGGTAGGAATTAGTATGCTTCTGCTGAATGAACAGGGTTGAGCTGCCATGCCCCAGGTCACCTGAAGTGCAATTGTTTGCAGAACAGCCATTCTACCTCCCAAAAGTACTGTGTCCTTTACCACTTATCACAAACTTCATCCAATTTCAAAGGAATAATATTGACACTTAAATAGCACATTACATTAAGAAAGCAAAAGGTTTACTTCCAAGTTAACATGAAAATACCTGGCAGTAACTTGCAGAAAGGAAATTAAAACTCAATCCTGGAAATGCAGAATCTGACTGCATCTAACAATCAGATGTTCTGGTTGAGTATTTAAACCTCTTTAATAACTTAAATTTTTTAAGAAAATTATCTGCCAAGAATGTGACTGATAAAGATTCTGCATCTATTAAAACACCTGGAGCACATTAATGGACACAGATCATGCTGCCTTTACAGAAGGGCATCGTGTATCTGCACTACACCATCTCCAGGGGCATGTTCTTAACATTTGTTACACCTCATTAAATAACAAGCCTCCAGCTTGACCGTAAAGGGTTAACCCATATTCCCAGAGTTATACAGGTTCATGGCATGTAATCATATTGCCCTTCCTGCCTTTTTTTTTAAAGGGATGGCAGGGTGAGGGGAAGGGGAGGGAAAAGAGAAGGCCTGAAGGAGTAGTACACATAGAGGGTTGATATGGGTAATAATAGGTCTAAACAACTTCCCAACGTGGGAGGCAAAAACTTCATGAATCAATTTTGCTGTCATCTTCAGCGTGTCGTTCGATATGTCCCGCTGCATCCTGGGAAGAAAGGGACAGAGGAGCCCATCAGTTAAGAGTTAGCAGAAGGCACATATCAACCTAAAAGGCACAGAGAGACTCCCCCCAACTACCTTGGTACCATATCATGAAAGATAGTCATGAATTTCTGCAATTATTCAATTTATAATAGTAATAATAGCACTAGCATTACTAGGAAAAATAAAAGCATTCCTAACCTAAGATAGGGCATAGTAAGAGGTCTTTGAATTCAAATGCTGGGTTTTAAAATTGAATAGTATTTTTTGTGTCCCTGACAAAACCTGCCCTTTTAGAGCTAAATTTCAAATCCAACTGCTACAGAAAATTCACTTATTATGACTGGGTCAAACAGAACAAACATTATCACAAGAAATATGTGTGTATATCAATAACCAAAAAATTTTTCCAAATCTCCTTATCTCTAGTAATATTCATTACAACAAAATTCTGACATAAGAATTGGGATTGTGTTATTTATTAGATCAAGAAAGATGGCTTAAGTGAAATAGAGAAGTTACATATGTGCACACACATATACACATGTGCACACACATATACACATGTGCACACAAACTGGATGATTTTTCATCCCTAAAATAGATTAAGACCGAGATCCTATAAAAGAATCAGAAGTAACACATCTTCAGTCTTGTATCCTTTTCTCTAGGGATCCTCAGATTGATCAAGACTTAAATTACCTTGAATCTTATAATTTTAGAGTTGGAAAGGATTTCAAAGATTGTTCACAACACTCCTCTCCTGCGAAACAACCACAGCTACACAGCTAGGTAGCAATGGCAGAAACGGGGTAAGAAGCTTGATTTCTTGACTTCCAGGTCACATATACCTGCTTGGATCCCTTCCTAGCAGTAAAGAACGCATCACAATTCTTCCAACGACATTTCAAAGTCTGAAAGTTCGGGTTGGTGTGGTCGGTTAGCAAGTGTTGTTTGAGGTGATCCACAACTCCAAATATCAACGAGCAACCGTGCCACTGGAAGCAAAAGAAAAGAAGAGAGGAAAAAGTGAAAGGTAACACAAGGAAGAGAAAATGTGGAGAATTTCCTCACTTGGACCCCATGTACACCTAAAAATCAAACAATTTCCCCTTCTCTCTATCTCTGTTATCTCATTAATTCCTAGAAGACTTGGAAACTCTGAAACCTGCTGAACTATGTTTTACTTGCCTCTGCAGAAGATGATAAAGTCCAAATATATCCAAGTTACACTAAGTTACACAATATAAGTCACACAAGAAGGTCTGGTACATTAGCAGGCCACACTTGGGTTAAGACTCAGGGTAATCACAAGTACACATCAGCAGAATCCTGACGGTTCAGGGTTTGGAACTTACTTAGCCACTACTGGGCAAGAAGCTCAGAGATTGGGAATAGGGAATATTTTAGGACCACAAATTATTCTTTTTAAGCAAATGAGAGAATCTCAAAGGAGATGGTTATAGATACAATTGACAAATGAGTTGGCATAGACACCTACAGCATAGTCAGCTGGAGCGGCTAAGTTACATTCTATGATTCTGTAGCCTGTTCTCATCTACAGAGGAAGAATATCTCTCCCTGATTCTATAAGATTGTGAACCACAGACCTTCTATTCTCCAAAGACCCATGTCTTACAAGAGAATTCTCTGACCACTCTGTATATTTCTAACTTTTATCTCCAGTATGTTTTATTTTTAGAATAAAGTATAAATGCATATAAAAGTTATCTAAATTTGTATGGCTATTTTACTATTTGCCACTCCTATTATAGATACCATAAGTTCTATATAACATGTTAATAGGATTCCTCTACTGTGGTATCCATCACACATTCAGTAGGTATTCAAATAAATATTGATAGTGATCATGAAGATCCATAAAATTAGCCTGAGAACAAGTAGTCTAAACCACAAATAGGCTAGCAGCAAAAAAACGTCTGCTCAGAGAACTGCAGAATCTCAAGAGTTGGCAAAGACTTCAGAGCTTATCTAGTCCAACCTATAAACATGTGGGAATCCCTTTTATAACAATCTGAACCCTTCTTATCCAGCCTCTACTTCAAAGGCCTCCAGTTAGAAGGTAGTCCTTACCCAACAGCGAAAATTCTGCATCAGATTTAGCTTTACAGCCTGGATGCTACCATCATAACAGCCAGTATAAATCTGGAAAAGAAAAGAACAACACTAAACCCAACTTTAAAAAAAAATCCTTCAAAATAAAATCCAGAAATTCGTTGCAGCCATAGGAGGTGGGTGGTGACTATGTTTGTAGGCACACGCACGTCCAGAACATAGATACACTGCTAGTACTGTTAGCAAGCATTTATTAAGCGCCTACTATATGCCTGGAGATAAAGAGCTAAAGGGGAAAACGTGGCTGGGGGCAAACAACATGCAAATAACTCCATATAAACAAGAAACATCAAAGACAAACTGGACATAATCTAAGAAGGAAGGCGCCAGAAGGAACACTGCAGATCTAGCCCCAGTGGCTTCACTGTGCAGATGAAAACTGAAACCCAGGAAGGTTCTACGTGACTTGTTCAAGATTACACAAATTATCTGGTACGATAAAGGAACTGAGCTTCTTGGGAAATTGAAGCTCAGACTGTTTAAGCTGACAGAAAGTAAAAAGTGGGAAGGGACCACAATACCACCCTTCTTTGGCAGCTGTACAGGTTTCCCCATGTGACTTGTTCCACTAACCTATCCCAGTGATGCATATGGAAGCTAGATGAGCTGAAATTTGCTAACTTTTCTGGTAACTCCCAGTAAAGGTTTAATTAAGCATTTTGCTTTATAATCCCTGTCTATGTTTCTTTCCCAGATTACTGGCAATACCTTGTAATTAATCAAACGACTACAAATTCTAAGTACTTCAAAGTCTGGTCACATGTAAATATTAGGGTGCAAATCTGATAAAATTATATTTCCTTTTAGTTTCTTAATTGACTCTACGGTTCTCTAAATAAACTATCATATCATCTGTAAAAAGTGATAATTCTATTTCTTCCTGGACTACACTTATTCCCTCAACTTCATTTTCTTGCCTGCATTTCTAGCGCTATATCAAATAGCAGTGTTGATAGAAATCCTTGCTTTACCCTTGATCTTACTTCTAGGTTGTTCCCATTATACGTAATGCTAGCACAGCTTAACTATGTTCTAGAATTTGAGGTGTTGTCCTCTTCAGTGTGCCAAGCTGGTTTCTCTCCATTATGATATTACTTATCCCATTAGGAAAGATCCGTTTAGTGGTAAGTTGCCTTTTCTTATAGTTTTCTCTCTGTTTTGACTTTCCCTGCTGTAGGTACCCACTACCAATGCAGACAGAGGCCATCTGCAATTTAGTCTCAGAGAGCTGCCTGGGAAACTGACAAGTGAAGGGACTTGCCCAGGGCCACATAGTCAATGTGTCAGAAACCTTGGATGGGAACCAAGGTCTTCTTAACTCAGAGCCAGCTCCCTCTCTCCCTCTCTGTGCCAGAGATATCAGTGCTATCTGAGGGATATCTATGAGAGAGATATCGTTTACAAAAGTTAACATTTGACAGTAGCAGCACTTACCATACTCTTATGAATAGTCATACACATTATCATGTCCTTGTGTCCACCATAAACTTGCAAACGGTCATGAGACTTGGGTAGGGAAAAAAAAAGCATTAGAAAAAAGGTGATTCATATATGTTCATTGAACATGATCACTGAGGCTCCATAACAAATATAAAATGAAACCAAAAATGAGTCACATATAGGATCTAGCAGCTGAAAGGAACCTTAGTGTTCATCAAATTCCCCTTCACTTTAGAGAAAACTGAGGTCCATGTGGCTAAGTGACTTGACTAACGTCCATCCTACAGCTAATTAGTAACAAAAATCAGAACTCAGCTCTTCACAGCTTCTACCATCATACTCTCCTTTCCATCACACTAGAGTCTTGGGCTTCTGTGAAAATCATCTGGTATACAATTCCAGGGGACTGATGATGAAGAAAATAACCCAGAAATGGGCTAATACACAGAAGAAGACACATTACCGGATAAGACCAATATGGAAATTTATTTTACTTAACTGTACTTACTTGTTACACAAGAATTTTGTCCCATTTCCCACCCCACCCCCCCGCCCCCCTCCCCACAATGGGGAAAGGTAGGAAAGAGAAAAAAAATATGCTTGACAATTGAAAAAAAAATTAATTAAAAAAAGAAATCCATGAGGTATACCCCTCAAGGAGAAGCTTAGTAACCAGAAGGAATGAAAAGTTTGGTCACTAACCTTTTGTAACATTTCATATTTGAGACACTGCCCCTGCATGAGAATTCTTTTAAGACCTTCAGTTGCTTGCTAAAAATAATTTAGTTCTACTATTTAGTAGTTTCGAACTTTGCCCCCAAAACTCTGAGGGCTGAAGCTGGTTTGTCTTTTTTAACTCTGTAATATCATTCCTTCCCCCCTCAATAATATCTGCTAACCCTGTGCCTCTTCTTTCAGATTATTTCCTTGAATCAGTTATTCTAACCATCCCATTTTGATCCAATCCCTAATCCCTACCCTTATGTTTTCTGCTTCCTGCCCAACTCCTACAACTAGGAAAAAAAAACAAAAACAAAACCAGATGACCTTGGTAGATCATGTTACCAAAATGTGGCTCCAGTCTACCTGTAATTCATAGACACGAACAAACTTATCCAGACAGGCAGTCACCATGACCTTCCCCAGAATGTTCACCACAGTCACTGCATGGTTGTGACCTTTATAGATTCGTACCAGCTCACCAGTCTATACCAGAATAAGGGAGAAGGAATAAGGAATGAAAATTAATGAAAAATCATTAAACCGGTAAGTCCTTTCTCCAGGACTCACCACTACTTAAAATATAAATTATTGTCTACTACTTGGCACTCATAATGCTAACAAGTGAATGTATAACCAACACTGCTGAATCTAAGCTTGAGAACCCACACACAATGGAGGGCCTACAGGAGAGATTAGCAAGGAAACTTCCCCTTTATTCCACTGGAAGTAAACTGGAAGTCAAGGAAAAAGAAGGGCCTCAAGTGACCTGGGCACAGTTATGTTATTCCATAGAATACCAGAACATCAGAGCTGAAAAGGACATTAGAGATAATCAAGTAACACCCCTGTCCCCCATTTAAGAAATGAGGAAACAGAGGCCAACTGTTAGTTTTTCTGCTCTCAGCTACACACTTGAATCAAATATTGATTTATCAAGCCCCACTGTATGTGTATTATCTTGAAATTAAATGTTAGGAACTCACAGTAAAAACCTTATAAAATTCTAACTGTTCTTGAAGTCTTGAGCATATCAGAGCTTTTGGGAAGCTCAATGTGGTCTATCCAAGCACCTCACATAAGGTGTAATCCTAATAACCTTTATAATGGAGGAAAGTTGTGCTTTCTATTATGTGTGTCTCAAGGAACTTCTTAGGTAGGCTGAAATCACTGCCAGACTCAGTATGACTTACATGAATGTTGTGGGCATGGACAGACTGGTCACTGGAGCCACTGAACACAAGATCATTTACCACCTTAAAGAAAAAATTTTTTTAAATAAGCCAGAGTATGCAACAGACCTGGAATTGTCATATTCCTAAAATGTACATCAAATTATCATTTGCTGAATTCTATTTTCCAGACTGATTGCTGTAAGTTTATTCTTCAGACCAAATATATCTGCAATGACGGACTCGCCTCCATCACCACCAACAGTTCTGACTGAATCTGCCTCAAATTAACCACTGCTATATACAGAGTATCAACAAGCCTTTGGACAGGCCACCTAATCTTAAAGGGTGCTATCGGTGTACATGTATCTTAAAATAACACATACAAAACAGAATTGTTAATTATCATTTTCAGAAGGAAGGACTACTCTTTACTTAAAATGAAGGCTCTGAATATTAGAATTTCATCCAAAACCACACCTTTCCTAATACATGCTACCCCAACACCCAGAAGCCCATACTTGCCTTCATGCAGAGAATGGTTTTGCTGTGGCCCTCCAGCGTGCGGAGGAGCAGTCCGTTGCGAGCATCTCGGACGCTGATGGTGCAGTCATAGGATCCTACCACCAGCAGTCTGCGGGCACCTTCCTGAGCTGTAGCCAGGCAGCTAACAGCCCGAGGACCATGGCACTCAAAGATATCAAGCTGCTTGTTGGTCTAGAAAACAAACCATGGATCTATGAAGTAGTAGATCCCCTGCTGGACAAAGACCTCAGAGAAAAATTTCTGTTGGTGATGTCCAGAGCCACTACTCTAGGGTACAAAACCTCTCCTATCTTGTCACACTCTTGCCAACACCCAATCTGCCCTAATAAATTCCTTTTTAAAAATACTTTCCTGGATACATTTCATTTTTAACCTATAGTTATTTCCCAATACCACTCCTCATGCCCACCTCACTCTATCTCCTCCCTTTTAATAGACTGACAGCTCCAAGGGCATCCTGCACCCATGTCCACTGTGAACTAAAAGGAGGGGCAAGTGCATTTTGTCTTCTGTTCTGCAGGTTTAAGAAGGATCATTACAATCATTCAGTCAGCCTGCTTTTTTTTTTTTATTTTAAGCACCGTTTCAATTTCCATTATTGTATGGTAGTTGTCATTTTCCTGGTCCTACTTCCTTCAGTCATTTGAAATCAGTTCAATTTTCCTGAATTCCTCATATTGTTTCTTACGCATATTTGTACTCACAATTTGCTCAGCCATTCCTTTAAGTGAGAGATATTCATTTAGTTTCTAATATTTTTTTGTTAATGAAGTATTCATATGAAAGTTTTGGTAAACATGAGGCCTTTCTGACTTTAATATCTTCAGGGTATATATGCTCAGCAGTAGGATTCATTTCAATTCAGTGAGCATTTAAATGCCTACTGTGTTCCAGAGACAGAAAACAACAGAAAAAGTTTGTGCCCTGAAAGGGCTCATATTCTACTGGAAGAACATAGAAAATTAAATTTAAAATATATACTACGTAGTTTTCAAGGGGAAGGCACCAGCAACTGGAGACCAAAAGAACTTACTATAGAAAGTGACACATGAGCTGAGCTTTGAAGGAAGCTAGAGATTCCATGAGGTGGAGGTAAGGAGGTGCAGTCCAAGCATGAGGGGTAGCCTATACAAAGGTATGGAAGCAGGAGATGAAATGCATACAGAGAATAGCAAAGCAGGCTCATGTGACTGTAACAAAGTCCAAGAAGATGAGTAATGTGTAATCAGCCTGGAATGAGAGACTGGGACAGATTATGAAGGGTTTTGAAAGCCAAATATAAAAATCTGTATTTTATCCAGGAAGCAAGAGGAAGACACGGGACTTTTCTGAGTGTGGGTCTGACATGGTCATCCTATTCTTTAGGAATATGACTCTGGTAGTTGTATAGAAGATGGAGGAGAGAATGAAATAGACTGGAGTCAGGGAGACCAATGAGAAGGGTACTCAAATAATCCAGTTGAGAGACCTAACGAGGCCTTAAACTAAGATGGCTGTGGTGAGCGGAGAGAAGGGGATGAATGAGATATATTGTGGAGGGAAGTAGACAATAAGATGTTGCAACTGATTGAATGTGAGGGATGAAGGAGAGGAAAGAGCTAAGATGAATTCAAGGTTATGACTATCCTCAACAAAAATAGAAAATTTAGTAACGTGAAGAGGGAATGGGGAAGGGGAAGAGGGAATGGGAGAGAGGAACAGGGAGATGGAGTACTGCTTAAGGCACAAATACAGCTTCCTTCATACAGCTGCCAAACAGATTTTCATAAAGCTCCAATCTGACCAAGGCATTTCATTATTCAAATCCCAGTGGATCCCTATTACCTCCAGGATCAAATATAAACTCCTGTGTTTAACATATAAAGCCCTTTACAATCTAGCCCCAATCTCCTTTTTGAGCCCTATTATCCATCACTCCCCATCACACATCTACAGTCTCACCAGCTTTTAGTTCCTGCACTGCTATCCTCTGTGCCTGAAAAGCACCCCCCCCTCACTTCTTTTTCTCAGCATCCCTGGTTTTCTTCAAAAGTCAGCTCATGTGCCATCTTTCCCCTTCCCCTAAGATCTGAGTGCCTGCCTCTGACATCAGCTTGTATTCATTTTGTATCCATTTGTGTTTGTGCTAGTCTCCTCCAACTTAAGCTCTTTGAAGGCAGGGCCTATTTTCCCTTTTGTCTTTGTATTTCTAGTGCCTAGCACAAATGTCTGGAATACAAAAGGTACTTAATAAAGGGTTTAAACCATCTAATGGCTTTTTCACATAATTTGAAATTTTTCCCACAAAATTTGGCCTAATTCACAGACACCCCTATAGTGACATGGTATATCTAAGCCTATCCAATACCACTGCCTTTCTTATCATCTTTGCTACTTTGAGGAATGAGACGTTTTAATTTGCATACATCATATTATTAATGATTCAAAGCAACTTTCATCACTGTTATTCTTTCTAAGACCATTTGCAAACTTTTACCATTTTATTTACTCCAACAACATTTTTATGTTGTTCTAGTAAAGAAACTCCCCATTCCAATAAAAATAAACTTCCCTACACTTATTTTTTAGCTTCTGTCTACACACTTACCTTTACTTTTACACTTGATCATGGCTATATGATAAGTTGTCCCCTACTGCTATCTCCCTCATGGAAACCTCATCTTTCCCCCTCTCCCTAATTCAGTGGAAAAGGAAGGGTGGGTGGCTTCTTCTTCCTTGCTGCCCAGTATTACTGACCACATTGCCACCCTCTTATTACTTATAATATCACTCTGAATCAATTGTCTACCATTCCCTAATCATCATGAGGAATTATTCTATTTCTAAAATTCTAAACTTGAGGTTTCCCTTCTCTATCAACCTCCTTTGTCATCATCTCTCCTGCTTCACCATATATATATGGGTCATCAATGACCCAATGTTATTCAATCTGGTCCATAGTCAAAGAAATATTCAATTCTACAAAGCCTAGACTCCTTTGAATACCACTTTGATGACGGTCTTATTATTTTAGATTTCCATATTCCTTTAATTTTCTGCTGCGCAAATCTTCAACCATCTATCACTCTCATTGTCTGGCTTCTCTACTCCTATCTCCCAGGCCACGGAGATATATTTCAGAAGGATGTGAACTCACAAAGACCTGCTTAATGTACTACAAATTCACATGGCCAACTTCAAGAAATCTTATTATCCATTTCCTATTGGTTTCTCAGGAAAATTCTTCATACTAATTTTCCAAAATTTTTCCTTCCCTCAGACAGTGAATCCTATTCCTTTCCACCACTCTTAACTGGGGCCTTCATTATTTCGTAGACAACTAGCATGATTTCCTCAATTCATCATAATCTCTATCTTAACACCTATTTCTTTCCAGACTATAGGCCATTCACCTACAGTAGCAAACAGCAGGTACCAGCCAATGTCCCCCCATTGTCCCCTGGATGCAGCCTGTGCTCTGTTCCAGTCAACCTCCTTCTTGGGACCCCCTCAAGGCAGGGACAGCTCTATGCCAGCAGGAAGCAGTTTCAGAAGCCAAGACCTTGGCCCCTTACCCCAAAAGAATTTAGGTCCCATTTGTTTGAGAGGGGAATGGTGGGAACAGGATCTGAATCCCTAAAAGGAAAAGACCACGTCTTTGGGATCTGGAGCCCAAAAAGGAAAAGCCCTGGACTTTCTCACAAGGCCAAATCTCTGGCTTTTGCCTGAGGCTATAATCCTATCAGCTGGCCTTTATTTATCACCTATGCTCAAATTTCCCAATTCTCTGTTTCCCTTAACCTAGCCTAGCCCTCCATTGTCTTATCTCCCAGTTAGGGCCCTCCCCCTCCCACCCTTAATCCTACCAAGGTCCATTCTCCCTTGGCCTCCTGGTGCAGGTCCCTGGCATTCTGTTACCTCAGTCACCCCAGTTTACTGACCACTCCCATCCAGATCCTCCTTAGACTCCTCTTCCAGTCACCCCATACTACTTGGCCACTCCTAGATACCTCCCACAGTCTTTCTGTATATAAAGTCCATCTTGCCTCCATCAAGGTGCTCAGATTCTTAAGACCTGGCCTGCTTGCATTAGCAATACAAATGCTTAGATTCCTTAAGAGTCTGGCCAATATGGCAGATTCTTTAAATCTCACTCACCGGGACCAATGTTCTAAAAAACCTTGCTTTTGGCTGAGAAAGAACCCCCCCCTCCCCCTTCTGTCTTTTCCTCTCCAATTTCAGAAGAGACAGAAGTCAAACTCCTTATCACCCCTCACCAGTATCTTCAGTCTCTTTCCTCCTACTGGCTCCTTCCCCCTCTGTTAAACATGAGTCTTATGAGAAAAACAACATGCATGGGGCTTAAAAAAATCCCACAACCACCTTTCACCTAATCCCACTGCTTTTTTTGGCAACTGCCCTATTTCTTGCCTTCCTTTACTGTCAAAATTTTGAAATAAGGGGCCACCAGTATTTCATTTCTGATCCCCAGGGTTGCAGGTAAAAATTGTGTATTAATGAAACCCCAGAAATAGGATCCTATTAATATACAATAGTAACAATACAATACACAACAGTACTGATATCTGACAGTTATATAATGCTCTAAAGTTTACAAAAGGTTTGTGTGTGTATACAATAGTTATAGGAAAGGAAATTTTATATCAGAAATTCAAGGGTGAGAAAACTCCTGCTACTAAAGCAGTTCAGCACCTTTTCTGAAACTTAAGTCTTAAAAAACCACAAACAGAGAAGTTAAATGACTTGGTCAGGGTCACTGAACAGGTAGTATGAGTCAGAGGCAGGATCTGAAGGCTTCCTAGCTACTGCGCCACACTTCCATCTACACACACACACACACACCCCAAGTGACCATTCCTTTCCGACTAAAGCTGGCTGAGCTATCAATCAGTACCAGATGAGCAAGGAATACTTAGAGAATCTGTGATTTCATCAGTGTGGGTACTCTGTACTCACAGATACAGATTACAATCTCTACGATCTAGCAGATGACCTATGAGAGTTGCAGTGGCTGAAAGATCACCCTGCAGCCAATCTGGTGATGAGCCTCTCCGAATTTAGCTAGGCTGGTCCTCGGACAACAGACGTCGTCTGCTGCCGGGACCACACTCGAAGCCTTTCCAGCTTGGTAGGACCTGCCAGAGCGTGTGCTCCGCTGGCATAGCCTTCGAGAACCCAGGGTCACCTCCACGCCACGATGAGGCATCAGAGTAGGACTTCAGTGGAGGATTTTCATTGTAATCGCCAGTCTGATGCAGAATGACAATTCAGCCAGTGAAAAGGAACCAAAGAAAACAGAATGACAAAAAGACAAGAAGACGAAACCAAGAAAGAATATATGTGCTGCTCCACCAACATTTTACCGAGTCCTCAGACTGTTTAAGTGTCCTTCTCACCACTACAGAACTGGAGTTGGGAATTATTAATGGTGGCTTTTGGCTAGCGCACAGGCACTTCCAAATTCTACCACACAGTTACACCGTCCTATTTCTCTACTTATTCCCCATTGTAAATGTGTTCTAATAGGTCAAAGACTAGCTTGTTATCAAATCCAGTAACCTTTCTCCACTCCAATTTTCCCTGACCTATGAATGGTAATTGATAATAAGGTTCATCCACTCCTTGAAATTCTCTTCCCATGTCATTGATGACAAGATGAAACAACACTATTCTGGTACTTCTCTGTCTCCTTCCCTAGTGGTTCTTCCCTTTCTTGAACTGAGTATTCCTCAAGTTCCTTGGTCCTTTGCAGATATCCATACCTACCCACCTGGTAAAGTGTGGTAACATTCCCAAATATACATACATTCTTTCTCAAATAACTCCTCTAGTCTTATGATTTCAATTTTCATGACTTTGATGATTTTTCCTAAACCTCTATCTCCAGTCTTGTCTCTCTCAACAAAACTCCAGTCCTCTGTCTGTTAAATGAAGAGACTAGACGGCCTTTAAAATCCCAACCAGACTAAACTCCTATGATTTTTCTGATCTATAAATGTCTGCGGAACATTTCCATTTGAGTTTCTCACTATCCCTTCAGACTCAGAATCACTTTTCCTGCAACACATCAGTTGACTTTTGTATAACCTGTAATCCAGTTGCTTGCCATCTCAATGAGGGTGGGTGGGGAGGAAGGGAGAGAATTTGGAACCCAAAGCTTTAAAAACAAATGTTAAAAATTGTTTTTACATGCAACTGGGAAATAAGAAATACAGGAAATGGGGTACAGAAATCTATCCTGCCCTACAGGAAAATAGAAGGGGAAGGGGATAAGAGAAATGGGGGAGAGACAGAAAGGAGAGTAGATTAGGGGAAGGGGTATACAAAATGCATATCATCTTGGAGTGGGGGGAGGGATGAGATAGGGAGAAAATTTGGAATTCAAAATCTTGTGGAAGTGAATGTTGAAAACTAAAAATAAATAAATTTTTAAAAACTTTAAAAAAAATGAACATAACACACACATACATACACACAAAAAAAAAAAAGAAAAAAAAGAAAAAAATCAGTTGACTTTCCCATCTGTCAAAGCACCATGATTCTTCTGGATTCCTAAAGATATAAAACCTAGATCTCAACTATGACTCTTTCTTTTCCTTCATCCCCTACATCCAATCTATTGCCAAATCTATAATTGCTTGCCAAGAAACATTTCTCAGGTTGGAGTTTCCAGTCACCACCTAATCGAGGCTCTTATCCCCTTCACCCATGATTATTTCTTTCTTTCTTTCTTCTTTTTAAACCTAACTTCTAGTTTTATTTATCAATTCAATAGGGTTTTTATTTTATTTTTTTTTTTTAGGCCACACATGATTATTTCAATTGCCCCCAGCTGGTCTCACTACTCCCATACTCTTCTCCTCCTCATCATGCAACACAAATACAAATACAAGTACAAATACACACACATACACACACACACACAAACACACACACCCCCCAAGTGGACTTGCCCATATTGTTACAAAGCCTTGTTTGACTCCTATCATCCTAGTCTCCCATTCCCATGAATTCAGCCATACTCTTGCATTGTCGGCTATTATTGTTTTATATTATATTAGACAAGGATATATCTTCAAGTTCGATGCACAGCATGGCCCACAGCACCTAGTATCCAAAGGTAAGTACAGAGTAGGTGGTCATTAAATGCTTGATTTTATTTGAGTGTATACACAGGAGTGGGGGTAATGAAACCCACATCATAGAAAAACTGGCAGCTACAGTTAGGAATCAAATCACATTGCAAATATTTGCTGCAAACTGTTAGAGAGTTCCTATAATAAAAAATTTAAAAATATAAAAATAAAGAAAGTTCCTATAATAATAACTAGTATAGATACCAAAAAATGGTAGGCCCCAGACAGAAACAGGACTGGTTATGAGTAACTTCTTAGCAAAATAGGTCATGGAACCCCTTGGTAGTGTAGTCACAGGCCACAAGTCTAGAGGCAAAAAAACCTAGGCTTGAGTTCCTCCTACATCTTACTTCTTTAAGTCTTAATCTATTTAATCTATCAGAAATAAGAACAACCTGTGATGAATGAGAGCTCAGCTCAGAGCTCCTTGATGTGGTAAGGTAAGAACAAAAAGAATATAGGGTCGGGTTCTACTTACCCTTATCAAAAGGAAGAGAACAACCTGTTAGGGCACATCCTGGTGTCTTCCCAACAAAAAGAAGGGAAAAAAATTTCTCGGTGGAGAAGAAAAGTAGATATAGCAATGTAGCCCCTTTGTCCACCACTAACCTTTAAGCTGAAGGTGACTACAGTGCCATTTGCCAATCCTGCATAGAGGATTCGCCATCGATTATGAAGACAGAGTACGCGGTCTTCCAGTTGTAACTTCTCCAAACACACTCTAGTCTGAAAATGTGGAGGAAAGGTCCAAATTAACAGTGACTCCTGGCAATAGAAAGTGAAATTCTCCTTTGCTAAAGGATTATAAAATCAGGCATAGCTTCCCTACCCTTATTCCACTCCCTTCCCCCATTTCCATCTTTCTTTGAATAAAAGATCCAAAAGTTTAGTTTTTCTCAATTAATCTACCCCATCTATGTTTAAAGGTGAACAAATTTCTTTACCTAAATGCACAGTAGACTAGGTGTGAATTCCAAATGTAGAATTTGTAAAATGATCAGTTCGTCTTTTTCTGTCAGGCTCAATATCATCTGAATGCTTTCAGAATTTAAGTAAGCAAGTTTTTGGTCTGGTTTACAAGGAGCTATTTCCCAGATCACCCTCAAAGTCTTTAGATGGATTTGTCTAAATTTATAAAACCGTAGCTACGGTTCTAAAGGAGGTAGATTTGCCCAAGGGAATTTTTGTCTTCCTCCTAATTTCAGGTTGTACTCCTATTATTTTTACATTGGTGTGGAAAACAAAATTTGCTGTTTTGGGCATTAAATATATTAAGAGAATCAGTGCAGTAATATCACATGGGTGTCTATATTGTTAAGCAAGTGAAGTCAATAAGTTTACTGGAGAGTGACTAAACTTTAAGGAATGAATAACTATAGAAAATTTAAGTGACCTGCAGTTTGAGTGAGAATAATAGAAAGATCGGGGAAAGAAAAAGTCTTTGATTACAAATATGCTGGATCAATCTAGGACAGTATTGTCAAACACCTGGTTCACCACAACAGTAAACCCAAAACAAGATGTTGGGCATGCTGTGTCTTAGGGGCAATGAAAGGATAAAGCATTCTGAGACAAGGAAAATAGGTATATAAAAGAAAGGTGATCTTTCCTTTATGGTCAAGATACACCTGAAGATCTAGCATACCGAAAATAATTTAATTCAGGAAAAAGAACTAATATACTCTCTAAGAGTTGCAATCAAAACATATTTTTGAGACATGGCCCAATGTGGGAACTTTTTTTACTTAACTATGCATAGGTGTCACAAGGGTTTTTCAATGGAAGAAGAGGGATGAGAGGGAAAGAAAATAGATTTGTGCCAGTTGGAAAAAATAGTATCAAATGTTTTTTTTAAAAAAGAGGGGAATTGGTGGGGCAGCTAGGTGGCGCAGTAAATAGAGAATTAGCCCTGGAGTAAGGAGGACTGGAGTTCAAATCTGGCCTCAGACACTTGACATTTACTAGCTGTGTGACTCTGGGTAAGTCACTTAACCCCAACTGCCTCACAAAAAAAAAGGAGAGAGAGAGGAATTTGTAATCAGAAGGATTGCATTAGAACAATCTTAGTTACTTGGAATTTACTGGGAAAAGGGAAGGCAATAAAAAAAATACCAAATTTACATCAAGGAGGTACTTTAAAAAAGTATAGGGAATATCCTGTGGTAAGTACATGTTCAGCTCAACAGTCTATACTTTTTTTAATATGCTTTGAAGAACTAGAACTAATGCACACAATGATAACTCAAAACTTAAAAATGTAAATGCAGAATATTAAAGATTATGGACTCTAATGCTTGAAAAGAGATGAATACATTTCCTGAAATCACAAGTTCAAACCAAAACAAAATTTTTTGATTAACAGTAAACAATAAATCAGTAATCAAATCAGTAATTCAGAAAATTAAAATGAATCCAATTATTCTTTTCTCTGAACAAGCCTGGTAATTCAAGGTTTTATTTGTTGTTTGATATGGAATAAAAATATGTGAAGAATACAACATAACAGAAGCAATATGGTGAATAGGGCACTGGACTGGGGAGTGAGGAAAGCCTGGTGGTTTGAATCCCACATCAGGCATTTACTAGCTGTGTGATCCTGGGCAAGACCTTTAACCACTTTAAGCTTTAGTTTCCTCATTTGTAAAATATGGGAATCTGTCTACATGGCTTCTAAACTCTATGATCCTATGAACACTTGGAACTTCAAGTGAATAAAAAAAAAACAGCTAAGTTATGAACTGCAGTCTCAAACTTTGTGAAGTGTGTGAAGCCTACATGTCACAACTTTCAGGGACTCAACACTGAGGAGAATAATATTTAATTTCTCAATACTGATTTCACTTTGAACTTTTCTCAAGAATAATGGACTTGAAATAAGAAGACTGGAGTATGAGAGATATTTATTTGCAGAAACTAGGGAAAACCATTATCTCCAATCCTTTACTGTCTCTACCTGCATAAAGACGACCCTAACTAGTGCCACCTACACTTCACACAGTTGTTATCGGCTCATAGGGTCAGAAATTTAGAGTTGTAAGGAGCATCAGAAATCCTCTGGGACAACACACTTATTTTACAGATGGGGAAACGGAGTCCCAGAGAAGTAGAGTGATTTGTCCAAGGTCACACAGAGAAGTGGCAGATCAGGTATTTAAACCTGGGTTCTGTAATTCTAAATCCAGAACTTTCCACTGCACTGCATTGTAACTCTAACGTACTCTAGAATTATATTATCATAACTATCATACATTTCCTTTAACATAACAATTTCCCTCGGTTTTCCTTACATTACCCAAGGCGCTAGCAAACTTTTAGAGATCATATTGAGCTATATGGGTTATACTGTCGTTTACTTTCCAATAAAGGAGTGAGAGGTGGGCAAGGCTAAAGGCCTTAGGAAGACAGGTCATTCTCCACCTCCGGTAGTGAAGCTTCTGCCATGTGAGGCAGCCTGGTCAAGTTTACAGACATTAAAATGAAGACTCCTTAGAAGAA
Source organism: Vombatus ursinus (assembly GCF_900497805.2). Lineage (NCBI taxonomy): Eukaryota > Metazoa > Chordata > Mammalia > Diprotodontia > Vombatidae > Vombatus > Vombatus ursinus. The sequence continues at coordinate 19,544,462 of NW_020954572.1, read as the reverse complement.
TGTTCCTCTCCTCTACTGAGATGCCTCTCTCTACAAACCCAGGTACTATACCCAGGGTATTCAGGAGCAGTATTTATCCTCTGCTAAAAACAGTACGCCCCACTGCCCATAATTCTACCATTATAAATTAACTCTTTTAGGTCTTAAAGGTTTTGCCATGTTCAAGAGCAATTAAGAGGTCAAACATTACTTATGGCTAAGCACAGTATTAGTATACCACCATATGAGAACAAGATGGAAACACATAGGATGTACTGTTGGGAGATAAGTGCTGAAGAAAGGAGAGGTATCAATAGAGGAGATAAAAGGGTTCCCGAAGAACTTTATCTCCTTAACAAATATGCCTGATGTTGGGCCTGAAACACTATTCATTCTTACCCCCACATGTCCTAAGATGATATCTCTTGGGTTATGATATCACATTATGTCTCTAGAGTAACTGAGAGACCAATCCTCCATAATCAAAGAGGCAAAGGAAAAGGTATGGAAAGGCACTGTCAGGCCTTCAGGGGCCCCATTCTACACAATAAGCAAACAAAAAGGTATCATTCAATTCTCCAAGGGTATGCCTACCTTGATATTGTAGCAGTGGATAGTATGATCACTGGAACCAGTGTACAAAGCTGAATTCTTTCCATTGGTCTGAGTAATCACGAGGCAGTTCACTTTGGAAGTGTGTCCCTCAAAAACACCCACACATTTCCTAGTCTAAAGCAAAATCCAGGAGATATGAGTATACTACCTCTGGGATATATATGAAATATCAGTACTATTGCCGGGATACCTTCACATGTCAGGACACAAGCCCACAAAAATAAGCCCACCATATACAGCAAATAACTCATGTGTAACATAGCAAGATATGCAACATAACACAGCAACATATGCTCATTATTCCCTAAGGTAGGGTAGTTCCTACCTTAGGGAAGGGGTCCCCAATACACAAATTAAGGAAGCATCAAATCCAAGAATTTATGCTTAGGTGCGTGCATTTCTAAAACATGGCTCTGTAGAAATATTGAACTGGGATTAACAGCTCATTGGATTACTGTTGGCCTATAGGTCCTACTCTTCTAGAGAGAAACATAGCTCTTCCTCATAATTTGTCTCCATGCTTTAAAGAACAATGCTTCTAAAGAGGAACGATACAACCTACGTCTTTTAGCTAAAACAAATGTATGTTAATGGTTCATCTCAGGTGATTTCAGGTTGAAATGCATTAAACAACTTTAAACAGATAGTCAATAAGTTCCCAGTGGATCCCTAGAGACTTCATGCTCTTCCTAAAGCACAGGTTAATTCTCTCAGCCATTTTGCTCCCATCTAGCAGCCCCTCTATCCTGTGCTATTGTTGACTTTGTAAATTCTCGATGGGCAAAGACCATTATACTTGTAATCTACATGGTGCTTTGTTCACAGCGGCATTTGAATTAACAACGCTCTTTTCCAAGTGAATACTATCTATTTCTGTCTCCACACCTACAAAAAAAAAAAAGCTGCAGTATGGTGATAGCAGAAAGAAGGAAAAATAAGTGAGACAATAATAATCTGTTTATCTTAATAGACAATACTGGGGAAAAGTTTTGCTTTTAACAAGAATGGTTAGTTACAAATTGGAGGGCTAGATGTAGCCTAAATAAACTTTCCCTTAAGCTGTGTTTTGTATTTGTATTTGAAAAATGGTATTCCATAAAAGAGAATTATGATTTCTGTGAGGAAATTTCAGTGCTATCAACATTTCCTTCTGAAATATTAAGCATGAAATTTAAAAAGAAATAAGTACACTCAGAATTATTAGTATAGAAAGACAAAATTTCCTTGTACCAAACCTTATCTGACCCAAAAATACTAACAGTATACTAAAAATATGACATACTCCCAGACCAGTATTTAAGGTTTATATGTAAGGCCATGGTCTAATTAGTTTAGAAAATAATATCCTTAAACAATCAAGTGAAAAGCATTATTTTCTCTTTTTAAAACCTTTAATTGAAATCTAATAATAATATAAATCTTTAGTATGTAGGACCCATAAAACCGCAGACTAAAATATAATTGGAAAATGTTTAAGAAAATAAATAAAAATACAATATAACAGAGATAATGTTAATTTGTGATTTTCTAAATCAATATGCTCCCTATATGGATACTTCTATGTGAGTTTGACACTCCTCATACTGAATTTTCTTCTTATGGGAAACTGCATATTAAAATCCATGCTAGAGAAGAAATAACAGACTGGGAATCCTGTAACAGATGTAGCATGGTAGTAATGAATAGTGATGAACTTGGAGTCAAGAAAACCTAGGTTCAAATCCTGACTCTGACAAACTTTACAGGCTGTGTAGACCTGAGCAAGACACATCCTCTTTCTGCCTTGGTTTTTTCATTTATAAAATGGGAATGTGTAACACTTTCATTCAAGGGTTTTGGTAAGGATCAAATGAGATAACTTATTGGTGTTCAGTCATTTCAATCACATCCAACTCTTCTTCATGAACCCTTTTGGGGTTTTCTTGGCAAAGATACCAGAGTGATCTGCCATTTCCTTCTCCAGCTCATTTTACAGATGAGGAAACTGAGGCAAACAGGGATAAGTGACTTTTTCAGGGTCACACAGCTTGTAAGTGTCTGAGGCCAGATGTAAACTCAGGTCTTCCTGAGTCCATGCCTAGCTGAAGAGATAATGTATGCAAAGTGCTTCAAACCCAAAAGACCTATATAAATGTCAATGGCCTTCACAGACACCAATTGGCTGTGACACCTTGAATGAATCACCACAAATCACCTAACCTCTTCTAGGCCTCAGTTTCCTCAAAACGAAAGGGATAAACTAGATGATCTCTAAGGTTGCTTCCAGCTCTAACATTCTATAATCCCAACAAAGAAACTCTGTTTTAGACTGTCCAAAATGCCAATGGTTAAATATGAGCCCTTTAAAGTCAAGGTGCTTTAGATATAGTATCTTATTTGATCCCATGAGGAAGGTATCACAGATTTTATTATTCCCATTTTCAGATGAGAAAACTGGCTAGCTGGTTAATGACTTGCCCATGGTTACATAGTTATGAAGTGTCAGAAGAAACAGGAAAAAGTGACACTGAGTTGAGACAGGAGGAAAAAAGAGAGAGATCTGCTAGCATTCTCATTTCCTGTTTCCTAGACACGGGTTCTGGCCAGGAGGATGCACTGCCCTATGCCTAAGAGGCCTCCTAACCCTTCCTTCTTCCTGAGTGCAGTGTGTCCAATGACAGTCTCCACCCTCCACAGAGCTGCAAGAAGCATCTTCCTAAAGTGCAGCTGTAACTATGCCAGTATCCTACTCAAAAAATCTTCAGCAAATCACTATTGCCTCTAAGATAAAATGGGATTTCATCAGCTTAATATCTGAAGGTCTTCACACTCTGACTCCAGCCTGTCTTTGCAGCCTTATGTTGACATGCTCTACAGCCCACCCGACTGGCCTGTCAGTCACCCTCCTTGAATAATGATATCTCTTGCTCGTGCGTAGGCTTCTCCATACCTGGCCTGAATTCCCTTCTCACCTGTGGCTCTTGGAATCCTTAGCCTCCTTCAAAGGCTCAGTTCAGGTGCAACATCCTGGGGCAAGCAGTCTTTTCTGGATTCCTCCCATTGTTAGTAATCTCTCTCTCTTCAAATTATCTTGCATTTACTTATATGTTTGTATTTTTTTTATCTCTCAGTGGAAAGCAAATTCCTTTGTTGCTTTTTAAAAAAAAAATCCCTAAAACCCTGCACATAATAGGAGCTTAAGAATGAACTAAAAAATCAGTTCATAAAATAGTCTCAAGAAAGAACGAAGGGAAAAAAAAACAAATTAGCAGCTAGACACATTAGAAGAATAACAGGCCAAAAAAATTCTTGCAATAGTATATGTCATAGCAGCCCTAATGTCAATATTTTACTTCCCTTCATTACATAGGCAAAGGACAATGGCTTACAGAATTTTGCATCTGCTGTCAGATATGGCTGATATGTTTTCATTGAACTGCTTTTTTCTTTCTTTTAAAATCTTTATTACAAAGGATAGCTTGCTGAATAATAAAATGTGAACAACATTTTTGAAAACAAATATGGTATAGAAATAAAAAGTATCAATAAAAAAACACTTAAAAAAGCACAAAAATAGCAATATGGATAGTTTGTATCTAAGTAGCAAATGCTTGGTGGTTGACATTATATTTGGATAACTGAAGGTCATAACCAAATTCCAGAAGCAATTAGTTATGTTCTTAGATTAATTTCATTAAAAATCCTTATGGAAACTTTTTTTTTAAATTAAGTCTACAAATGCCTCATTTGTCCTTACCCCATATTCTGTTTTTTCTTTCGACTCAACATTTATAAATCTGAGTCTTACCCCTTCGTTTTACAGATGAAGAAGCTGAGAGGTTAAAAACCTGTGACTTGCCCATAGTCACACAGATATGAAATGACTGAGTAGGAATTTGAACATCAAGTTGTTTTTGTTTTTGTTTTTTTGTTAACACCAGAAAGTACTGGTTTTCCTAGGTATACATATCGATTTGCAACAAGGGGAAGTAAAATTATTAAAGATTAAGTTAAAAACTAAGAATTTATTTCCTTGGAAATCAGCAACAATGAATAAAGAAACTGCAGTTCTCCATGGGGCAAACAAAATGTTGCTAGCCCAAACTTATAAAACAAAACCAAGAAATCAGTTTACTTACCACCAAATTATAGGCTCTAACTGTTTTATCAGCTGAACAGGTATACAATAAGTTCCCAAAAATCTGAATAGCATTCACTGCAGCTTGATGTCCCTCAAAATTTCCTTCAGTGGGTTCTTCATCATCTCCAGGCTCTGAAGAGATTTCTACAAAGCAAGGATGCATTTTCTTTTCACATTCTTTTTCTTTTTAAATTAAGCTTTTATTGATGTCTTCTATTTTTTACATCATCATCATAGTTATTCCCATTATCACTCAGCCTTCTAAAAGATAGCCAATAACAAGTATTTTTTAAAGACTACCCTCCCAAAAAAAATAACAAGGAAAAAAAATCAATACAGTGAAAAAATACAAATACATGTGCAATGTGTAACACCTGTGCACCTCCAACTTTCACGGAGGGGTAGAAGTTGGGGTGTCCTCTCCTATCTTTACACTCAAGTTAGGCTTGATCTTTAAATTCCTGTTATATTCACTTTTGATTTTATATACTTTGTATGGGGTTGCTTTTTCCACTTACCTTATTGTAATCATACTTCACATTGTTTTTTTTTGACAGGATGCTTATTTCACCCTGCATTAGTTCTTATAGATCTTTTCATGCTTCATACACATCATTTCTTACAGCATATTAACATTCCGTTACATTCACATAATACAATTCAATTAGCCATTCCCCAATCAGTGAGCATCCACTGAACTTCCAATTATTAGCTAACACAAAAAGTGTTGCTATAAATATTTTGTAGTATATGAGGACTTTCTTTTTATTGATGGGGTATAAACCTAGTAATGAAGTCTCTGGTTCAAAGGATACAGACATTTTAGTCACTTTATCTGTATAATTCCAAAACCGTTTTCCTAAATGGGTGTACCATTTCACAACTCCCCTAACAATGTATTATTGTGCCGATAATTCCACAACCACTCAACAATGACTACTGTCATTTTCTTTGGTCATCTTTCCCAATTTTCATGGTATAAGGTTAAATTCTGAGGTTATTCTAATTTGTACTTCTCTAATCATTATAATTTAGAGTATTTTTTCTTTGGTTGTGAATTCTTGTTCTGAGAACTGTTAGTTCATATCCTTTGACCACTTATCCACTGGGGAATGGCTATTAGTCTTACATATTTAATAGCTGTTTATATATTTTGGATACCAAACCCTTATGTGAGAAATGACACTTTGCTTCCTTTCTTATCCTGAGTGATTTTGTCTATACACAGAATCTTTCAGTTTCATGTAATTAAAGTTATCTATTTCATCTTTTGTACTTGCTTCTATATCATTTGGTTAAGAATACATCTTCTATCCATTGCCATGAGGTATATGACCCGTTTCTCTTCTAGTTTTTTAAAGTTGTTGGATCTTTAATATTAAGATCACATTTTCATTTAGAATAGATTTGGAATATGGTGAAAGGTGTTGGTCTAAGCCTCCTTTCCAGTTTTTACCAAATAAGTTTTTTCCGGGTGATTTGTCAAACATTAGGCTACCAAGCTCCATTGTTTCTAATTCTTCTTTGCCTAGTCTGTTCCAATAGTCTATTTTTTAACCAATATTAGATGGGGGTTTTTTGTTGTTGTTGTTGTTGTGTTTTTGGAGAAGTATTTGGGGTTAAGTGATTTGCCCATGGTGACATAGCTAGTAAGTGTCAAGTGTCTGAGGTCAGAGTTTAGCTCAGATCCTCCTGCCTCCAAGGCCAGAGCCCTATGCACTGTACCACTAAGCTGCCCCATATTAGATGTTTTTGATGATTAATGCATTATTATATTTTGAAGTCTAGAAGACTTCCCCGCTCCATCTCCACATCATTTCACTTGATACTAGATCTTTGGCTTATCCAAATAAATTCAGTTACTATTTTATCTAGTCCTATGAAGTATTTTTGGTAATCTAATTGGTATAGCATTAAAAGTGTAAATTACTTTGGTAGTATTGTCATTTTTATTGTATTTGCACAGCCTAACCAAAAGCACAAAATATTCCTCCAGCTATTTAAGTTGTTCTTTGTAAATGGATCTCTACAATTCTTTTGCATGCTTTGGTAGGTTGATACTCTATTACCTTATGCGTTTTGTAGATATTTGGAATGGGATTTCTCTATTTTTGTTTCTTGGGTCCTGTTATTATTTCATAGAAATACTGTTGATTTTGAGGGTTTATTTTTATCGCCTACAACTTCGTTAAAGCTATTAATTGTGCCAATTACTCTCTTTGCTGAATCCTTAGGATTTCCCAAGTATACCATATCATCAGCAAACAGGGATAGTTTTATCTATTCTTTACCTATCTTGATGCCTTTAATTTCTTACTCTTATTTTAATACTGCTGCTAGCATTCCCGAACTATATTAAATAATAGTGGTGAGAATGGGCATCCATGCTTTACTCCCATTTTTATTAGAAAAGGTTCTAGTGTATCCCCAATGTATACAGTGCTTGATTTTGGTTTTAGATAGATTTTTTTAAAAGATATTTAAAAAAGGTTCCTCTATGCCTATACTTTGTAGGGTTTTTAGCATAAAAGAGTTGCACTTTGTCAAAAGCTTTTTCTGTATCTATTGAAATCATGTGGTGTTGGGAAGTTTTGGTTTTTTATATGATTAACTATGTTGCTTGTTTTCCTGATATTGAAAAATTCTTGCATCCGTGATAGAAATCCAACTTTGTCATAATGAATGACTTCTTGGATAAATTGCCATAGTCATTTAACAGGATTTTGTTTAGAATGGGTCAATATTCATTAATGATATTCTTCATTGGTTTAGGTATTGGTATTTGTTTGATAAAAGGATTCTGGCTTTCTTTCTCTATTTTTGAGAATAATTTGTGAAGTATGGGTACTAACTGATCTCTCGAAGTTTGATAGAATTCTCCTATAAATTCACCTGGACCAGGGGTGCTTTTCTTTGGTAGTTCCTTTACAGTTAGTTCAATTTCCTTTTCTGAGATTGGGTTATTTAAGATGTCTATCTAGTCTTCTGATAGTCTGGGTGTTTTATATTTCTGAAGCATGTCTTTTCAATTACAAGAATGGCTGCCTGGGTCTAACAATATCCACAATAAATAAACCATCATCTAACCATACTACCACTAATAAAAAAAATTTTAGAATTACTCAAAATCTACCACTAAGTGCTTAGCACACTGCCTGACATGTAGTAGGCACTTAATAAATGTTTAATGACTGACTGATATTAAAGAAGACCATATATAGTGATTTATGATTTATAAAATCATTTTTATCAATATACCTATCTACCTATATTATCTATTTTGAGACTCAAAACAACCCTGTGATATTATTACTTTTTACAGGCCAGGAAACTGAGGCTCAGAGAGATTAGTTGACTTTGCCATGATCACACAGAAAATAAATGTTAGAGGTGGGAGTCAAATCAAAATCTCTGACTTCAAGAGTTCTTTCTCTTATATCATATTGTCTTTCTAGTTAGAGATCTATTCCTTCCACTGGGCACCGCCTTCTCTAAGTGGTATTCTTGAAATGCAAACATCACTGTAAGGAATAAAATAGTGAGTCACATCTTAAAACACTTCATGTGAATTAGTTTTCCAAAAAAGAAGGACTGAAAAGTTGCTGAAAACAAACTTTACCTGTTTTTAAATTTTACCTCATGCTAGTTAGCAGTGGCCCAAGGCAATCTGGTTAGGTCAGAAAGAGAAAAACTAGGCTCTATTCTGGAAGTACATGCAATACATCTTTATGCAGTGATCCTTAGACATGTAATAATACTCTTCTGGTTGATCAAATTAAATACCTGAAGAATTCTTTGACCCTTTTATCGAGGAGATGGAAGTCTGAGTTTCAGCCACACTACAAACAAAAAGCAGACACCTCAGCATTAACATTAACAGGTAAAGTAGCAAAAATGAAAGCTTTTAAGTCAAGGAAGGCTTTTAAAACAGTAAGCTAGAGTGGCCAAATCAGCATCCCAGATCCAACAAATGTATGGCTTAACTGAAACTCAATACATAATTTAGTGAATATTTTTAAAAATGGATCCTCAAACAGAAAATGAGAGCTATTTCATGCAAATTCTAAGGTCTGGATTTTCTCCATCTTGCCCCCCGCCTCTTACTCAAATTTGAAAAAATAATCTGTATTCTCAACAATATGGGTATTTCCTCCAATGATGGGGATCACAACCCATGAATGGCTGACAAAAATCTTCTATGATTTTTGTCTCTTGTTTTCCCATAAATTTGTCAGGGCAATTACATGCAGTAAGATAGGAGGCCTATTTGTTCTTTTGACATCTTGGGGGTACCAACAGAACAGGTTAACTATCCACTTCACTGTCACTTGCTCTTGCCCTTTGATCATATATACACCATCTCCCTTCCACATGAGTACGTGTATAGATATAGATTTATAATCTATGTAAGTGCTGTTCACAGTAGAAAGATAATTTAGCGAGACCCAGGCTGCTCAGGCAAGAAGTTATTACCTTCGAGGGATGCCATCCTTATAATGTGTTCCAATTTCACTGGTAGAGCTTACTTCATCACACCCAGAACGAGATGCTTCCAGCAGGGACTGCTCTGTAGAGTTCCAGGCATCATCTTTACATGGACTATCTGGTTTCTCCTCTCCAGACTCAGATGATTCAATGGCTACTACTTCTAACTGAGGGTTAGGAATCTCGAGAACTTCCAGAGAAGAGTCACTGTCAGGCTCATCTCTACCTCTGTCTTGCTCCTGACCAGTTCTCTCATCTTCCTGCCCCAAGGATGTAGATGTTGTAACTTTTCCTCCTTTAGTCATCTTTCCAGCTTTGATTTTTCTGACAGGTTTGGCAGTGAAGACATCCTGCTCTGTGTCACTATTCTCAGGCACATGGGCTGCTCTCAGAGTTTTCTTTTTCCTGAGTTTCTTTTTTTTCTTGTTTCCCTTACCTTCAGCTGTCAGAGTGGATTCTGCTGGCTGCTCAGCTAACACTGGCTGCTGCTTCTCCAAAGGAGTTTGTGAAGGAAAAGTCAGGCTCAAAAAGGAGCTGCTACAGGGCTCAACAATGGTGCTACTTTTGGTTGACATATCCCCCTCTTTCTTTATGATAAGAGGACCGATTAATTGGGAAGCAGATTGTTCTACTCTTCTGGCGCCACCTTGTTCCAGGGATGACTTCAGTTCTTGGCTTGAATTCTGGAAGCTCTCTGTTAAGTGGGACAGGGACAACGTCCCAGCGATGATTGGGTACAATGAATAGTTTCCACTGATCTCTCCTGAAGAAGGGAAGGCAGAATTACTGCATTTTTCTTTGTACCAACTTAACGAACAAAAAACTGATTTCATCTAATGTAACGGCTACTTGCTATCACTCGTACGCAGAGAGAAGCACACTCATTATAGCTAGTCTGTATCTCAGAGGCAACAAATTCCTCCAAGCCAGGGAAGCTTTCATCTCTATTCCTGGGCATAAGTGGTTTCTAGTACACATTTTCATTCAAATAGCTTAGAAACTCAGTATTTTGAAACTATTTCTAGAATGTATTCTTTTGGGTTATCAACTCTCCAATTTAAAATTTACTTATTACTCACAAAAAAAAAAAGAAATAAACCCCAACCTAACAGAAATATTACATCGGACACCAACACTTATATTACTTTTATACTCTCCACATAATTAAAATGTCTGGCTTTTCATCCTTTTGCTTAGGAAACCAGACTTGTCCTTAATTCTTAACTATCACCATCATAATAACTATTTCAAAATCTCATTAAGAATTTTTCAAGGACATGGTAGTTGTTTTTAAAGTAAATTCAATTACAAACAGTTTGGCTTTGTTTCTCGTTAGTAGGCTGTTATCAGAGCAGCAGGAAAGGCTCATTACAGCCAAGATAGCCCTAAGGGGAAAGCTCTTAGAACTAGAGCTGGAAGGGTCCTTAGATCTTCCAGTCCAAGTCACTCCCTTCACAGAGAAGCAGATCAAGTGTTTTGTACAAAGTCATACATGGAGTAAGAAGCAGAACGTAAATCTGAACTCAAGGTACAGATTTCTTTTTACAGCACCACGCTTAATTGGCCCAAGGTGGGTAACTAGGAACAGTGGAAAGATCTAGAGATGCAGCCCTAAAAAGGCAGGGCTGAGGGGAACTATGAAACCCAACCTTCTTTAGAAAAGCAGGCCCTATTTGGCTGAGTATTGACTGTTACACTCCTTGAAAGAAGATTTGAAGGAACACAAATTAGAAACTAACAAAATTCTACCCTGAATTAAAAGAAAGCAGGATCAGCAAAACTATAAATGGCTCATTTACGATTTTCAGGTTGGTACCTTGGGGGGCAAAAAATCTGTTTCATCCCACAACACTGTGGGGTTTAGTCCTCGAGTATTTAATTCTTTCTTTTCCTACATCAATAGGAATTGACAGACCATCCACAACTGGGCAAAATGTCAGTTGCTTCAAAGAGAAAGCTTTAAAAGCCAGATGATTGGGCAGGAAGAGAAAAACAATGACAAAAAAGAAAAATTCATCTCCTTAAGATCGGGAAGTAAATGGGTCATTAACATCTACATCTAAATTAACTTGCTGAAGTATCAGGAAATCTTTATCCTATCCTATCTACCCTATAAGTTTCAGTTTTGAATTCTCTTCCTAGTATCCTAAGTACATGTATTTTATCACTGTCATGCACCTTAGCCTCAAATCTCCTCCTTTTGCATATGTATAACTTTACTGTCTCCCAAGTTGACAGTCACTGTCAAGTTATTAAAGCTAAGCTCCTCATGCAAAAAAACTTACCTGATTAACTTCGGTTTTGATGAAGTCGTTTGGCCATTTGTCCAAAGTGGTTAGTATATATACTTTTGTATGCTCAATAAATATGCAATTCCATTTTCAAGGAAAGTCTCATATTGGGGTGAGTTGTTAGGTTAGTCTGTTAAGCTGTGTGATCACCAAAGCTAAAAGATCCTAAGCTCATGAGACTTTTGGAACACATGTAGGAAAAATCACCAACAAAGGAGGTTCTGTTACAGTTATGAGACTTTTGGAACACATGTAGAAAAAAATCACCAACAAGGGAGATTCTGTTACAGTTCAAATAGAGAATATATGCAGACACATATCAACAAGGGTGTAATAGGCAGATGCAAGATTGAATGGTTGAGGCAATCTTAAACCCATTTTTCACCCTCTTGGTATATATAATTGATACATAATTCACACAGATAATTTAAGTGGGAGTTGATATATTAGAATAACAGAATCTAGAAAGTTGTCACTTGGATATTAGAATACTCCATTTAAGAAATTCTATTTCCCTGGTACATTAAGAAGTGAATTTTCTGGTCTGCTATTCCTTGGTGTGACATTTTTGCCACATTTCTAAGATCCCCTATGGTTATGCTGTACTTCACTTTGACCTTGACTGAATGGCTCTAGGAAATTATTCCAGAGGGGAACCTGATATAAATCATTCATCCTACAATCCCTGGAATTAAGTCTAATAGCATTGTTATGTGAGTGTTTCCTAATAGTCCTCCAATCCTCTGTTGCTTGGTCACATTTTCGGGCTCAGTGGTTAGCCCCAGAGACTGTGGAATCCTAGACATAGCATTCCCTCTTCCTCTTGCAGTTTTGAAATAGTGGAGTCAAAGCAGTTTTAGTCTTAATAACTTAGTAATACAGAAATTATGAGGAAAAATATCCTCAGATATGTCAGCACAATCTTAAAGAGTATTATAAATTGTTTTGGTGCAATTAGGAAAACCTGAAATACGAAATCTGAGTGAAGTGTGTGTGTACACAAAGGTCTAGTTTGAAAATTATAGTATCACAGGGTCATTGATTTAGAAGTGAAAGGCTCCTTAAAGGCCATTTACTCCAAAAGCCTTTTTACATATGAGTAAACTTAGACCCAAATAGCTTAGGGCACTAAGGAACGAAATTTCAGAGTTGAGATTCAAATTCAAGGCCTCTGATTTCAAATAGCTCTGGGATACAAAGTATCCCAGTTTTTTTGGTTCCACTTTCTACCCTGTTCTATTTGAAACAATAAGGTCCTAATCCTGATAAAAGTTTTGTTTGCAAAGTCAACCAAACTAAAGGAATTGGAAAAGCATAGAAAAATTACTCTTAATAGTATCCTAAAGAAAAAGAATCGGTGGCATTTTAATAAAGAAGGTACCTGGGGCAGCTAGGTGACACAGTGGAGAGAGCACCGGCAGTGGAGTTACGACGTGAGCTCAAATCTAGCCTCAGATACTTGACACTAGTTGTGCGACCTGGGCAAGTCATTTAACCCCATTGCCTAGCGAAAGGAATGAGGAAGGAAGGAAGGAAAGAAGGAAGGAAGGAAGGAAGGAAGGAAAGAAAGAAAGAGGTACCTGCCAAAAAATGGGAAAAAAAAAGAATAGCAAAAAGGAGACAGCTGCCCTCCCTGGGCTGAGTCATTTAAAATGGTAACCAGAGTAGATGAATTTCCTACAGAATGAGGGGGAGGAAGGAGAGAAGGAAGAGCAGAAGGAGGGAAGAGAGGGAAGGACAGAAAAACGAGTATGCATAGTATGAACTTGGTGGTATATTTATCAATATAAAAGTAATTAACAGAATAAACAGTAGTATTAAAGGTCATGTAAGAGGAACTGGGTTGAAAAAAAAAAAGTAGAATAGGGCAAGGCAAATGTATTATGTAATTTAAAAAGAAAAAAACCAAGGAGGTAGTAACAAAGTAAGATAAGATTGAAAATGAAATTTTGGAAATTTAAAGTAACAAATGAATTTTAGTAAGAAAGGATAAATTAAAGCACTATCAGAAAAGAGCAGAATTAAACATTTTGTGGATCGGTACAAACAACTGATTACTAAAACAAAATAATAAAAGCTACAGTAAAGGAAATGGAAATAAAAATTAAAAACGGAGCACATACCAATGCCTAATTTCCACTATGTGAGAAGGCTTAGAAGATTTTGAGTTTAAATTACCTAGAATAAAATATAAGATACCTAAAGGATGTAGAGTTAGCATATTCAATCGACTCAGAATGATATGACTGAAAATTGGTAGTATCACAAAATACCTGAACAACTAAAAAGACTGTTCAGGAAAATATTTCATTAATTATGGGGGCAGCTAGGTGGCGCAGTGGATAGAGCACTGGCCCTGGAGTGAGGAGGACCTGAGTTCAAATACGGCCTCAGACCAAACACTTGACACTTACTAGCTGTGTGACCCTGGGCAAGTCACTTAACCGCAATTGCCTTAAAAAAAAAAAAAACTTCATTAATTACCAGGTCTCTGAAAAATTCTAACAATGAATGATCTTACAAGGGAACTCTACGAAGTTCAGGACAGGGAAAGAGGTAAATAGGCAGAGAAGTTTCTGTTCTAATAGCAACTGTTAAGAAAAGCTTTAGGAAAGATGGTGGAGCAGAAGCACGTAGCTATGTTCTCCCAACATGCCCCTTCCAAACAACTTTGAAATAATGCTTCAAACTGAATATTGAAGTGGCACAGCCAACAAACTGAGTGAGAAATCCTTCCATCCCAAGACACCACAGGAGGTTGTAAAGAGATCTATGACAGGGGAGGAGGATGATCAGGAGTCCATCTGTATGAAATACCACTGGTGGGACTCTATGGTGGTGAAAAAAAAGGCAGCATTTCTGGTGCTCTCAAAACAAAGACAGTAAGGGGACCTGGCAACTGGTCAGAAAGAGATTACAGAATACCCCCATACTAGCACTGAATGTAAGACAAGACTCTGTTTGGCAACCCTATATCCACTTCTGGGTCACAGTTCAAAGGCAGAGAGGAGTCAACAGGGAGTGGGAGCCCTGAGGGGCAGTAACACTTCCTGCCCCAAGAAATCAGAGACTCTGAGAAACAGTATTATTTCTGATGGGGGGGAGGGCGCTGAGGAGCATTAACAACTGCAATCCCAAGAGATCAGGGGCCTTTCCTAGTTAAGGACCAGAGTGAAGACCAAGAGAGCAATGACCACTCCTTTCCTCAGATCAAATCACCTTGGAAGCACCAAAAACTTCTAAACCACCAGAACAGAGCTCTGGATCTACCCTCCAACGCCAGGAATAGGGGTCAACATTAATTTAAGTTCCAGATCAAGAAATAGGTTTGAAAATGAGCAAACAAAAACCAAGAACCTGACCATAAAAAGCTACTATGATGACAAGAAGATCTCAAAAAGTCAAAGTTAAAACAACGACAAACAAAGCCTCTAGGGCGGCGGATTCAGGGTGAATTGGAAACAAGTCCAACAAGAATTCCTGGAAGAACTAAAAATATGAAAAGAAAACACTGAAAAAAAGGGAACTCTTTGGCCAAATTAAAAAAAGGTACAAAAATTCACTGAAGAAAAAATTCTTTAAAAAGCAGAACTGGCCAAATGGAAAAAGAGGAACAAAAGTTAATTGAAGTAAATAATTCCTTAAAAATAAGAACTGGGGGGTGGGGCAGCTAGGTGGCATAGTGGATAGAGCTCTGGTCTTGGAGTCAGGAGGACCTGAGTTCAAATCTGGCCTCAGACACTTGACATTAGCTGTGTGACTCTGGGCAAGTTGTTTAACTCCGACGGCCTAAGCAAAAAAAAAAAAAGAAAAAAAGAAAAGAATAGGGCAAGTAGAAACTAATAACTCCATAGGAGACCAAGAAACAATAAAACAAAGACAAAAGAATGAAAAAATATAAGAAAATGTGAAATAACTCATCAGTAAAACAAATGACCTAGAAAATAGATCAAAAAGAGATAAAACTGCCAGGAATATTATAGCCAAACACCAGAGCTCCCAGGCCAAAGAGAAAATACTTCAAAAGTAGTCAGAAAGAAATCATTCAAATATTGTAGAGCCACAGTAAGGCTCACACAAGATTTAGCAGCTACCACATTAGAGAAGTGGAGGGCTTGGAATATGATATTCCAGAAGGCAAAAGAGTTGAGATTACAACCAAGAATAACCTACCTAGCAAAACAAAGTACAATCGGTGATGAGGAAAATATGGACATTTAATGAAATAGAAGGCTTTCAAGCATTCTTGATGAAAAAACCAGGGCCAAAGAGAAAATGTGACTTCCAAATACAAAGCTCAAGAGAAGCATTAAAAGATAAACATGAAGGAGAAATCATAAAGGAGTCAATAAGGTTATGGGAATGATATGTGCACCTTCTCTAAGAGCTTCATCATTACTAGAATAAAAGGATTCTACATCCAAAAAGAGGGTGCAGGAGTAAGCTGATTATGTTGGGAAATTTTTTTTTAAATGGATAGGCAAGAAAGAGGGATACCCTGGGAGAAGGGGGAAAGTAAAGGGAAAATGGGGAGCATTATATCAGATAAAAAAAAGTATCCAAGGAAGAGCTTTTACAGTGTGTATGTGTGGGGGAGGGGGGTCATGCTTGAACCTCATTAACATCTAAACTGGTTCCAAAAAGGGAAAACACACCACACACACACACACACACACACACACACACACACACACACACTCTCACACACTCAACTAATAATAGAAACCTATCTTAGCCAATAGGGGAAGTAAGGAGGGGAAGCTTTTGTGTGATAGAATGAAGGGTAAATGAAAGAAGGAAGTACTCAAAAGAAAAACTGACTTTAGAGGAGGGACAGGATAAAAAAAGAGCAATAAGGATAAACAGAAGAAAATAAGACGGAGGGAAATGTAGTTAGTAACCATAACTGTAAATGTGAATGGGATGAACTCATTCAAAAATCAGAAGTGGAGAGCAAAATGGATTAGAAACCAGAATCCAACATATATTGTTTACAAGAGAAAAAAAAAGAAACAGAGACACACACAGAGTTAAAACAAAGGGCTGGAGCAGAATCTATTATGCTTTAGTCGAAGTAAAAAAGGCTGGGATAGCAATCATTAGCTCAGACAAAACTAAAGCAAAAACAGACCTAATTAAAAGGGAAACTACATCCTGCTAAAAGGAACCATAGACAATGAAGTAATATCAATACTAAACATATATGCATCCAATGGCATAGCATCCAAACTCTTAAAGAAGAATTTAAATGAATTACAGAAGTTATCAGAAAGTAAAACTATATTAATTAGGAAGGACCAACTTTCTCCTCTCAGACCTAGATAAATTTAATCATAAAATAAATTAAGAAAGAAGTCAAGTAGATGAATAGAAACTTAGAAAAGTCAGATATATACAATGGACTTCTGGAGAAAGGTGAATGGGAACAGAAAGGCTTTTTTCTCAACTGTACACAGCAACTTCACAAAAAGTGACCATGTATTACAGCATTAAAAATTTCACAACCAAAATTAGGAAAGCAGAAATATTAAATGCACCCTTCTCAGATCATAATGCAATAAAAATTACATCTAACAAAGCATAGATTAAAAGCTAATTAGAAATAATCTAATCCTAAAGAATGAGTGGGTCAAAGAACAAATCATAGAAACAACAATTAATTTCATTAAAGAGAATGACCATGAGACAACATTCCAAAACTTATGAGATATTTTAACTCTATATACAAATGTGTATATAAATAAAAGAGTAGATCAATGAATTGAGCATGCAACTAAAAACAAAAAAAGAAAAAAATTAAAAATCCTCAATTAAATACCAAAATGGAAATCCTGAAAAATTAAAGAAGGAATTAATAAAACTGAAAGTATAAAAAACCACTAAACAAATAAATAAAAGTAGGAGCTGGTTTTATGAAAAAACCACTAATACATAAATCATTAGTTAATTTTTTTTTAAAAGACAAGCCAAATTACTATTACAAATTACTATTCACTACCAATGAAGATGAATTAAAGTAGTTATCAGGAGTTATTTTCCCAATTCCATGCGAATAAGTATGGCAATCTAAGTGAAATAGATGAATGTTTACAAAAATATAAACTGTCCAGATTAACAAGAGGAAATATAATATTTAAATGACTCTCTTAGAAAAAGAAATTTAATAAGCCATCAAAGAAATCTAATAAGTCTAAGAAAAAAACACCAGGACTACATGGATTCACAAGTAAATTCTACCAAACATTTAAAGGAACAATTAATCCCAATACTATATAAAATATTAGGAAAAAAAATAGGTAAAGGAGTCCTATCAAATTCCTTTTGTGACATATAGTATTGATATCTAAACCAAGGAGAGCAAAAACAGAGAAAGAAAACCATAAACAAATTTCCCTAATGAACAGAATTCTGACTCAACTAACTCAAACATTTTCAATAAAATACTAGCAAGGAAATTATAGCAATATATGACAAAGACCACATACCATGACCAAGTGGGATTTACAGCAGGAATGTAGGGCTAGTTCAACGTTGGGAAAACCATCAGCATAACTGACCATATCAGTAACAATAACAAAAATCACATGATTAAATCAATAGATGCAGAAAAAGCCTTTGATAAAATACAACCAACACCCATTCCTACTGAAAACACTAGAAAGCATAGGAATAAACGGAGACTTTCTTTAAATAAGTAGCATCTATCTAAAACCAAAAGCAAGCATCATCGATAACAGGGGATAAACACAAAGCCTCTAACAAGATCAGGAGTCAATCAAGGATGTCTATCATCATCAGTGTTATTCAATGCTGTACTAGACATGCTAGCTATAGAAATAAGGCAAGAAAAAGAAACCGAAGGAATAAAAACAGGCAATGAGGATACAAGCTAACACTCTTCGCAGACAGAACCAACTAAAACATTAGCTGAAACAATTAACTTCAGCAAAGTTGAAGGACATAAAATAAATTCACACAAATCATTATTTCAATATACCACACCAATAAAACCCAGCAGAAAGAGACAGGAAGAGAAATTCCATTTAAAATAACTGTAGACAATACAAAGTACTTGGGAGTCTACCTGCAAGACAAACCCAAAGACTATAGGAACACAATTTCAAAATACTTTTCACGATAAATAAGGGCAGATCTAAACCACTGGAAAAATATAATTGCTCATGAATAGGCTGAGCCAATATTATAAAAATGACAATTCTACCTAAGTTAATTTACTTATTCATTCAGTGTCATACCAATGTAACTATCAAAGAATTATTTTATAGAGCTAGATAAAATATTAACAAAATTCATCTGAAAGAACAAAAGGTCAAGAACATCAAAGGAATCAATGAAAAAAAATGTTAAGGAAGGCAGCCTAGCAGTTCCAGATTTTGAAGTATATGACAAAACAATTAATCATCAAAACAATCTGGCACTAGTTAAGAAAGAGTGGTGGATCAGTGGAATGGTTTAGGGACACAACACAAAGTTGTAAGTGACCACAGTAATCTAGTATTTGATAAACCAAAAGATCCAAGCTTTTGGGGTAAGAACTCAACATCTGACAAAAATTGCTGGAAAAATTGGAAAGCAGTTTAGCAAAAAGTAGGCTTAGAGAAAAAACAGAAGTAGGCTTAGACCAACATCTCACACCATGTATCAAGACAAGATCAAAATGGATAAATGACTTGGACATAAAGGAGGAAATCATTAGTAAATTAGGAGACAATGGGATAATTTACCTCTCAGAACTATGGGTAAGGAAAGAGTTTATGTTCAAAAAGGAGATGGGGGGATTATGGGGAATAAAATAGATTATTTTGATTACATGAAATTAAAAAGCCTTTGTACAAACAAAACAATGAAGCCAAATTAGAAATAAAACAGGAAACTGGAGAAAAATTTTACAGCAAGTATCTCTGATAAAGGACTCATTTCTCAAATATATTGGAATATATATGTAGAACTGAACCAAATATATAAAAATGAAAGGCATTTTCCAGTTGATAACTGGTCAAAGGAAATGAAAAGGAAATTTTCAGAATAAATCAAAGCTACCAATAGTCATAAAAAAATACTCTAAATCACTACTGATTAGAGAAATACAAATTAAAACAAGTCTTGAGATATGACCTTACATCTATTAGATTGGCCAGCATCACAGAAACGAAGAACGACAAATGCTAGAGGGGATGTGGAATAACTGGGATGCTAAAGCATTGCTGGTGGAGTTGTGAACTAGTCCAACCATTCTGGAGAACAATGTGGAACTAAGCCAAAAGGACTATAAAACTGTGTATACCCTTTAACCCAGCAATACCATTACTAGGTCTGTATCTCAAAGAAATCAATGAAAAGGGAAAAGATCTATATGTACAAAAATATGTATAGCAGTTTTTGTGGAGACAAAGAATTAGAAATCAAGGGGGTGCCTATCAATTGATGAATGTCTAAACAAGTGTGAACGGCACATGGTTGTGATGGAATACTATTGTGCTATAAGAAGTGATGAGCAGAAGAGTTTCAGAAAAACCTGGGGAGATTTACATGAATTCATGCAAAGTGAAGTGAGCATAATCAGGAGAACATTATACACAGCAATATTGTAAGGATGATCAACTTGTGAAGACTTAGCTACTCTGATCAAGAATATAATCCAAGACAATTCCAAAGGACACATGCTGAAAAATGCCATCTGCATCCAGAGAGAGAATTAATGAAAGTACACTTTTTAAAACATTTTTATTGTTTTATTTTGTGTCTTCTTTGGCAACATGGCTAATATGGAAATGTTTTGCATGACTTCATATGTACAATTAAAATCAAATTGATTGCCTTCTCAAAAAGGGGGGAGAGGCAAGAGAGGGAGATAACTTGGAACTCAAATTAAACAAAAAAGATTATTAAAAAAGTTTTACCTATAGTTGAGAAATATTTAACAAAATAAGTAAAAATAATTGGGAAAAAGAAAGTTTTGGCTCCTACTGGGGCTTGGTAAAGTATAGAAGAGATAATCAGGTCCAAAAGTATAAAGCAAATTGTCTAATTCCAAAACGGGCAACCTTGCTCAAAAAAGAATACACACAGGGTTAGTAACACTATAATGAGGATGGGGGCATCTAGAAGAAAAGAAACAATGTATTACACAATAAATAAAAATGAAAAAAGCAATCCGCATACTAGAATGAGAAAACATGTATAAATTAGGGTTATATAACCAGCAAAACATTGTATAGAACTGGTCTTTAAGAGGAAATTATCTTCAGCAACAATTTGGAGACTGGAAAAACCCAAATAGCAAGGTTATGAATTTTGCCCAGATGCAAGGATGTTTCAGAGGGAAAAATTAATTCTCCAAAATGATGAACTTTCTGCCAGGAAGCAGGGAAGGTTACTGCCTAATGATAGAAGAGTTCAATGTCACAGCTTGAACTAGACTGGCAAAGACTTGGAAAAAGCCAGACTGATTTTAATTGTAAATATACAATTTTGTAGGATTTCATTTGTTTAAATAAAATCACCAATTTTATTATTATTATTATTATCATCATCATCATTGTTACTATGAACTATCATTGATCGTGATCTTTCCGAGATGGTTTCTGGATACAGTCACTAGAGAATGCAAAATTGGCTAATGGAAGTACCGAATAGCCAACCCATATAAAATACATGGATTCTGTTAGGTTTTTTGTGAGGCAATCAGGGTTAAGTGACTTGCCCAGGGTCATACAACTAACAAGTGTCAACCGTCTGCGGCCAGATTTGAACTCAGGTCCTCCTGACTCCAGAGCCTATACTCTATCCCTGCACCTCCCGGCTATCCCAAAATATGTGGATTCTGATATATAGGAAGATAACTTGCTGGGGAATGCTGATGTACTAAATGTGATATCTCTGGGGAAAAAAAAAACAACAACCCAAACCTGAAATTATACCCTTGATGGCTAAGAATTCATACTGCTTTTACTTGGGAAAGACTACTGAATTCAGAGAATTGCTATGCAGATTGCAAACTATGATAGTCACATGGATAATTCTACAGGCATGGGTGGTGCTATTTTTCTAAAATATTTTTTTGTTGGCCCCCTTGAATTCTGGAAAAGTAAATTAGGAATTCTCCATCTTGGATTACAAGTTAGGGGTAAATCAACACTAAAGTCAACGAACTGGTATAGTTTGACTGAAGGGAGCTTTATCATTTCCTATAGATAACTTAGCAGGTTTCAGGGCTGAAAATAAAATCTAGGTTGTGCTGAAATGTCTAAACCAAATCACACCTGGTAAAACTAGTGGATCATACTCCAGAGACCAAAGTGAATAGATTTATTTAGAACATTACTTAGATAACTATCAGTACTGAGGGATTAAAATAAGCATGTAACTTCAGGTGTGTATGTAGATATATAAATTCTAAGATTATGTCAATAATTAAGAATGTCTTGTGGATATAACTCTCTAATTGGTTCTATTGTTGTGTATATAAAGAGCAAGTTCATAAGCAAATCAGGTATTAGTATGAGGCCCAGTTAACGGTCACAATATAAAGTCTATAATCCCTTTTATTAATATTTTTACAATATATCATCAAAGAAAAGTTGTGATTTTTAACATATGTATCCCCTATATGAACTCAGCTTCTAAAACTCTCCTTTATACAGACGTCATTCTTCTCACTCTTGGTCTTAAGTCTTTCCATCATTCATTCAGGAACTCCTAGCTCAGCCTGACCTTCAGAAAACCCCTAAGAAGCCTACTGTTAGGTAATCTTATTAACTTCTGCAGGGGACCATAGTTGGTAGGAGTTACTTTTTGGCTGGTCAAGGCCAAAAAGAAAAAAAAAAAAAAAAAAAAAAAAAAGTGGTTGCAGACTGAGGAATTTCATTGTAATTAGTCTTATTTTCCAAATTCTGGCTCTCCTATGACACATGCTGATGAAAGGCAACACACTGATATTATACCCTAAATCAAGGGTTTTCACATCATCCAAGCTTTAACATTTTGCCTAAGACTTACACTTAATTGATATTAATAATTATAATAATAGGGACAGATAGTTTTCAAATAACTTGAGTGACTCTCATCTTAACAAGCATAACAAAAAAGCAAATAATCAATTCTTTATTGATTTTAGTAAATGGTTTTTTAAAAAGTGGTAAGGAACTGTAATTAAAAATTATAGCAACTTACATAAAGACCTAAAGCCCTATGGCCAGATCTGTCCAACAAACCTTAAAGAGAAAAACAAACTAAAAGAAGTCATAATACTCTTCATCTTAAGAGGCATGTAATACAGTATTACTGAATAACTTGTAACAGTCAGCCAATCAGACGTAATTACACTAGCTGACATTTTGCCCTATTTCCCTTCCTTAAGATTACCTATCCTTAACGTAGAAGAAAGCTGACTGACATACTATTGGTTTGCAGCAATTCCTCAGAAGCACTGCAGGCAGAATCCTGTAGCACAGCATTCACATTTTCTTGCTCAGGAGACATGGGCTCTTGTTTAATCTGCACTGATGAGTCTGGAGCTGGGCATGTGATACTCCCAGGAGCCTGAAAAGCAGGTGGTGTGCACACTCGAAGTGGCACTCCAGGGGCAGATGGTGATATATGGGAAGGGGGAGTCTCCAAAAAAAAAGGAAAAAAGGGACTAGGCAGAGGAGGGGGATCAGCAGCTGTCTGGGATCTGCACTTTCGCTCACGGGAAGGACTGCAGGGAACCTGTTCTGTCCGCTCAGGAGGTTCATAAGTTTCTGTGGAAATGAAAACAAATGTACATATGTGTATTATTCATCCGAAACCAATAAATTCTAAACCAAAGAAAAAAGAAGTCAAGAATTAAGATTTATAACTGTATAGGGCATTATAAATTCTAAAGCCCCTTAATAACTCTTCTATGAATGACTAATATTTCTCACTCCTATGTGGCAGACAAGGCAGGTTTTGTGTCCATTTATACCTCAAAATCAAGGCTCAGGCAAGTTAATGACTCATCTAAAGATGACTCATATAAAGACTCATCCAAAGGACTCAAGTCAGAACTTGAATAAAGTTCAGGGTTCTTGAATTCCTTTAAGAAATCTAAATATCTTCTCTCTATGATGATACCTTGTTGCTTACAACATTTCAAATATGTCTGTATGCAAAGCAAAGTCCATAAGATCTTCTTGGTACCTTGTAATCCTTGTAGAATCTGTATTCTGTGGGTCCTTAGGGCGCTCATCTCCATAGTTATCTAAGAAGAGAGAAGGATTTTGTCCTTTGAAGTTCAACACAAATAACTATTTCCAACCAGACATAAAGATTCCATTCAATTACCTGTTGTTTCAGCACAAGTAGCCTCTGAACTTCCACATATGCTGCCTGCAGGGCTGCCCGGGCCTGCAGAAGGTTATTATCCATACACTGCAGGGATTTACTCAACTCCTCCTCCCTTAGAGAAATATTCAGCAGTTGGTCAACCTGAGAACGTTCTGCCAACAGAAGATCAAGCCCACTTTAGCAAAGGAAGCTTTCATTTCACACAGCTATTTGGCAGCCATTAAATATGTATTTCATGATGGAACAAATGCATATTTTCTCCCTTGGTTCTCTCACTGGACACTGAATGTATTTCACAAGCTATGTGCTCCCACAGTTACCTAAGCCAGAAACTATAAACTCAGGAGATAGGATTTCTTGCTTTAAGTCATACCATTACACTCCTGCTTTTTTGTTTCTTAAAGCGGTTAAGTTTTGTGTTGTGAAAGTTTTCTACAAAATATAAAAGCAAATGGTTTTGGCCATCTGGATGATAATCCAAGGGCTTTCAAAATCTGACATCATACAAAACATCTTACTCCTAAAATATGCATGTGAGCACTCTGAATATAACAAATACATTTCTATCAAACCATGTTTCTCATTACTTAATATAGTTCTTTCAAAAAATAATACAAGTTTTATTAACTCTCCCAAAGCTTAATACTCTAATACCATCTTTAATAGTACATGTATATATACACATACCACCTAGCCCAAGTGGTTGAAAGACTATATATACACAGGAGCTCAAGAAAGCTTCTAATCTAGTTAGGACATTGTTATAGACATAATCTATGACAAGTGATGATCCAAACAGGTTTGCACTTCCTACTGAATTAAAATAATGTGAGTTACAAATAAGGAAGAAAGAAAAATTTATATTTATAAATGTTAACTTCCTCCATAATTAAGGCAACTAAGAAAATTCAAAAGTAATCTATAGCAAACAATTACACATGATTTTCATCATTTTAGAGGATAAAAACGTCCAAAATAAAACCATTTAATAGTATTCAACAGTATTTGGAATGACATAGACTAAGTAAGCTTACATTATGTTAAAGAACTTAATAAGGGCAATACACTTAAAAAACTGTGGATCTGTTTAATTTCATCAAAGAAACATTTCTACAATTTTAATTCCCTAAAAGAATAATTACAGTTATAATAGCAACTATTTAGTATTCCATTATTTGCCCACTTTAAAAAAATTATTATTTTGGAAATAATGAAAAGTGTTTATAATATCAAAGCACACTAATAAGATATATTTTAGAATATATCATTTTAAATAATACAAATACTTCAATAATTTCACTTTCATTTAGAAAAGTTTTATGCTATTTAGAGATACTCTTAATTGTGCGTGTATGTGTGTGTGTGTGTGTGTGTGTGTGTGTGAGAGAAAGAGACAGAGAGAGAGAGACAGAGAGAGAGAGAGAGACAGAGAGAGATTTAAGGTTTATGAAGCATTTTCCTCACAACCACCTAGATGAATAAGTAGAATAAGCAAAGCACTATTTACTTTGTAAATCCCTCCCTGTTATCTTACACTGCCCCCTCTTTGCCATAGGACATTTTAAATGATGATTCAATAAGTTTTTCATAAAACCCCTTTTTTCACAAAAATTACCGTACTTGCTTAAATTCTCTCTGCTAAATAGGTTAGTGATATCTTTATAAAGTAAAGGTACTAAAGTATCCCAACTTTTACCTAAAAGAATGAAATGATAGTTTATAGGTTATATTTTAATGAATGGCTATAACTATGAAAACTTTTAATTAGTGAACAGTGAAAAATCACTTGTTTAGCTAGACTAGCTTCAAAAAGTAAATCAACCTCTCATACACCGGTCAGCATTAACCTGCACTGGCTATTGCCTACTAGAAAGGGACGAGAACAAGGTAGAAGCACATCCTAGAAGGTAATACCAAAGGAATGCCTGTATCATAGGAAAAAGCAGCATGATAGAGTTGATCAAGTGCTGACCTCAAAGTCAAGAAGAACTGGGCTCAAAAATCCTGCCTCACACTTCCTTTGCAATCACGACATCTGCCTCTCTGACCCTGTTTCCTCATCTGTTCTGAAGCTCAGATGATATATGCAAACCTTAAAGTATTCAGAAATATTACTTAGAAGTAGCATGATATTACAGGGAGAGAGGCAAGCCTTAAAGACAGAACCTGGGTTGAAGTCCCTTCTCTTCTGATAAATAAATGGCTGCATGATCCTGAAGCAAGTCACTTAATATTTTGATGTCCCATGCAAGACTCTAAGAGTCAGTTGCAGAAGAGCAGAATATCTCCACTAGCACAGCGCATTTCCTCATAGGAGGTTCTCTACAAACGAGTGTCACTACTAAACACCAAAGAGACATAACTTCTCACCCCTTACATGACACTTAATAATAAGTCTACCAAGAGGCATCACAATATAGAGAAAAATGCTAGAGAAAGACTGCAATGGATCTGAGGTGGAAAAGTTATGCACAAAATAGATCTGGATTTGGATTTTACTTAAGTGTTCTACTGTGTATCAAATCTCAAAACTTTCAGCATTGAAGAAACCATAAAGCTACAATTACATCACAAAAGTACATTAACTTTAACAATAACTCTTACAACATAAATCAAGAAGTTTCTACTATTTCTTCTAAAAGTGTGATTGAACACAATAGTAAAAACATGGGTAATTTTTTCGTTTTGCTACATTTCAATAGGACTTATAATCAAGAGAATGAATAACCAAAGACAATCAAATCTCCACAATTTTGCTTTATATAGATTTTGCGTCTGCTATTCTGCCTACTTTCAACTCTATGGAACAAGATACTCTACACAAGAGTCTATGATAATTCACTGAATCACAGAACGTGAAAGTTGAAAACTGATTCAGAGTGAAGTGAGAACCAGGGAAACAATTTATACAATGCCAACAATATGATGAAGAAAAATAACTTTGAAACACTTGAGAATTCTGATCAATGCACTGATGAGCCACAAGCCGAAAGGACTGATGAAGAAACTATCTCATATCAGAAAAGCTCAAAAATTTGCAGCTCAGAAGAGGGCAAAGTCACATGTGTCCTGGGATATTTATCAACCAAAGAAGCTAAAGAATAAATGTCTATGGGAAAAGGACCCACATGTACAAAAATATTCATAGCAGCTCTTTCTGTGGTGTCAAAGAATTGGAAATTGAGAGGATGCCCATCAATTAGGGAATGGCTGAGCAAGCTGTGGTATATGAATGTGATGGAATACTATTGTGCTGTAAGAAATGATGAACAGGCTGACTTTAGAAAAACCTGGAAAGACTTGTATGGTTTGATGCTGAGTGAAGTGAGCAGAACTAAGAGAACGTGGTACACATTAACAGCCAAGTTGGGTGATGACTAATATTGATCAATTTAACCCCTCCCGGCAATACAAGGATCTAAGACATCTCCAGAGGCCTTGTGATGGAAAATGCTATCCACATCCAAAGAAAGAACTATGGAAGTTGAATTGCTATTTTTTTTTCTCTTATGTTGAGTTTTGTTTCCTCTTTCTGATGGTTCCTCCTATTGGTTTTAATTTTTACTTACAACATCACTAACGTGAAAATGTTTAATATGAAATGTAAATGTATAGCCTATAACAAACTGTGCGCTGTCTTGGGGAGGGTGGTGGGGAGGAAGGGGGAGAAAAATTTTAAACTCAAAAGCATATGGAAGTGATTATTGATAAATCAAAATAAATTAAAAAAGAGGAAAAAAAGAATAAATAACTAAAACAGAAAAATGATGAAAAATTCTATAAATACAGCATGTCTGGAAATGAAAGAAGAGTTGTGTAACGGCAGAATACACAGAAATTTTGAAGATTGTCTGCTAATACATGGAAATGTCACAACTTTCATTGATGGAGGGTCAAAAATGATGAATTCATGGATTCTGAAGATAGGATGGCCAACATTAGACCATTTTTCTTAATGTTTCTTGATAATAAGTAATGACAAATTAATTCAAAATTATTCTAAAACTTCCGAGATCCATGAAATTTTCTATTAGATCGTAAGTGCCAAACACACCTCCTGAGGCCCACATGTGACCAACAACACTCCTGAGTGAAGCTAGAAGGATATCAAAATGTAACTGGGAAATATCTAACAAAATGAAAATACCATAGGACATAAATAATGTTAATATGTGGCATTCTAAGTCAATATATGGCCTGTAGGGATCCTGTATGTTTTAGTGGACTCATTTACAACATGTAATTTATTCTTGTTTGAATTCCGCTATTCCCTTAATTTATTAAGAACTTGAAAGGATCCCTGGGTTCAGTGCAAGTCAAGGTGCCAGGCAATGCTATTAGGAAAGATTTTTCCTTCATATTTCTTCTAATGAGAAAGGGAGAAGTAAGCCACTCATTTCTATTTACATAAACTACACCACCACTGAGCTATGAATTTTCTATTTGTTAAATTGTTAATGATACTTATCTTCTGTCCTTGGGTCAACATAGAAAGTTCTCAACTATTTGATTTTTTTCAGCAGTTAACTCACAAGAGTAAAATGATCATGTGAAAATAATGACCAAATTAATTTTCCTCACCCTCATTACCCCCAAATTATTTCTGAAGTTGTAGCTAAATATTCTCAAAGTTCCTACACAAAATAGTAATTCCTCAATAAAGTTCAAACAGCTGAAAAAAAATTTGCTTTGTATAATTTTTAAAAATTTTTTCTTTCAAACACTACACCAAATAAAATGAGTACTTTCATACACAGAACACAAAAAAAGGTTTCTACATTAAACTGTGAATCTCTATTATGTACACCTTGCTTTCCTTTCTAAGTATATAATTCAACAAGTAACCTCCAATGTCATCCAGCTTATTATTAATTTCTTCTGGTCTTCCTTCTTCCTTCTATTCTTTGTTTTTTATTTTTTGGCAATTTTATCCATTCCTTCCACACCCCTCACCCAGATGGAAAGAGAAAACTAAAATCTTCGTTTTAAAAAAAAAAAAGTATAATTTTTATTTAATTTATTATATCTCTACTTAAATTTATTATCTCTCTCAAGAGACAGAAATCAAATAACAAACTCAATCCCTATCTTTCCTCAAGATTATGAAATCGTACCTTTTTTGCCTTTAATTTTCCTTCTTTTATTCTTTCGTTCCAGACTTGGAAGCTCAGGTGAAGATCCATCCTGTCAGAGTGAAAATACAAATATGAATTGAATTAGTAGTATTTAATATGTAAATGCCACTTCACAATAAGGAGGGAGGATTGAGGCTAAAGTAATATGAAAAGGAAGCTATGCAATTGTATACTGATGAGCACAATTTTATACCCAATAGGTGCTTAATACATATTTGCTGAATTAAATATAAAACAGCATTCAAACTAAAGGAATATACTATCAAATAGGAACTACTTTCTTTCTTGATAAATATTAAATTTACAAGTAGGGAAGGGCTTGATAAATTTGCTCTGAATCTGAATCAAGACAGTGATATGAATTTTCAGTTTTCAAAAAAAGAAAAACCAAGGCTGGAGCGGAGGTGGCAGATGATGGTTGGGAGTTGGTGGGATGGAGAAAAGTACAATGAGACACAGATAAAAAAAGCAAGCTACCATCTGGGCTCTCAATCTTAAATTGATACTAAATAGAATCACAGAGTTGACATAAGGAGCTATATTAGTATGTACAAAATAACCCCTGGAAAAGCTCAAAGAGAACTTGAGTATATCTCGCCAGGTACCTCTGGCTCATATAATTGCAATCCAAGATGAGTATAAGACATTGTCCCAGGAGATACAAAGACCAAAATGAAAAACAACCTATCACTGTCCTGAAAGACCTTTTACTTTACTGAATGAATGACTTATTTGTATAAGTAAATACAATATAAGAGGAGATGGGGGTTGGGGGGGAGGGGAGGAGAGGGAAGGAGGGAAGGGGGGGAGGGGGAGAACTAACAACTGACTAAAGGGTCAAGAAAGGCTTCCTAGAAGGAGGCGGCACCTGAACTGAGTCTTGAAAGAAACTAAGGATTCTAAGAGGCAAAAGTGAAGGAAGACGAAGATGATCAGAAGCAGGAAGGCAGGACAACCCCCTCACAAGCAGAAAGTTGGGTGAGAGTATGCCCACCTCAAGAAATAGCAAGCAGACCAGTTTGATGGGAACACTGTGAGCATAAAAGGGAATAATATGAAAGGCAGCCTAAGAAGAATTTTAAATGCTAGGGGACAGAGTTTGTATTTTATCCCAGAGGGGATACAAAAGCCCTGAAGTTACTTAAGTAGGGGAGTACAGGATCAAGTCCTATCCATCTTCCCCAGCTTCAGACCAAATGCTGATTAATAAAATCAAGGATATCTACCTCAACCTGGACTAGTGCACATGACACCTCAAAGGGCATACACTAGGTGAACATTAAACAAAGACCCAAATCAGGTCCTCACTGCTGTAAGGACCAAATATCACCATCTAGTGGTACAAACTAATAAATTATTATAGTAAAGCATGAAAATAATTTATCAGAAAAAGAACAAATGAACATTTCAATAAATCCTAATAAGACTACAATGATAACAGTAGGGACTACAATGGAACTGTGTCATTCCAGGATTTGTCAAGGCCTAGAATCCAAGGTATCTGTAAGCTTAGATTTCCTAAGTCATCTAAACATGGTATTTTTTTTTGGTAGGCAATTGGAGTTAAGTGACTTGCCCAAGGTCACACAGCTAGTATGTGTCAAGTGTTTGGTCTGAGGCCGGATTTGAACTCAGGTCCTCCTGACTTTAGGGCCAGTGCTCTATCCACTGCACCACCTAGCTGCCCCTAAACATGGTATTTATTATCTTAATAGTGACCATCTCCAACACAACCCAATTACATAAAGCTGATTTACAGCTTAACCCTTGAAACATAAATTCACAAGTATTATTAAACACCTATGTGCCAGGCACTGTGCTAAGTGCTGGACACAACCACGCATAAAAGACATGCTGCCACTACCCCTACAGGCCTAAAGGAATGCCTACCTTTTATAATTTCCATGAGAAAGAATCAGCTGTACAAAAGTTTACACCCAGCAAATCAAAGGAGAAACCCCTCTAATACCTCTCTCAAGCTACTAAAGTTGCTTTTCAATCCAACAATCAAGCACCTAATATAGCCACAAAAAAAGTATAAAGCATGGTTCCTCAGAAGCAGCATAGAAAGCACCTAAAACCTGAGACTAAGGATTAGGATTCAAGATCTGGCTCTGCCAATTACTAGCCTTCTGACCTCAGGCTAAGTCACTGCATGTCTCTGGGTCTCCATTTCATGTGTTAGTACCTTCCAGGCTCAATATTCTACAATACCACAAGATCCTTCACTCTTGAGAGCTGCCATCATTGCTGCACTTTCTCACCATGGACAAGGAAAGCGGAGAGGAAGCGAGGGATTCCATGTGGGATTAGAGGCAAAATTCCATCCTCTGGTTTACCCCCAAAGAACCAATCTCAGTGCTAGAGTTCTTTATGACATCCAACTCTGTCTTCCTACTCTTAGCTCTTCCTTTTGGGAGAAAGAACTGTCAAAGGAACAAAAACAGTAACAACGAAGTGAATTTTGAATTGGGCCAGGGCCGGAAAGAGAAGAGGAAAGACAGAATAAGAGTACACAGCTCTAACGATATCTCCAAGGTTATACTGGCTGTGTGCTTATCAATTAATAGAACTATAACCATTACAAAAGAAAACACTCTGTACTAGTAAAGAAACACTGGGCCAACCAATCACACATGCCTCCCACATCTAAATCTAAGCTACTTTCCTACACCATCCTAACAGAGTACATTGATGAAAGCATGTCAAGTCACAACTGCAGGTATATTCAAACATTAATAATTGCTAGCTCAGTCATTTCAAAGATGACTTCCTATTAGATCACGTATCACCTGGCAGAATTAAACAATGGTTAAAATAAAAAAAACACCTAGGACAATGAAAAAATAAACAAAAAAACCCCTCAAGATCATCCCATCCCCAGCCTAAATAACCTCCACTCACCTTCCCCCCACCCCACTCCTCCTGCATGCTCCCCGCCCCACCTGGGGCTGCACCAAGACCAGTGAAGCAGCCATGACGGCTCAGCCCAAAAAGCACTACGCCTCCTCATACTTACTCCAGTTGCCCGGCGCTTCTTCCGGAGGCCCTGGCCATCGTTCTGCTCTGCGCCAGAGGTGCAGCTGCTGTCTGTAGCAGCATCTACCAAACTAGAGATGCCAAGGCCCGAGGAGGCATTAGAAGATAACGAGTTTCCTTCTCCATTACTTTCCTGAGTGTTCTGGTTCTCAGAAAGGGGTGTTGAGCTCTCCTGCCTGTTCAGTTCTTCTTGTCTGGCAGAACGCACCAAGGATATCATTCGGTCAGGAGGTAACTGGGCACTATGCCGCCTTCGGGTCGCAACACTTTCAACCCTTTCACCTGTCCTCGAGGAGGAAGCCAGGGGCATCATGTCCTGCTTTAGGTTCACGTTTGCTTTCTGACCTTGGACTGTCTGCAAAGAGTTACTGGGTGGAACAATCTGCTGGGGCTCATTCTCCTTTCCTGTAGCCTGCTCAGTGAAGAAGCTGTACATGGAAGGAGTCCTGTCCAAGATCACACTGCTCTCAGAAAGACTGCGTTTCCTTGCCAATGCAGGTGATGTAGCAATGGAAATACCTTCCCACTGGAAACCTTCTAAACTGGACAGGTCAGGTTCCTCGTCCAAATCCAACACCTCCTGCTCATTCTGAACTAGGGGTACCATCTCTATGCCAAACCTTATACAAAGAGCAGAAACAGAAAATGAGTATGACTCAGATAGGGAAAATAATAATTAGCTATTGCTTAAAGGAAGGGTCAACTAAAGAAATACACTCTCTCAACTGAGAAAGAAGCTTATTAAAATAGACCAATTTTTTTTTTCAGCACATGCTTGTTACTTTATAATGATACTTCGTGTTTACATTATCTTCCTTGCTAAACATAGTCTTCCCCTATCCCCTATCCAAAGAGCCATTTAACCCTTATAACAAAGAAGAAAAAAAGGGGAAAAAAAAGGGTAGGTTAGCAAAACTAACCAGCATATTAAACAAGTCTGACATTGTATGCAATGTTCACAAGTTATTTCTATGTGCCAGTCAAATTTTCACTACAAATAGCCAAGTAAAGTCCATTTACTCACTCTGTCATAGTCAGAAACACTGAGATGACATAGAAGCTTAGTTGGAATATTTATAAATTGCCATAAGCTATTCCTTTCACATTCCAATAGTTAAATAAAGTTTAAGCAGTAAACTTATTTTAAAAATTTGTTCACTCTTTGGAGAATCTTCAATGTTAGATTTTTTAGTGTCTGATAACTAAATTAAATTATGAAATTGTCAGGATCATCAGTGCATAAATCATGCTTTTATAGGCACAGAATGCACCAGTAATATAATTCGAACTGTCCTCACTTCCATCTTAATTTTAACATGAATTGATTCTCCACATCTATGCTTCAATTTCCGTATCTATACAATGCAAGCAAACACCATCAGCTACATAAGTACTTATGGAGGATTCTGCAATCAAACCACAGGTATTTCTACATAAATTCTTAAAAATGGATGATTATATAGTTGTAAATAAGTCTTACATGATTGCACGCGTATAACCTATATCAAACTGCTTACCATCTCAGGGAAGGAGGCAGGGAGAGAGGGAGAAAATTTGGAACTCAAAAAAAAAATGTTTTAAATGGCTGTTAAAAGGTTGATTATATAGCATTTTATTATCCTATCCTTGTTAGTAACTATATTCATTTCAAATAAATGCTTACTTTTTTCTTTTTTTTTTTTTTTGCTTTCTGGGTAGTCAAGTTTCTTTCAAAGATTTTTGGGTTAATTTGTCAGTTCTGGTTCCTATAATGTCTCAATGACCTGAACTATTTAAGACTTAGCTACTTCCATACATCTTTTACTGGATCAAGTTTGAATTTATTCAATAAATATTTCTGAAACATTCATTATGTCCAGTGCAGTATGAGGTATTAGGAGAGGTTCAAGAATAACTAACCCTTGGGGCAGCTAGGTGGCTCAGTGGATAAAGCACTGGCCCTGAAGTGAGGAGGACCTGAGACCAGCCTCAGACCAAACACTTGCCACTTACTAGCTGTGTGACCCTGGGCAAGTCACTTAACCCCAATTGCCTAAAAACTAAAAAAAAAAAAAAAAATCCTCTATCTTTCTCTTTGTCACATTGGTTAGAATATTTTAAGGGGCAGCTAGGTGGCGCGGTGGATAGGGCACAGGCCCTGAAGTCAGGAGGACCTGAGTTCAAATCCGGCCTCAGACCAAACACTTGACACTTACTAGCTGAGTGACCTTGTGCAAGTCACTTAACCCCGACTGCCTCACCAAAAAAAAAAAAAAAAAGAATAACTAACCCTCAGGGATTTCCCAACTAAGTAATCAACCTACAAACTAACTAACTACATTTCCTTTTTGGCTGCAGGGGACCAGAGGGGCCCTTCTTGGGTAGAGACCACAGTATGGATCAGGATGACACCACCTAGGAAGCACCAAAAACTTGCAGACCCCCAGAACTAGCTCTGAAAAAAGCCACACAAAAAAGCCTGAGAAGTGTCTCCCCCTCCTAAGGTGAACAAAGTCCAACTTTTAACAAAGTTCAAAGACAAGAAATCAGCTAGAAAAACGAGCAAACAACAACAAAAATAATTTGACTATAAAAAGGTACTCTGGCAGCAGAGAAGGCAACCAAGACATAAACTCAGAAGAAGATAACAAAGTGGAAACAGCTGCAAACAAAGCATCAAAGAAAAATGCTAACTGGACCCAAGCCCAATAAGAATTACTGGAAGAGTTAAAGAAAGTGAGGAAAAATTGGGAAAAGAAATGAGAGTGATGAAAGAAAATTATTAAAAGATAGTTAACACCTTGGTAAAAGAGGCACCAAAAATACTGAAGAAAATAACACCTTAAAAAGCAATCAAGAGCAGCTAGGTGGCACAGTGGATAGAGCTCTAGCCTTGGAGTCAGGAGGTCCTGAGTTCAAATCTAGCCTCAGACATGTGACACTTACTAGCTGCGTAACTTTGAGCAAGTCACTTAACCCCATTGTCTCACTAAAAACAAGGCGGAAAAAAAAACAAACCAAACAATTGGCCCAATGGTAAAAGAAACACAAAAATTCACTGAAGAAAAGAACTATTTGGGGGCAGCTAGGTCACGCAGTAGATAGAGCACCGGACCTGGAGTCAGGAGGACCTGAGTTCAAATCCGGCCTCAGACACATATTTCCTAGCTGTGTGACTCTGGGCAAGTCACTTAACTCCAATTGCCTCACAAAAAAAAAAAAGAAAACTATTTAAAAAACAGACTGGACCAAATGGAAAAGGATATACAAAAATTCACTGAAGAACTCCCTAAAATTGGGAATTCGGCAAGTGAAAGCTATTGATTCCATGAAACAAAGAAAATCAAAAGAAAAAATAGAAGAAAATATGAAATATCTCATCAGAAAAATAACTGACTTGGAAAACAGATCAAGGAGAGATAATTTAAGATGTATTGCTCTACCTAAGAGCCATGATCAAAGGAAGAGCCTAGGCATCACATTTTAAGAAATTATCAAGGATAGAAAAAACAGAAATTGAAAGAATCTACCGATCACCTCCTAAAAGAGATCCCAAAATGATAACTCGCAGGAATATTACAGCCAAATTCCAGACCAATCAGGTCAAAGAAAAAATATTTCAAGCAACCAGAAAGAAATAATTCAAACACTGTGGAGCCACAATCAGGATCACACAAGATCTAGTGGCTTCCACATTAAAAGGGTGGAAGGCTTAGAATATATTCTGAAAGGTAAAGGAGCTAAGATTACAGCTAAGAATAATCTACCAAGCAAAACTGAGAATAATCCTCCAGGGGAAAAAAACGGACATTTAATGAAAGAGGATTTTCAGGCTTCCTGATGAAAAGACCAGAAGGGAAGAGAAAACATGATATTCAAACATGAGACTCAAAAGAAGCTAAAGAGATAAACATAAAAGAGTAATCATCAGAGACTTAATAAAGTTTTTACTGTTCACATTCTGTTTACTATTTACATTCCTATATGGGAAGATGATTCATGTAACTCCTAAGAACTTTATTATTTTTAGGGCAGTTAAAAGGAGTTTACATAGACAGAGAGCATAGGTATAAGTCTATTAGGTAGGAACGAGTTCAAAAAAATAAAGGGGTGAGAAAGAGGGATGCACTGGGAAGGCAGAATGGAGAAAATTTTCTCACATAAAAGTGGCATGCAAGGCACAAGACTTTTCCAGTAGAAGAGAAAATTGTGGAGGGGGAGCGCAATGCATTCTTGAACTTTAATCTCACTGAAATTTGTTCAAAGATGCAAGAACACATATACATACACACACACACATACATACACACACACTCAGCTGTATTACTTACCCAATAGGGAAATAGGAGGAGGATGGAATAACAGAAGGGGAGGGATGATAAAAGGGAGGAAAGATGAAGGAAGGCAGTAGTTAGAAGCAAAATAGTAGACTTTTGAGGAAGACTGGATAAAAAGCAAGAATGGAGAAGAAACAGAAGAAAATGGGATGGAAGGAAATACAAAGTCTATAATCATAACTGTGAATGTGAATGGAATATACTCAGCCATAAAACAGAAGCAGATGAATTGAATTAGAAATTCAAACGAATTAGAAAGAATTAGAATTAGAAAGCAGAATTCAACAATATGTTGTTTACAAGACACACTTGAAACAGAAAGCTACATACAGAGTTAAAATAAAGGGCTGGAGCAGAATCTAATATGCTTCAGCGGAACTGAAAAAGGGAAGGATACCAAAGCAAAAACAGACCTAATTAAAAGAGAAAAATAAGGAAACTACATTTTGCTAAAAGATACCACAGACAATGAAGTAATATTAAAAATTTTTACAGTAAGTTTCTCTGATAAAGACCTCATTTTTCAAATATATCCTGAGTACTAAAATGAGTCAAATTTATATATTTTTATAAATATATACAGCCATTCTCCAATTGATATCCCCTTTGGTCAAAGGATATAAACAAGCAGTTTTCACAAGAGTAAATCAAAATTATCTATGGTCATATGAAAAAAAGCTCTAAATCGCTACTGATTAGAAAAAGGCAAATTAATAAAACTCAGAGGTATCACCTCACACCTTTCAGAAAGGACAAATGCAGGAGGGGATGAGGGAAAAATAGGTACACTAATAAAATATTAGATGGTACAGTGCAGAGAGCACAGGACTTAGAACTAGGAAGATTCATCTTCATGAACTGAAATCTGGCCTCAGATACTTACTAGTTGTGTGACCCTGGGCAAGTCATTTAACCCTGTTCACCTCAGCAACTCATATGTAAAATGAGCTGGAGAAGGAAATGGCAAACCACTCCAGTATCTTTGCCAACAAAACCCCAAAATGGGGTCATAGAGAGATGGACATGACTGAAAAAACTGAACAACAAATGAACTGTTGCTGATGGAGAATGAACTGGTCTGACATACTCTGGAGAACAATTAGGAACTGGGCACATAAGACTATAAAACTGTACATACCCTTTAACCCAGCAATACCACTACTGGGTCTATAACCTAAAGAGATCAAAGAAAAAGGAAAAGGACCTATATATACAAACATTTTATAGCAGCTCTTTTTGTGGTGGCACAGAACTAGAAATCAAGGGGATGCTCATCAATTGGGGAATGGCTGAACAAGTTGTGGTATACAATTGTGATGGAATACTATTGTGCTGCGGGAAATGACAAGTGGGGTGGTTTTGGAAAAAAACACCAAGACCTATATGAACCCATGCAAAGTGAAATAAGAAGAACAGGGAAATCATTATGCACAGTAAAAGCAGTATTGTAATGATGATCAACTGTGAAAGACCTGGCTACTCTGATCAACACAATGATCCAAAACAGTTTCAAAGAACTCATGATGAAAAAACGCTACCCAGCACTCCAGGGAGAGAACTGATGAACTCTGAGTACAAATCAAAGTTCAACTTTCACACTTTAATTTTCCTGCTTTTGTTTTTTTGGTAATATGGCTAATACAGAATTATTTTGCATGATTTCACATGTTTAATTGGTATCATATTACTTGCCTTCTTAGTGGGTGAAGGAAGGGGGTGGAAGACAGAAAATTTGGAACTCAAAATTTAAAAAGAAAAGAAAGCTAAAAGCTAACTTAAAAAAACTTTACAATTTTTTTTTCAAAAAACAAAGAAAAAGGGCACTCACCTGGGTAAACCTTTGCCCAGCTCCTGCTTCTTCTTGGTTACCTGCTGAATGACTTGCTCCCAGTTGACATTTCTTCGAGAAGCATTCAGAATCTGTCGCAGGGTTGGTTTCAGCCCTGACTCCTTCTCTGTTTCACTCTTTCGATGCCCACTAACATTCCGAATGCGGCGTGCATTATTGAGATTGGGCTCAGGAAGATGAGCCCCAGGTTTGCTCTTCAAACTGATGTGCCGGGTTAGATCTCGCTGGAGAGAGGCAGGAAAACCGAGTTTGCTTAGTTCAGGCAGGAGAGAGCCAGAAGCTTGACCTGCACCTCCTTTTTGGAGGTCAACATCCAAGTTATTACTATCAAAGCTTTCTGTTTCAAAAGGCAAACCTGACTTAGGATCTTCAACCTGGATGTCTTCTGGTGATGTTTTCGAGTCTAGCAGTAAGCCAGATTGAGGACTAGCTGTAGATGCTACAGACTCCATTTGAAATTCTGATTCTTTTGGGGGAGCTGTGGAACCATCTGAATTAATGGAGCATTTTCCAGTTGTTTTCATAATTTTGTCATCACTCTCTTTCTCAGGAGCAGCACGTTCACATTCTGAAGTGCCACAAGGTGAACCTTTGGGAAATACGGGACCAACATCTTCAACTTTTGTACTGGGTTTTTCAAGGTCCAGTAGTTCTGCATCACCTCCATCTTCTGGTGCATGTTCTTGAAGCTCAGTGTTCAAAGAGCCTTTCACAGACTCTTCTCCATTCTTACTTTCTGAAGCACAGCTCCTGGTACTTTTGGCACTGCTCAGTAGAGGATTTTGCAGGGATTGACTACATTTTAGCACCTCCTTGGCTTTTCTCAAGACTTCATTTAAATTGTCAACAGGCTCCTTCTGAGTACCATCAAGCACTGTTTTATTTCCTTTTAAGACACGGGAACATGAACTACGCAGTTTAGATACATAAGAGGAAGTCTGGTTCTCTTCCAAGCTAAGTGTATTTGAGTGACTCTGACATTCTCCAGGAGTTGAAGACAAAGGTTTTGTGTTTTTCAAAAGGTTCTTTGAATCTTGTTTTTGAGACAATGATCTAGTGTTTGGGATTGGAAGGAGTGGAGATTTTAGTGATGGCATTTTCTGTGAGCTGTTCTCTTGTTCAGGTATTATTCTAGATGTGCAAGTGGTCACTGCCTCACTGGAAACAGTGTGATCAGAAGTGATCTTGTGATAGAAGGATCCTGATTGAGTTTCTTTATGTGTTTTCAGCTTTGTGGAATTATCTGTACTATTAGTCTTGGGATCTTTCCCACATGCAGTTATTAGGTGAAAAAGAAAAGGAGGTTCATCTACCACCTCTGACTTTTTAGCAGTAGCTTCTTTCAACCCTGGTTGTGGTTCTACAATTTTCTGGGATGGGTAAGGAGTCCACCGATGGATTTTATCCTTTGATATATTACCACTCTTTCCACTTATTTTAGAAGATATAATTTCTGCTTGTTTAGAGGTTTGGCTTTCAGGCTGCTCAGAATTGCTGAAGTCAAGTACGCCCTCTGAAGGAAGCTTATCACTTGTAAAATCCAATAGGTAATCATTATTATCTTCCGTGGGACCTCTATTCTCTTGCCTTTGCCAAACATATCTCTCTTGATTATACTTGTTTAATTTATTAGATTTTTTGTTCCATAGCATGGTCATGTCATCAATTTGGCAATTAGGATTCCTGTTTCTTCCAGGTTGAAATATGTCTCCAGGGCCACTATAATTCCAATTATTTGTACCACGTGCCTTTGATTGCCAGTTTCCGCTACCATTGTTCATGTGCCAAAAACCACCTGCTCCTTCAGAATGCCAGTTGGAATTCCTTCCTGAACCACCATGATGCCAATCTACTGTTCCGTTATTTGGATGCCAACCACCTCCAGAATTATTGTGGTTATGATACCAATTTGCAGATCCTC
This sequence comes from Vombatus ursinus, assembly GCF_900497805.2. Lineage (NCBI taxonomy): Eukaryota > Metazoa > Chordata > Mammalia > Diprotodontia > Vombatidae > Vombatus > Vombatus ursinus. The sequence goes on along the minus strand of NW_020954572.1, from coordinate 19,504,382 downwards.
CTGGACCACCCTTGTGCCACCCAGAACGTCCTCTTGGTCCACCACCATTCCTCAAGGAATGTGGAAAGTTACTTTTCCGACCACCGTTAAAGCCATCCTTTTCCCACTTCCAATCCCGCTGAAGTGGTGCACGATGGTGCCAGGATAGCTGATCGTAAGTGTCTCTCTCTTGGTAAGCTCCTCGGTCTTCTCTTCGCCATTGTCGTCTGTCATCAGAGTTTATTTCTTGGCCAGTAACAGATGCTTCATCTTGTCTAGAAGACAAACAGTTTTTCCTTGGTGATTTAAAAACATATTTCTTATTTCCTCTCAATTCTAGCTAAAAGTCCAATCACTCTAAGCCATTTTAAATGGCAAGATTTTACTACACTAAAGAACTATTATGTTTAAATGTGCCCACACAAACCAAAAAGTCCAACACGTGAAAAAGATAACCTAGCAAAAGACTAAGACATTAGGATTATTTGTCATGAAGAAAGCTGAGAGTTCCATGACAGTATGAAGTATAAAGTCGAATTTCTCACTTCTACAGAAAGAGGACAAAAAAAGGCTTAATAAGAAAAACTTGACTAAGATGTGTCAGCCACTGCAACTGCTGTCCCTAGAGTATTTTAAGAATACTAAGCTTAATACAAATACTTACTTGATGACTCACACACAGTTTTGCCTACATACACTAAATAAAAACTAGAACTCTGGAGGTCCCATAAACAGGTTTACAGGCTTCTGCAGTGGTTTCCTGTTGCCTCTGGGATATAACAAAGTCCTCAGCTTAGGATTTAAAGTCTTTTAAAACTCCAGCTCCAGGCTATGTTATTATATTGATTTTTATTTTATCTAAGTCACCTTCATCCTACGTGGTGTTTCCTGACCTCAGCACTTCATCTCTTACTTCTTTGACTTTGCACAAGCTTTCCTGCATGGCTGGAGTATACTCCCTCACTACTCTGTCTCAAAGGAGACCTTAGCTTCCTTCAAGACTCCACTCAAATGCCACCTTCAACATGAAAGATTTTCCTGAGCCTCTGAATGGTAGTGCTCTTTCCTTTTCTCAACAGGTGAATTAATTGAGGATAAGGACAATTTTTCATTTTGTCTTTGTACCACTAGCACCTAGTTTAGAACCGTGTACAATAGAGGCAATAAATAAATATTTGGTGGTGGTTTTCTAGTACTTCACTATCATCAACAAATGCTTATTAAGTCTCTACTATGAAGTGGGCATCATGTTAAGTGCTGGGCACATAAACAGGTATTTTGGTTACTATTCCTCCCTTGAAGGGCTTACAAACAGGACCTAGAAATAGCTAACACTGAACAGAAAAACAATACCAGGAGTTCAAATAAGGAAACAAGTCACAAATATAGTAATGTTACAGCACAAGCTACAGTATATTGAACAATCAGGATAGAACAATACAAATCAATACTGTGGAACTCCAAGAATGATGTTATAATAATTAAAATATCATGAGAAGATATGTTAAAATAATTTCCTAACAATGTACTCCTTACCCCAAATCAAAGTAATAATTGCTTGGTTAGGTTTCTTTCTAATGATGTTCCTAAGGCCTATGACCTTGCCTCAAATCTAAGTAAGTCTTATCAGAAAGAGTGTGCTGCCCTGGAAAAGGCACTCACTAGTATTTGGAATCAAAAGGCTTGAGTTCTATTACCCAGCTATGTGACCACAGACAAATTAGTAGGAGAGACCGTCATCTGCATAGTAAGAATTATACAGGAAATACCTAACAAGCTACAAGGATGTTGGGAGGATGAAATGAAATAATGGAGGTAAAAACATTTTTAAAAAAATGCCAAGTGCTTTAAAAACGTTATTTAGATTCAACTTCATTGGCATTCAAGCTCCTAAATCCAACTGAAATTTTTAAAATACTATGAGATAATATGGAATCAAACATTTTCTAAATAAGATGACCCAAACCAACCAATGGCAGTTATAGTATCCATACTAAAATATGCTTTCTTTAAGTATTAAATAAACTGCCATCCTATCTTTCTTTTTTTTGGCAGTCTATCAATGCCAAATCTAATAAATCAATAATTAATTGGGTCAGACTTTTCTGTTCCAGGAATATTTAGGAAAGCTATTACTCAATACTCCCAAGTTAGAAATCCTTCCCCAGTATGAGTTGACTACTCTCAACAGTACAACTAAAACAATACCTTAGAAAAAATAAGACAAGTAGGAACATTCAAGGATAGAAAGAGCAGATGACTGCACCAATAAATTGCTTCAGAAACTTTTCAGGGTATCCTTCCAAAGATAAAACTAGTACAGTACCTAGCATAATAAAGAGCTATTATCTTTTCCTTTAATGTTATCTATTAACAGACAGATAACCTGATAATAGAAAATGACTGTAACAAAACAAAAATGAAGTATGGACTTCAACTCTAAGACAGGAAGGGTGTGAGCTGCTGCTATGCAGGACTTAACAGGAATGTCATCTGAAGGACTAAGCAACTGAGCTATGTAAGAACTCATGCTACTAGAGACATTTTAAGACAGCCTTCCTCAAAGGGCTGTAAAGACTTCTGACATATAAAATAGGCTTATTTGAACATGTTACTTTAACGAAATTCTACTTTTCTTCTGACTACAGACCAGGAAATGTCCTAACTTTTAACATTATAAATCTCTGGACAAAACAAGCATACAAGTGAAAGAAAAGACAATCAGTTGCCATATTTTCGTTACGCATGCAGCCATCTCTTTTTGAGATAAATAAAGTATCACAATTAACTCCACTGCTTTGGCTCTCTACCTAAGGTTTTAAATCACAATAACTTAGCTATTCACAATTTTTATAAAATGAGTAGTAGTATTTTTATTGCCAAAGCTGTTGTATTTTATCTTCAAGAATTATCCTCTGTCCTACTTGCCCTGTTATAAGCAGCCTACTACTTAGAACAAGTCTGACTTCCTTAAAAGTAACAATAGTAACACCAAATATGTAATACTATTGGTCAACGTAGAAAATGTAACTTTGACAACAAATCAGGTTTAGTTTATGCCAATTAGTTTTGCATTTCAAAATTTCAAAAAAGAATTTTGAGTAATGCCCTGCTGCATCTATGACTACAACACAACAACCCTAAATTAAACCCAGAAGTCAACACTTTAACATGAGTGCTGCAGAGCTAAAGAGTACAGAAATACTTTCTCACAGAGGATTTTTAAAATTCATAGAAAATACTGACCGGCTTTGTTCATTCCTTTGTTTTATTAGCTGAACGAGTTCCTTGTCAAAGTATTCTTCTTCCACCTCTTCTTCTTTTCTGTCTTCTTCTCTTTCCTGGGCATCAACATTATCCTTGTGTAACTGGCTAGAAATGTGTTTTGCATAAGCTGACAAGCCTACTACTGTCACCCGGCACACGCGGCATTCATGGTCACTGTCCCTAGGACAAGAAGGAGATAAGGGACATTCAATTCTTCCCACAGGCATTGCAGGCACAGTGGATTGTATATGATTTCCTCTGAAGGCACTAAGCAACTTGAAACAGTGAAAACTGGTTAACTTTAATGCCCCTTTCACCACCTTGAAAATGTTTGTAATTAAAAAAAACAAAAAACAATTTATAAATGATTTTTTTCCAACAATCAAGAGGTAATACACTTAAGAATAATGTAGCAAGAAGGAAAAATCTTCTTGAATTGTTGTACTCAAAATCATATCAGAGGAAACATGGTGAAAGGGGAGGCAGGGCAGGGGCTCAGAGCAAACAGGAGCTGCTCTGAAGCACACCCATGGTGCCAGCTGCACTCAAAAGAGCCTGGTGATAGCTGCTACATTTAATCTCTGGCTCAAAAGCATTCCTCCAGTGAAAGCAGAGGGGAGGGGAAAAGAGTAGGTGGATAGAGCCAATCTCAACAGGGTAACCTAAACTGGGACAGCTGGGACCTTGCCTGGAATCTGAGGATTCTGGACCCCATAGCAAATGATGGCAGGAGCCTGCAGTTTACTAAGCTTTATTTGGGGTGGATAATACATGTGGTGTGCATTCTGCTTTGGGAGGGCTTATCTTAAAGGGGGAAAAAAAGCATTTCTGCTAGAGGAAGTCAACAGCTGTGTTAAGCAAATGGTCATTCTCAAATTTCAGAGAATGCCATAGTTAAATGGCAATTAAAACTAGGTTTCAATTTTGGAAAGAACTTGGATAGCATGTTCTTAGACTTTAACACTTTTTTTTTCTTAAAGGACAACTAGAAACAAGAGAAAATAGTCACAGCAGTAACAATAAATAATATCAAAATGGCTATTCTATCAAGCTACCTAACTTCAAATGTGTAACCAGCTCAAGTCCACAGTCAGACACTTGGTTCAGTCTTTATTGATAATTGTTTCTGGCACCCTGAATCACTTTCTTGGTTCAATTACAACTCAAACTAGTTTATGATTGGCATCTGTAAGAAATACCTAGATACTCCAACCACGGGTTATCAATATTTTCAGTACTTCAATATCCATCCCAGAAGAAAATCTCCTTTCTCTATATCTACAACCTCTCTCCATACTCTCAATTCTGGGGAATGTCCTGTCCCAGTACTGTCCAATTCAAATAGAAACAGGGTCACTAAATAGTACATAAGGATCTCTCCAGGCTGCATATTGACTTAGAAAACGACATATAACATTATGTTCAATTGTATTTTTGCTTATTTTGTTAATTATTTTCCAATTATATTTTAATCTGGTTGGGTAGGGCTGAGAATTTGACACCTCTGTGCCAGCTGTTCATTTTCTCTCACACCCTTCCTCTGTCCATTTCCTCCTCTTGAATTCTTGCTCAATTCTTCATCCTTGATCTCTTTCTTCCATCCTCTTTTGATGTTCTTGATCTCTCTCTGGAAGACAACGCATCTCTAGTCTCGCTCTCCAATGATAGTTGCTTCCTGCTTTATATCCCCTGACATAATAGGCTAAGAAGAGTTGGCACACTCCCTGCTTCCCACAGCTACTTACAGATCCATTCTGTCATAAGCAAGGATTCTTTAGAGTTCATTCGATTATCAGTCCATCTAAATCCTGGATGCTATGATTTACTAGCCTCCAAAGTAACTCTCCATCCTTTTTCCTGATTAGAGATTTTGTGTCAAGAAAAGAATCTGCTCTCCGCTGCTGTGTCCTTTCGGTCTACCAGCCATGTAGACCCTAGATGTGACCAGCACAACTGTACTGTTTTGGAAGAGCTTACCTTAAAGGGAAAGAAGCTTCAACTTCAACCTTGATTAACTTGCACTGTTTTACCACTGTTCAAACCCCACCACTCCTCAACTCTACATAACCACCTTCTCCAAGCACACTTCCAATATGGGTGATGGAAGTCATACCATCATATTGACTGTCTACTGCAATTCATGTTATCTCAACTCATCTAGGTCCTCATTGAAAAAAAAGCAAAAGAATAATTCTCTCTCGATCTTCTTAGTGGTTGCTCCAAAGCTTCTCTCAAGTCCCTAGTTCCCCACCACCTTATCCAACAAGAAATGTCCTACTTCATAAAAACAGAAGACATCCTCAAAGGGCTACTTCTCCTCTACCCCCATACTCCAAAATTCCTCCTCCATCTTTATATTTACAAAACCTTTCACTCCTTAGTAAAGAGGCCGTCTTCCCTACAAAGTCAATTCTTCTACCTTTGCCCTCCCTTTTCTGCCTTTTTGCATGCTAGGCAGGCCAAAACTGCAAAGCACCCAAGGCTAGAGGACTAAGAGAGTGTGATGAAGGAACCAGAACTGACTTTGTCCTGGATCAGACCACTTTGGGAGAACTGGAAGTGTGCAGGTCCCCAGCCTGAGCTGTCCCTGAGAGCCAGTATAACACAAAACTCCATACTCCAAGAAATCAGCAACAGGTCAAGCCTAGAACTTCCCTGCAGAGGTTCACAGACCCTAGCCCTAACATCAAGTCTGAAGTCAGGCTGGAAGAATAAAAAGAATAAACAAACAAAAAAAAAAAAAGAATCCCACTACCATAAAAAGCTTTATGATGACAAGGAAGCTCAAGACATAAACCTAGAGAAAGAGAATGACTCCACAGCTACAAGCAAAACCTCAAAGAAAAGTACAGCTTAAAGACAAATTCAACCAGAATTTCTGGAAGAGAAGAAGCAAGAATATTTTAAGAGTTAAAAAATGTTTTTAATTAAGGAAATGAGAACACGAGGAAAAAAATGGAAAAGAAATGAGAGCCATGGAAGAAAGAATTGGAAAGGAAAATTAGCAGCTTATTCAGATGATGTTAAGGGATAGTCTCTAGAAGCCGTAATAGCTTAAAGATTCCATTTCCACGGTAGGACTAGATCTGTCCAGCACAGTAGCTATTTTTGGTGTGTAAGCAATGGTATTCTCTCATGGACAAAGCAGGAAATACTTAAAATTCTCTCTCTTTGGTTGCTCCTTTTTTATGTTCCATATATATAGACCAACCCAAGCCATATTCTCATGGTAAATAACATCTTTTTACCTCAGAGATTGAAGTGATCTATTATAACCTTATTCAAGGCCTCTCCCAATACACCTCCTCTTCTTTCATTCCTACTCCCTGCCCATTTAACTCCCTGTACAACCCTGATGACATTACGGTTCTGCAGGGATACCTGTGTCATCTCCTAATATTAGAATGTAAATATTTCTTCCTTGTACAGTGCTTTCTAATTACTTACTTCTATATACCTTTTTATGTTTCTTTTTATTCCTGTGTTTCAAAGTGATGCTTGGAATGCTTTAAAGTCCTACATTTTCCCCCATAGGATTATGCTCAATTTTCCTAGATAAGTTCTTGGCTGTATGCCTCTACTTTCTGTCTTCTGGAATATATTATTCCATTATATCTGCTCCACTATAGTGGTACCTAATAAATCTTATGTGATCCTAACTGTGGATCCTTGGTACTTGAACTCTTTCTTTCTGGCTGTTTGTAACATTTTTCCCCCAGGGCAGAAAGAGATAGAGAGATCAAATGGTTGCAGTAACCTAACAATCAGGATCAGTAAGTTGGGAATGGCAGAATGTGAAGGGTTAAAGAATTCTAGTACAGTAGCTATAAAGACATTAAAGTGGAAACTGTGGGATCAAGGTTGGACAAGAAGGCAAGTGAAGTGAGAGGAGGGGACACAGAATATAACTCATGACGAGGACAAAGAAATAATTTGGTATTATTAAAGGTATGGAAGGATAAAGGATAAATGGTTGTAGTTGAATAGCAAAATTTTGACGTTCAGAAACTTGGGGAAATCAGATGCTACTGTTAGAAGTTCCCAGAAAGAAGTGAAGAATAGGTATGGTTCACATGTAGGATCCAGAAGATAAGGGGGATTGAGAGAAAAGAAAGGATTTGAGAAAAAGCTTAGTTGCCTTGAAAGAAAAACAGCACCAGACAGACACTGAATGAAGAAACTTAAGTTTAAATACTGGCTCCATCACTTATTAGCTATGTGACCTTAAGCAAGTTACAACTTCTGGGTCTCAGTTTTCTCATTTGAAAAACGGAGATAATAAATATTACTGTAACCTTAAAGCAGCATATAAATGTGAAGATTAATCATCGTAACTATTTTTGGAGGTGGCATAGTTAAATAGTGCAGCTAGAGTTAAATAGTGGATAGAGTACCTGGCCTGGAATCAGGAAGATTCATCTTCCTGAGTTCAAATCTGGCCTCAGACACTAGCTGTGTGACCCTGGGCAAGTCACTTAACCCTGTTTGTCTCATTTTCCTCATTTGTAAAATGAGCTGGAGAAGAGAATGACAAACCCCTCCAGTATTTCTGCCAAGAAAACCCCAAATGGGTTCACGAAGAGTCAGACATGACTGAAAAAACAACTCAACAACAACAATAGTTACAATGAGATGGCAAGAGCTAAGTTGCGACCCTGTCGCTTTAACAGAATGGAAAAAATTGAGAGTTTAGGAATTGTGTGGTCAGTAGGAGGTTTGTCAACAACATTATTAAAGTCCCTGAGAATGACAGGGAATAGGGTGGAAAGGAAGACTTCATAAGTTAAGAACTGAAATCACTGAGAAAACTGAGTAAATAACCTAGAGATAAATAGATGAGAACAAACAAAATGTGGGAAAGGGGTATAATCAGAATGCACTGACTTTAAAGAAAGGTTATTTAGCAGTGATGGTAAATAATCTGGAAGTGACAGTTAAAGCAAAGAGTATATTAACCTTGTTGGTCCCATAAATGCACGTTTGGAAAGGAAAGAAACGGATAAAGGAATAGGAGAAGTAGACTCCAAAGGAAAAGCTAGAAAGGAAGGTCATTTTTTATCTGAAACACAAGTCAGATCACAGCACTCAATAAACAACAATGGCTCTAAGATAAAATATGAATTCTTCTATTTGGCATTTAAAGCCCTTTACAAATTGATTCTAACCTACCTTTCCAGACTTATTACATATTACTCTCCTTCACAAACTCTACAATCCAGCCAAGCTGGCCTTTCTGCTGTTCCTCACACATCACCACATCTCCAATCTCCATGCCTTTACAAGGTATATGCTCCTTGCTCATCTCTGCCTCTTAGAATCCTTGGCTTCTTTCAAAGCTCAGTTCAAGGACAACATTCTCTATGAGGTCCTTCCTGGTCTCCCAGCTGCCTGTACTTTCCCTGCAACATTAACTTGTATATATTTGTATATACATTTTTATGTACAGGTCTCTGCTGATAGGATGTAAGCTCCCTGAAGACAAGAACTATATCACTATATCCCAGGACAGTGCCTAGCATACATTAGGTACATAAATGTTGGTTGACTGATTAATGAGGGTCTTCAGAGGAAAACCAAATTTTACTTAAGAGCAAGATAGAAGGAAAGTTGGAAGAAAACTCTGAGGATATAGGGGGATTTGTTAAGTACAACTTGGGGGTTCCAAAGAACATAATGGAATGAATTGGTAGGTGGTTAAATCAGGTTGGAATGGGCCTGGGAAAGAAGAGGGCTTGTCTGAATAGGAATGAAGATTTAGGAGGAAGTAGTAGATGAATGTACCTTCAGCTAAAACAATGAATCTAGATGACGGACTAAGAAGTCAGTACGGTAATATGAGAAGCATTGTAAGTTTATAGTAAGGAAGGGAGAGTGTTCAAGAGGTAAAGATTCAATTTCCTGGAAGATTCACTTACGTGAAATATCATATGACGCTCAAATTTTAAAAGTAGTGATATAATTATTTAATTATTATCTTATCTTATTCGTGGTATTAAACTCTTCTATTCTCATAGATAATCAAGTCTGCAAACTGCATTTTGTTTTTTCTTCTGATCAATTAATGAAATTACCACAACAAAAAAAAGTGATTACCTTATACAAAAACAAGTAGTAGCTCATTTGCCAGAAGTATCTAGAAATATTATATGAGTAAAGCCTGGTAAGGGCTGGAGAGAAATGTGGGAAATGGGAAAGAAGGTACAAGGGCAAAGATGTAATACGGAATCATCTTTGATGAGTCCATTTACCCTGATAGCATTAGTACCTTAGACATTCTAAATCAGTTCAAATTCCAGGAAATGGGGATAACCACTGTAGGTACCTCTCAGGGCTGCTATGAGGCTCAAATGATAATGTATATAAAGCGCTTATTATTAAATACTACTATTATTATTATTCCTGTGTATGATGTTCTTAAGTCTGAAAAGATCTAGATGGATTGCAGTATAAGCTATAGCTAACTAAAACAACTCCAAATACTTAGCAGTGTAAATTTAAACTACATTGGTCAATTGAAATAAGCATTCACAATTTCTCATCCTTATAGTATTGGGAAATCAGGCAATAAATATTAATTGAGTGCCCACTATGTACAAGGCACTGTACCTGAAGTAATCACTTTGGCCCCTTAAGAGTACCCAAGCTCATTTAAACTGCTGACAAGATTCTCTCTCTTGACATTTTTGGTAATGGGGTCAAGAAATATTATAGACAGAATGTCTAAATGAGTGTGGCTTAACACAAGTCAGTTCTAACAGCTTACATTGAGATCCTGACATGCTAACATTTAGAGAATAAGACAAGTCCATTTTATGGAATTTCTAACTGCTGTTCTGTTGTCTTTTGCCTTCAAGCCCCAAACCCACAAATACTAAGTATTTAATAAAAATGAATGACTAGTATTATCAAATTCAAAATTCAACAAGTATTTACTAAGCACCTACTATGGTGCTTTGAAGAAGAGTATAATTATTTCTCCTCCCCACACCTTTCCAACCAGAAAGGTATTTATGTGAATCCTTTAAATAATATTCCTAAGTACAATTAATTAAATGCTGTATTTATCCCTTCTAGTTTATCTATTATTTATTTATTATCTATTTATCCCTTCTAGCCTAACAGAATTCACCAGTATGCTTCTTAAAAAAGAAATCACAATAGAGATCATTCAGTGCTGTTCAACTACAGACTTTAAGGGGGTCAAATCTGATAGAAATTGAAATATTTAAGGAATATTTAGGCATCAAGAGATACTGATGGAAAATGGCAGTTCTCATACCTTCCTTTCAGGTTTTCAAGTTCTCTGTGATGCAGCATGCTCCGCACATGTTCATCCATTTCCTTGAAAGTTAAAGAAAGTTATATTAACCTACAATGATTTACAATTCTATTTTTTTGGCTTTTGATTAAGTATATTCTCTTCTTTAATTTTCAGAATTTCTACTTTGTTTTTAAGTTGGTATTTTTTGTTTACTGGATTTTTAGTTATATGTCCATTGAATCGATCCATTATTTATCTCTTTTGTTGATGAAGACATATGGACATATATATATTTTCCATTAAGTATTGTTTGAACTACATCCAAATATTTTGGTATATTGTGTAATTATTTTATTTTCTTTGATTAAACAGTATTATTTCTGGGAAAAAAATAAATCTATAATGATCATCCTTCTGCTCCTGCAAGAAACAAAAAGTATATTTTCCTTTTGCTGCAAAAATAGAACAAAATCATAACACTCAAGTCAATTCACTATTATAACAATTTTCTAGATCATGTCCTAGACCTTTAGTAAATATTCTTCAATATAGCAAAAGATTTTGATTTCATCAACACGCTTGCACGAAAACGGATTAAAACACTTCCATTCTTTATTAGGTAATTTCATAAGCTACTGTGGACAAAAAAAACCACTAGCAACGTAGTAATGGGTTTCTTAAAAATGAGCTAGGCTGGTCCTTAGAGGACATTTTTGTCACTGGACCTACAGATTAAACTTTTCCAATTTGGCAGGACTTGTCTGAACTTGTAATCTGGTGGTACAATCTTCAGGAATCCAGGATCACCTCTAATCATCATCAAGCATCAAAGTGAGGCTTTAGTAGAGGACAAAAATGTTCAAGTTTCACTTCTCCTCTAAGAGTTAACAAAACTAATAAAGAGCCACCAAGGAAAAAATTCTATTATGAGAAAGAAATTACAATGGAAAAGGACTTATAAAACATAATCACTTTCTCTTCAAAATTTGGATTATTTGGCTTTGGTGAGTGATTTGGGAATACTGTTGCTACAGGCTAAACAACCCCATGTGTTCACAAAATTGTCAATTATAGATGGTTTATGTATAATGAAAAACATTTATAACATAAAGATTATTCACTGTACAGAATTTACCAAACTTGAATTTAAGCATAAGGACTGAGGTTCCCATCGTTAGATGTCCACAAGACCCTTTTAGGAGTCTCATAAGGTCAAAACTACCTTCATAAAACACTAAGATTTTTAGTTTCTAATATAGTATATATCTACAGATATAACCACCATAAATAGAGGCTGTTTGGGATCCTTGATAATTTTTTAAGAGTATGGATGATGAGATGAAAAAGTCTGAGAACCATGGCTTTGGCCATCTGGAAAGAGAGAAAAATTGTTTTGTCATATAACATTTGTATTTTCACTTATATTGAAATAAAAAAATCAAAAATAAATGCTTACATATGTACAAAAAAACTAATTTAAATTTGTCAGTTTACAGGTATGTCTGATTTTGACAAACTATTTAAGAAAGCATACCTCATTAGCATATGGGTACAGTGGTATAATTATGCTTTCAAAACAGTTTGAAAATATTCATGGCTCAATTACTCTCCTTTCCCCTTCTAATCCTCCCTCCACAAAAAAAAGGGGGGCAAAAAAGAAAGAGAAAGAATTGAATGGGGTGGGGGCAATGTTTTAGGCACATGCAAACAAGTTAGTATGTCTAAACAATACTTAGCACTGCTCTCTGTCTCCCTTTAGAGGGACCTTACCTCCCCATCTAACTAATTTTAACATATCATTAATCTTCTCAAAACAATGTCTTATCATACTACTGGCCTGCTTAAAACCTTCAATGGCTTGCTGTGGCCTAGGTGAAGACACTCTATCCTTCAAATTAATTTCATAAGACCTCTGCACCAAATATCATGAGGTGAGAGCTACATTTATGTTCAGAGTCAGAAAATGCAAAAAGTGGCAGTATCAAAACAACAAAGGATCCCAGAATCATGAGATATAAAAGTTGGAAATTTTATTTGATCCAATCTCTTCAATTTATAGAAACAGAAACTTTGAAACAGAGATGAAAAGTGACTTGTTCAGGGTCATACAAGTTAGTAAATAAAACAAGAATAGACCTCAAGTCAGATTTTACTCCAAATCCAATGCTACTCCAGAGGCATGAAAGCATACCTATCTGCATGTCCCTGTATGTTCAATTATTTCACACTCTTCCATTTCCCCCTGTCCCTTCATTCTACCCACCTATTAAAAAATGGTCCTAATATAAAACCAAAATATGTAGGTATTTGTTGTTGTAGTTATTAGATATTATATTTATTCTAACTTTGTATATCTTGTTCACAATTTTTAAAATATGCTTTATCTGTTTCTTGAGTTGCAATGGCCAAAGAATTCATCATTCAGTGGCTAAGCTCCTAGTGACAAGGTATTTAGGGTTAGACATATTTCCTGAAAGGATTCAACACTCCTGCTGCCATTCTAATTTGGTATAAAGTGTCAGGGCTCAAACTCCATTGGCATAACCTTCAAGAACCTAGAGTCACTTCTAAGCCAAGAGATAATGAATTAAAACTCTTTATATGCACAATACATATGTGTGTGTGTGTATGTGTATGCATATACACACACTCTTAAGCACACATGGGGGGGCAAGGCAATTGGGGTTAAGTGACTTGTCCAGGGTCACACAGCTAGTAAGTGTCAAGTGTCTGAGGCTGGATTTGAACTCAGGTCCTCCTAACTCCAGGGCTGGTGCTCTATCCACTATGCCCCCTAGCTGCCCCTACACAGATATTTTTAAAATGTTACCCCTCCTCCCAAATTTTTATATACCTCAGTTAATTTTGTTATGCACCAATGATCTACAAGAGATTCTTGTAGATCTTACTAGATTCTTCTAAACTCTTCACTCAGCCTAAAGATAGGAGACCTTCTACTGGCACTATATCCAGCCCCATTTCCTACTACTCTCTAAACAAACTTCATTTTCAGTCAGGCCAGTTTCCTTACAGTCCTTCATGATATACTATACTCTCTTGTTCACACTATCCTTCCTCCCTGTAGTTATCTTCTCTGCTATTAAAACTAAGTAGGACCTGGTATGAGAAGGACTTTAATGGAGAATATATGTGTATACACACAGCAACTCTGAAAATGATAAACCTTGAAAATTAAGATTCTTATTCTCCCATCATTACCTTTTTTGAGCTGTATACAGTATGACACAATATACATTTTCGTTCTCGTACCATAGTGACTGGAGCAGAAGACCTCACACCTTGCCTGCAATAAAAAAGTTAACAATCAGTATTGGTTTTTTTTTTTTTTGGTCTCGGGAATGGGGTTAAGTGACTTGCCCAGGGTCACACAGCTAGTATGTGTTATGTGTATAAGGCCGGATTTGAACTCGGGTCCTCCTGAATCCAGGGCTGGTGCTCTATCCACTGCACCACCTAGCTGCCCCTACAATCAGTATTTCTTTTGCATTAATATCTTCTTAGAAGACTCAAGTAATCACATTTTATATTCCCAAATGCTAGATGAGACAGGGCCAAGTAGGGAAAAACTTTCCTCAGAGATCTTGGTGATTCTCTCAAGTATATTTTCCATTTTCACTCCCTCCTAAGATCCAAAGGTGCACTATACAGGAATGCTCTCCCTCCAAACCCCCAATCGCTTCTCTCCACTATACAGGTCCTCATTGCTGTCCTTCCATTCCTTTTCCTCATTATAAGCCAAGTCTCCTAGGAGAGGGATCTCAATGGTACATTAAAACAAAGTGGACCCCTTCAAGACTTAGCCTCTATGTTCTAGGCAACAAAGAAGGAATAGCTAGCTAAAAGAAGTATCAATTACCCCTACTCACTCCAGCTCTCACTCAACAATCCCACTACTGTCCTGACCCAACTCATTGACATCTCAATATAGAAAAGTTCAGTTGTCTACTTCTATGTCACTTTTTTATCACTCCTTTTCTTTATCTTTACTTATTTACCCCGCCCCCTTCAGTCAACAATATTATCCCTTCTCCTCCCATTGCCTGAGGAGCTAGTCTTCTCACAAAATCTTGTCTTTTAAAGATGGAGGGGCAGTGGTGGGAATATAGGGAGAATGAACTTCCTATACCACAGTTCTATAATATTCACTCACCTGGAAAAGATCTGAGACTACCAGCTAACTGACATGAGGAGGTGAAATCCAGTATTTTCCTGGGCAATTGGGAAATCTAGTCAATTTCTCTAAAAGGTACGTATTTGTTTAGGAGAACACAGCTGAATGCACAGGTTAGTCAAGTATTTAATAACTACATCATGCATGAGATTTTGCTATCAGTTAGTTTTAATATTGTGCTACATGCAAGGGGCACTAGGTGTTTTTAAAGGGTTATGCGGTTACAGAATAATAATGTTAAAGCAAAATCTTAAAAAGACATGCATTTTTTTCATGAAAGCAGTATAGTATACTACAAAGAGCACTGGATTTAAAATCAAAGGGCACAGGTTCAAATACCATCTCTGTCATTTATATTACCTATGTGATCTTAGCCCTAAGTTACTTTACTTGTGTAGGCCTCAATTTCCCCATCCATTCAATGAAGAAGTTGAATTCACTGATTTCTAAGGTGCCTCCCAAGATACCATGATTGGGCCTCTCTTTTGAGGACATCAAATGGATAGACTGCCTTCCCTGCTCATCAGTTCTGCCTCACTCTATCCTTAAAGGCCCAGCTCCTCAAAGGTCATCACTGTCATGAACTTTCCTTACTTCACCATCCAGAGAAAGTTATTTCCCTTCAGAAAACCTTAGCTCTTTCACCTGTAAAAAGGGCATGAGAATTCTTATAAGGCCTGCCTGGCAAGCTACTGAGCTACTGTTAAGCTAATAGACACCTACCTGTGCAACCACCTCTCTCATGTGCATTCACTTATCTTTTACATAGAGGAAACATGTCTAGTCTTCGCATCTCCTACAGGGTCTAACCTAGTACCATGCACATGGCAGAAGTTCAATAATTATTTGCTAAATGAATCACTGTGGCCTTGTGGCTAATGTGAGATTGTCAAAGTAGCCCTACCAGTTTTATCTAGTTAGAATGTAGCTCTATTCTACCTTCATGGATAAAAGTATATGCTGAAGAAATATAAACTGCTTTAGGTCATTATGTCTCCGTCAGAATTGATGGCAGCATAGAGAAAAAAGCATTTATTCATTCAACAATATCTCATAATATATTCACTTCCAAGTAAAAATCTCTTACGTGGGGTCTACGAACTTGTTTTGTAAAGATTGTTATAACAATTTCAATAACTGATTTCCTTCACCATCTTATATATTTGGTTTCATGCATTTAAAAAAATTCTGAAAAGGGGTCCATAGATATAAAAGGGGCCCAGGATACAAAAATCAAAAAAGTTAAGAATCCCTGATCTAGCCCAACCCTTTCATTTTACAGGGAAAGAAAATAAAGCCCAGACAAGACAAGTGACTGTTAAGTGGCAGAGTCAGAACTAGAACACAAATCTGACTGTTACTTTACCACAACAAAAGGGTGATGATAACCTAAATAGAAAAAGTAGGCTTAACTCTGATCTGGACTGGAAACATTAGCTGAGGTAGAGGTATAAGGTAAGATCTGTAAACAACAGGATAAGCCACAAGCCCAAAAATAGCGTAAAGAAACATTATGTCAAAGGCAGAAGAGACACTTGCGATTCTATTTACCAGCTATGCCAAACATTACAGTACTTGCACGCATATGACTCACACTGTACTGGCATATATACAACCATCCTAAAGAGCATATATTCATTTTAGACCGCAGGTGTGGAATATTGCAAACTACCCAACTTGTGTTGACTGGTTTTGTGCGATTTTTTTCTTTGTCAAATGCTTTCTCCTAAGTTTGAGCAGAGTACCCAGCTTCTACTACACCACCTCCAAAATCATCTTGTATTTATTTTGTACAAACTTATTTGTATATACTACATTTATTTATTTAAATATTGCATTTAAAAATGTAAGACCATTCTTAGCTCATGGGCCATACAAAAACAGACAGTAAGGTGGATTTGGCCCATAGACTCATTTGCAGACCCCTGTTCTAATTTTTCAAGGCTCAAAATGATAATGAAATATCAATGAAACAGTAAAGAAATTGCAGAAGTCCAGAAGGGAACACAAATAAGCAAGGTGATTTTAAGTCAAACTATGCAACAGAAGCTGTTTCATATATTCTTTGCTGTTCTTTTTATGTTGAAATGTTCTTGTTTCTTAAATTCATAATAAAAGAAAAAACACATTTCAAAAAATGTTCTTTAATCCAGTCTCTCAAATAAGAGGTTTCCTTCAAGATTTAGCTCAACTCTCACTTTCTGCAGGTTTTCATTTCACTGTATATATCTTGTATGTACAATTTTTTGCACATTATTCCCCCTACCTTCAACTTGGCTTCCTGGCTTCCTTCATATCTTCCTTCAAATCTCACCTTCTACAAGAAGCCCTTCCCAATTCCTTTTAATGCCTTCATATTCCCTCTGCTGATGATCTCCTGTATATCTTGTTTGTATGTAGCCATTTGCACGCTGTCTTCCCCATTAAACTGTAAACTCTGGGAGACTAGGGCCTACGCTTTTGCCTACCTTTGTATTCCCAGTGCTTAGCACAGCTTGCTTAAATTATTTGTTGACTAACTATACAAATTAACAAAGAAGTACAAAAAACAGGTAGCAAGCATAAATATTAAGAAAAATTATATGGGGGCAGCTAGGTGTCACAGTGGATAGAGCACCAGTCCTGAAGTCAGGAAGACCTGAGTTCAAATCTGGCCTCAGACCAAATTCTTGACACATACTAGCTGTGTGACCCTGGGCAAGTCACTTAACTCCAACTGCCTTAAAAAAAAATTATAAACATCCAGTAGCACTAAGATTCATTTTGGAAGGGACAGTTTAAGACTCTTAAGAACCATATAAAAAGTACATATTAAATATATATATAAAAATACAAAGTATATCATATGTGGATATCATGTGTAGGACTCCTTTGGTGCTGAGGGAATATACAACTGAAGTTAAGCAAGTAACTACACTTGCTTTTAAATTTTAAAGTAACTCACAGACCAATAAAGACTGGGGACTGCCTCTCCACATATCTCTATTCAAGTCTATAATAAATTAGATCTACTAAAGGAAGTGTTATAATCTTCTTAGGAAGAGATTACTAAACTTAAAAATCCTAAAGTATTGGGACTGTATATAACTGCATAAAACCAACATTGAAATGAGGTCAAATTTTTGGATAGAGAAAAGAGGCATACAGCCAAATGTATTTCCTACTCCTTTCCTACTCTCACTTTTTACCTTCTTTTTCATCTCATCAACTTGGCCATTAAAGCTCAAGTATGATTTTACCCTAAAAATTAGCTAATACTAAAAAATAATATTGCCTTCCATAGCACTCTGTATCTCTCAAGCTGATATTCTAGTCTCCATTATGGCAACTGTATATTTATGTGTATCATGCATTTCCCCCCAACTCCAATCCTAACCTCTATGAAGGAGAGGACCTGTCTCCCCTACTGCCACAATACAGGCTGTTGAATAAATAAGAAACGAATGTCATTGCCCATTCACAATCAAACAGAAAAGCCATTAAACATGGGTTAACCTGTTAAGGAGAAAGGGGTATTCAACATAAAATGGATCTAAATCCCAGCCCTTCATGACAGTAACCAAACCAAACCTAAGAAGCCCAGTTTACAGTAGCCTATAACTAAACTCTTCTGGGAACCAGATAATGGCTACCTGCCTGCCATAAGCCTTGGTAGAGCAGATTTATTTTGACAGGACCAAACAAAAACACGTAGAACATAGAAGGTCCAACTATTTCTGGGAAACAAGTTTGAATGACGAGAAAGTCCACTGCTGGGCATAGATCCCAAGGAAGTCAAAGACAGAATGAATAAAGGTTCCATATGCACCAAAATATATGTATGTGTATATATATATATATATATATATATATATATATATATATTCATAGCAACGCTTTTTGTGGCTGCCAAGAACTGGAAATAAACTGGATGCACATTGGGGAATAAGTGAACAAATTCTGGTATATGGATGTAATATTATTCAACAGTAAAAAATTATGAATGAGGAATTTAGAGGAACATAGGAAAGCTTGTAGAAATTAATGCACAGTGAACTTAGAACAAGGAAAACAATATGCATGATGACTACAATAATGTAAGCTAAAAGAATGAGAGGAAATACAATAGGGTTTTAAGTAACCAAACTCTACACCAGGAGGACAAATAAGGAAAAAAGCAGCAGCCCCCAAGAGGATCTGGATACCTCCCTCCTTTCCTCAGATAGGAGATCTTGAGTATGGATTGTGTCAGAAGCAGTCCCAGTGTAGGCTAGTTTTGCATAACTGTTCTCTGTGTTACAGAGGAAGGCTCAAGGGGATGCAGAGGATATATACACAAAAGGAATGACTAAAAGTTAAATTACTTCAAAAAATAAAGGAAAGTATTTTAAAGTGTACAGATCTCTTTTCTCATCCCATACAATAGTTTGCTCATACCATTCTTCAGTCTCGGGCAGCAGAGTCCACGGGTGTAAAACACTAAAATGATAGGTCAGATTTTTTTTTCATCCTCTTCCTCTTTTTTTGTTCTTTGGGTGGTTATAATTCTCTGGGAGGGAGGAGGGGTAGGTATATAAGGGAAACGTAGGTAATACAAAAACAAAAGATATCAATAACTATCTTTCTAATTATACCTTTTGCTTAACTAGGAAGTCCTACTGTTTCAAAAACAGTACTACAATAAAATTTTTATAAAAGATTATTTCGATAACAGTTTTACCAATCTAGAATTCAGCTAACTGGAAGCCTAATTAGATTGAATCCAGCAGTAATTAAGGAGGGAAGGAAAGACCTTCATTCAGAGTTCATTAGTTATTTTACACACAATTCTGATAAATGTGGGTATCTGGAACAAATCATAATAGGAAAGGGTTAACTGCTAGGAAGGCATGTTGTCAAAGGAAGAATCACAGACATTTCAAACACCACCATGTAGTCCAACCCATACCTGAACAAGAATCATCTACAAAAACCCCAACTTCATTCCTTCATTCTTTCCCTGAAGAGCTCCAGAGGAGACCCAACTATAGCTCCCAAGGCAGTCCATTTCACTTTGAGGTAGCTCTAATTGTTGGGAAATTTTTTCCAGGTTTCACATCCTCAGTTTCTTCACCTGAACTTTATAAATAAAAATATTATAAAAAAGAAAATGGGATCCAGTAGAATGCTGACAAAATAAAATAAAATGTGCCCAGAATTGAACACATCAGGAAAGATAATGCAGGACTATTATCATCACCTAGGTTCTGAATATGATGCCTCTTTACATGAGCTTTGTATTTAAAGCACTGAAATATATGTTAAATTGCTGACTCATATTGAGCTCATAAAAACTTCAAGCTATTTTTCAAATTTGTTGCCCACTTCCCCTGATCTCATATGGTTCTTGAAGTTGAGTCAAATGTAGAACTTCACATTTACCTCTTAAATTTTCCTCCTATTTCATGTCAGGCTGTTCTTGCCTTTTTGGATCTTATCCAACCTTTAAGTAACCCTCCCAGCTTTTTTTCATCTGCAAATCTGATGAGCATTTAGGCTTAAATTATTAATAAAAATGTTAAGCAACCCAAGACCAAGAAGAAATCCCTGGGACACTTCACTAGAAATTTCTTTCCAAGTTACTAACTACAAACAAAAGAACAAGGAAAAGCTACTTAATAGAAAAGAGAATAAGTATTGGTCAAAGAGACCATTTAGCATAGGGGTAAATACACACAGACACACACACACACAAATATGCATTAGTATAAATGGAAGCAGCGAGGTGGTGCAGTGAATAGAGAGCTGAGCCTGAAGTCTGGAAGCTCCAAATTCAAAGGAAGCCTCAGACACATCAGAGCTCTTTGAACCTAGGAAAGTCACTTAACTTTGCTTCAGTTTCCTCAATTGTAAACTAGGGGTAGTAATAACACCTACCTAGCAGGGCTGCTGTGACGATCAAATGAAATAATATTTAAAGCACTTAACACAGCATCTGGTACATAGTAGGCACTATAGAAATGTTAGTTGTTATATATAAACAGACTAAAGGCAGTATATTACAGAATAAATGATATTCATGACAACCCCACGAAAAGATTAAATGGCATCAATCATAAATCATTACAGAAGGCAGAGAGATGGGCAATACTAATTTCTATCCAAACTAGTTAAAATTAAAAATGTCTTGGTGCTTGAAGGGAGAAAAAAATTCTATAAATTAAATTTAAATTAATATCTAATAAATTTAGATAACTAAAGTTTGTTTTCCTGGATTGGCAAATACAGTTTACTGAAAATATTTTAATTCCATTTTGATGACTGAGGTTCCGGTAGCTCTTCATATTCATTATTCTGACCATTTTATAAATACACATACATACATATATGTATCTCCACAGTACAATGTAGATTGGACTGAATGTACACTAGCCTTAAAACACACCTAATAACCTTAACTAAAAACCAACTGTATTTCTGACCAAGTTTTAGGTTGTGATTTTTTACTTTTATTAGAAGATGTAACTTTTTAAAAAGTCTAGTTAATTGAAAGTTCCGTTTAGTTGGGTTCTAGTTAGAAATGGATTTCACAATCTGTAGTCCACTGCTTCCCCCCCACCAAAAAAAAAAAGTCCGTGGATAGATTTTGGGGGTGGTTCATGAACTTGGGTGGGAAAAAAATTACATTTTTTTTTAAGTATAATGGGTTTCCTCTGTAATTCTATGTAATTTGTTAATACGCATTTTACAAACATTCTGGAAGGAGGGAAGCAAGGATTTATTAAGCGCCTACTATGTGCAAAGAACTGTGCCAAGCTCTTAGAACAACATCCCTGGAAGGTTTTAGGTGCTGTTATTAACCCTATTTTAAAGCTGAGTAAAATGAGGAAGACAAGAGACATTAAGTGACTTGCCTAGTATTACAAAACTATTAGGTGTCTGGGGCCACATCTGAACTTGGGTCTTCCTGATTACAGGTCCCGAGTTCTCACTACTGCACCACCTAGCTGCATAGGGGTTAAAAACCCCTTAGATAGATTATTACATTTGTTTTGAGATTAAGCTTTTAGTGCACAACTTTGTCTGCTAAAAAGCAGTCATTAAAATCTACATTAAAATCTACATAGGATTAAATGTCCAAATTAATCCCAAGCATTAGGCAAAGACACAAAATACTTAGAATTTGCTTCCTCTCAAGGGAAAAGACCCCTATTTACAAAAATATTTAGAGTAGCACTGGAAACAAAGTGGGTACCCCTCAAATGGGAAGTGGATAAACAAACTGTGGTACAGGAATGTTGTGGAACAACATTGTGCAGAAAAAAAAAGGATTCAAAGAAACTTGTTAAGATTTACATAAACTGATAAAGAGCAAAAACCAAGAACAGGAACACAATTTACATAATGACTAAACAATGTAAAAGTTAACTCTGAAAGATTTCAGAAAACCGATAAGGAAGCATAGCATACTTCCTGACTCCTGGCAGAGAGAGGTTAATAGAATAGTAGAATAGAGAAATGAGACATTTTCGCATGGCCAAGATATTGATGTGTACCAAGTGAAAGTTTGGGGAGGGAAAGCAGAAATAAAGATTGGGGAAAAAACAACTATTACAAATACAAAGATAAAATAAAAAGAAGTTCAGAGAAAATTTGTTCCTAACTTGTTAAATTTAATTTAAAGATAAATCTTATTTTTAAATTGGTGTTCAGGTTCATATATAATCTTTTTTGTTCTTTGTACATTGAAATATTTGTGCCGGCTATTAAATCAATAAAAATAAAATTTAAATAAAAAATAACTGCTGTCATGTCACCAAGTAGTTAAGTCTACCGCTTTTCCTTGTTTCTTACAAAAGCATAACTGGTATAATATCTGTCTTAGTAGCTTATGTGAAAACAAGAGGAAAAAACTGTATTGGGGTAATTCGTGCCACAGAAGGAGCGGGGATGTCTTCCTTGTTAGACAGTGCTAAGCAGTAATGTGAGGGGTGGGGAAAGGAGAGCTGAAACAGGGCTGAAGCTGGTTGGTCAAGGGAAATGTGATGAAAGGCACACTTGTTCCTACAAACTCCACTTAGTGTAGAACACAGGTTAACCTTTTTTTGTGTCATGGACTCCCCTCTTTGGCAGTCTGGTGACTACCAGACAGATGGCAATTCTTCTCAAAATAATGTATGCAAAAATATATAAAATATATAAGACTGTAAAAGAAGTGAAAATATTTTTAAATCAGTTTACAGACTCCAGCTTAAGAAGCCCTAGTATAGAATGACCTCTTTTATGTTTTTCATCTTAAACATCTTTCTTTTAAATCATGACACTACAACACAGCCATAACTCTACCCTTAAATAATCTCATTAATTCATGATATTGTGCAAAGAACTGGATGTGGAATCAGAGAACTTGTGTTTAAATCCTGGTTCTGCCACTTACTGTTTCAACTTCTTTGAGACTCAGATCTCACATCTCTAAAAATGAAAGGGTTGGACTAGACTCTTCCAGTTCTAAATCAATAAGTTAGGTGAACTATAATTTAGCACTGTGATATCTAACTGGATTCTATTACTATCTAATTGGATTCATTTTAACCCTAGTTCCATAAAGTCCTGGATATAAAGTCCAGGATTTATTTTGTGAGAATGTAACTATTAACTATCCTTAATGTGGATTAAGCCATCAGATCTCCTTTCTGTTCCTAATATTTTTTTTCCTTGTTTTTTTGGCTAGGCAATGGGGTTAAGTGACTTGCCCAAGGTCACACAGCTAGTGTTAAATGTCTGAGGCCGCATTCCAACTCAGGTCCTCCTGACTCCTGGGCGGATACTCTATCCACTGCACCACCTAGCTGCCCCTATTCCTAATATTTTTAATTCAGAAAACTAACATTCTTATAATTCACTCCACTTCTTGGCCACTGTGCCTAAGGCTACCCAATTTCCTGACTCAGATTTCTTGACTTCAATCCAAAATATGTACTTCCTACAACTGTAGATGAGGGAAGACTTATCAAACAAGCAATGTGATCCAACTATTAGCATACAATTTGTATTAAAACTGAACTCTTCTGGCCTTTTGGCAAATATAATGGTACCCCATAGCATAGGTATTTGTGCAGATGCTTAGATTATACGATTTCTTTAGGGTAAGAACCTTATCTTGTGCATCTTTAGATCCCCAGAGTAACTTGCACATGGAATGCACTAATATATATTGAATATGGGGGCAGCTAGGTGGCACAATGGATAGAGCACTGGCCCTGAAGTCAGGAGGACCTGAGTTTAAATTCCGCCTCAGACCAAACACTTGACACTTACTAGCTGTATGACCCTGGGCAAGTCACTTAACCCCAACTGCCTTAAAAAAAAATATATATATATATATATGTGTTAAATGTGTAAAAAGAGACTTGATGTAGAAAGATCCCTGGACAGGGATCTGGCTTCTACACAAAGGTCACTACTAGCTTTGGATGTCATCTTACTTCTTTGGGTCCCCATTTCTTCATCCGTAAAAAGGAAAGTATGAGCTGAACTCAAGGCCCCTTTCCACTGAAAAGTTAGGATTCTGTGGCTAATACCAAATTTCTTATGCTTAGTGAACATATTACTCAAAATTCTTAAAAATGATTGTTAAAAAAATTTTTACATGTGCTTGAGAAATATTTAACAAAATAAAAGTGAAGAAAAAAACACTCATAATTCGTAGTGATGCTATATGGCTGCAAATAAGAATATACTGCAATATACCCCCTCCAAAAAAAAATTACAATTGCAAGTTATCCAAAGGGCAATGAAGAGATACATAGTAAGCACAGCAGCATAAAAGATATTTAGGAAACACAAGACTGAAAAAAGTGGACCACTCAAGTGCTTGCTTACTCAAAAACAAGATCTAAAGGAAGGCCTCCAGCACTCTGAGTGAATTACTTAGGTAAGATTTATATCTTCCTAAAGTCAAGAATGATAATTGGGAATATCTATCTTCATGATATCATTGATCTATTACTACTGGCTAATTATTTGTTTTTTTTCTTGATCAAACCCTCAAACTCTTAAGCAATTTTTGCTGTCTATCTCCTTACAGCATCTATTATAATGCAGGGTATACACGTGCTCAATGAATGTGCTGACTAAATTAAGACTAATCCATACACCTTTTTCCTCCCTGTTTTTCAATTCATATGTATAGCTGCTAACTAAGAATGCCTCAAAATGTGTACAACCTCCAGCAACTTCTTGTTATTCTCTGCAGGACAAAATTCATAAAAAGAACAAGGCTGGCCACAAGAAAGTTTTTTATTTATTTCATTCCCCATGGCACCCAATTAACAGACTTTTAACGGCTGTGTACCTAAGTGCTTGCAAAAGTTTAATAAATTCCATGACCCGCCAGAGCCTGGAGCAAACTGTGGCAAATTTTATTGCTATATTGTTCAGTGTTTGGATAATATGTTTTAAAAATAATTACACAGAGTTCTGTTTTGTTTTATTGTTCCTTTCACATGACAGTCCCTGTTATAATGGAAGAAAGAAGGACAGTGGAACTAGAGCTGGAAGGGCCTTTAGAAGCCATCTCAGTCCAAGTCCCTCACTTTACAGAGGAAGAAATACACTGTTTCCTTGGTTCTATTTTCTAACTCAACCACTGTTTATCCAATTCTTAATTTTCATTATTTGAATGAAATCGCATTTATGGAACAGAAAAAGTGCTTAGAAGTGCTAAGCACTGGGAATACAAATTCAAATCAAAGAGTTTACATTCAAATAGGAAAACAATAGACATTGAGGACTGATAGTCAGAGAGGGTACATTGCAGTGCAAAGTTATTGGAATGTGTGTAGAGCCAGTGGGGTACGTACTGAAACTTTCCAACCAGGAATAAAGAGTAGATAAGATGGAGCCACAAGAACTAGAGAGAGGAGAAGAGTGGGGAAAAACTCCCTTAGCTCAGATGACAGACACAACTCATATTTAACAACCAACAGTATATCCAAGTTCCACATTATTTACATATTATCATAGTCAGTCTCAGAATTAACCAGGTTCACAATTAACCTGTTCAGAAAGGAAATAGCAGAATGGGAAACTGAGTCAAGAGTATCCTTTTACCTTTACGGTGGAACCTCACATTATGACCCACAACAGCCTAAGAATCAAGCAAAATCCAAGTTTCAACAAGGTTACATACTAAAACTAAAAAGAGACTAGACTGAAAAACTACATATTAGTATCTCTATTTAGAAGTCCATTACTTTATAATTTCATTTTGCACAGAGGTGTTTAAGTCCTAGCCAAATAATCCCTTTTGGAAAAAAGATTTTACATTGGACATGTTTTATTTTTTAAACTTCTCTATATTGTTTTGTCTTGCCAACACAGCCATTCTAATTCTTGTAATAAGTTTACTAAAACTTAAGTGTTTCCCCAAGGGGATCTTAAGGAAAACTTATTTATATGGACATTTCCAAAATGCAGACTCTTATGAAATCTCCAAACCAGGAAGCTCAACTCTAAAACGAAATCGTGGTTAAACTATTCGAAGGTAAGTATAAAAGAGACGTGCAAATACTGACCAGAATTACTCCTCGAAAGACAGATTGAGATCCAGAGTGGTGAGTGCAATGGTATCTAGATGCATGGGCAACAACTTGGTGCACAGTGGCTTCGGAGTTGAAGGACCTGCATCTGAGTCCTAATTCTTGCTACTCAGACCAATCTTTCAGCCTCTGAGGCACTGTAAAATGAGGGAGGTCAGACTAGATGACCTCTAAGGTCCCTTCCAAGGCTCAACCTTTAATGTCAGGACCCAAAACGAACAGATTCTCCTCTCTTCCTCTATGACAGAAGGGAAAACAGAAGCTCTTCGGTGACCCTCCGGGTTCCAGGACAAGCAAAGCCTCGGAGGTCCCCCAGAGCCAAAGCTGCGGGACTGCCTTTCCAGCTGACCCCAAGAAAATCCGAACCTCGGAGCCAGAAGAAGCCCGGCCAGGCCCGTGAAACGGGGCCCGGCTGGGCTGGCGGTAGGCGGGGATACTGGAGACTAGGAAGCTCCTCAGCTAGCCACCCGACCCGGCCCGACCCCTCGGTACTCACACTCGACTTCCTTTACTCCATCGCGCCGCCGAGGCCCTGGCGAGGAGGGCCTCACCACCCCCGGCCCTGGCCTCCTGGTGGGGTCCGGTGGCCCGCTCCCGGACCCTCTCTCCCCTCCGGGCCCCGCAGCCACCGCCGCCGCCGCCACGCATGCGCGAGCCGCCACGCCTGCGCTCGCGCATTTGGTCACCGCTATCCTCTCACTTAGCCTTCCAGGCGCTGCCAAAAGCTTTATTTAAAAACGCGAGCGCCAACAATGCACAACCAGGGGGTGGGGGCGGGGAGAGGGAGGCGGGGGCGGGACAAAGAAGATTCTACCTGGAAAAAAAGAAAAGACGGGAAGGAATCGAGAGGGAAGGGGCTGGAGCTACTAAGAAAGGCGGAAGACCATCCCTCCGCGTGAGGCGCCGGGCTTCTTCAGGCAGTAGTTTCGTTTAAGCAGAGCCAGGTGTAAGCAAAAGCGAACTTTGTTTTCAGCACCTGCTCTACAGGTCTCCCTCCCTCCTCCCCTTCTGAGTCCCCTCCGTGCTCCCTGGCCTGACTCCGCCCCCCAACCTGGTCCCACTTCTAGGCAGAGTCCTTAGGGACCCTTTGCGGTCTTCCTTGGTCTTCGTTACCCTCATCCCCTACCCCACCCCCACCCCCAAAAAGAAAACCCACTCAGGACATTTTTATCACCTTCAGTTCTTTCCCCTCCTCCACCTCCCAACAAATAACTTGGAGTGTACATAATATATATTTTGTAGTATTTACTTAATTGTACGAGAGGTTATTTGCGTAGTTGATAAAGTTGATAGACCTTGGAGTTCACAAGATTTGGGTTCAAATTCAACTTCTGCACACTTACAGGTTCTGTGACCTTAGGCAAGTAACTTAAGCTTTTTACTGCCCCCAGGCTACCTTATAAGAGAAGTAGGAGATCGACTTTGGTAGAGCAAATTTTTCGGAGACAGAGATCTCTATTTCAATGAAATCACCGGACAGACCCTTCTCCCAAAGTTAACTGTGAACTTGCAGTGCACGGTGTCCCCCTTCCAGAAGTCTCTAAGAAACTTTTCCACTTAAGTATCCATGACATTCCAAGTCCTCGATATTCCTCCACGACTGGAAATGCTGTTTGTACTCTCCTGACACCTGAGAGACAAAGTATGCAAAGGATGAATTGCTTTAAAGATTAATCTTAGGGCTTCATTCTAAGGATGTCTGAAGAAGAATAAGGGCAAATATGCATGTGGGAAACCTAGAATAATCAAAAAATTTCGTCATTCGTGATGCCTAGGTTCACCAAACATTTATTAACTGACTACTTATGGGCCAGGCACTTTTTTTTTTAAGAATCAGAGATTTATGAGAGAATGCCCATCAATTGGGGAATAGCTGAACAAGTTGTGGTATATGAATGTGATGGAATACTATTGTGCTATAAGAAATGATGATCAGGCAGACTTCAGAAAAACCTGGAAAGACGTGTATGGACTGATGCTCAATGAAGTGAGCAGAACCAGGAGAACATTGTGCACAGTAACAGCCACCATGTGCAATGACTAACGTTGATAGACTTAGCCCTTCTCAGCAATGCAAGGATCTAAGACATCTCCAAAGGCCTCATGATGGAAAATGCTATGCACATCCAAAGAAAGAACTATGGAGTTTGAATGCAGATCAAAGCAAACTATTTGCAATTTTTTTTCTTCTCTTTTGTTTTGTTTCCTTTTTCTGGTGGCTCCTCCTATTGGTTCTAATTCTTCCTTACAACATGACTAATGTGAAAATATGTTTAATAGGAATGTATATGTATAGCCTAAATCAGTTTTCCAGCTGTCTTGGGGAGGGAGTAAGGGAGGAAGGGGGAGAAAAATTTAAAACTCGAAAGCTTATGGAAGTGATTGTTGATAAATCAAAATAAATTAATTAAAAAAGATAAATTAAAATAAATTAATAAAAAAAAAGAGTTGGAAATTTAAAGCCAAAAACAAAACAGCCCTGTCCCACAAGAAGTTTACATTCTATCGGGAGAAGGAACATGTACTTGTAAAAGTAAATACAAAATACTCAGCAAATACGAAGTAATTTGGAGGGATACCAGCAGCTTAGGAAGAGGGCATCTGGAAAGTTCTGTAGGAAGTGGCATTTGAACTGAACTCTGAAACAACATAGGACTTCAAAAAGGCAGAAGTTAGAAGGGAGTGTTATCTTCTCAGAAATAAGTTGTATCACCAACTAATTTTAAATGCCTCACAGTATTTCAGTTAATCACAAAGCATTTAAGTGTCTTTAGTGTTTCAGGTACTGTGCTATGTGCTTGGAATACGAAGACAAAAATGAAATATATGTGTGTGCACACACATACATAAATACATACATACACCAAAATTACATTGGTATGAGAAAAGACTTCCGAGAGAAGGTAGTGCTTGAGTTGAGTCTTGAAGGAAGGTATTCCAGAAGGAATAAGTGAGGAGGATGTGTATTCCAGCAAGAGAAACAGCCAGTGCAAAATCACAGAAACAAGAGATAGGGTAACATCTATGAGAAACAATAAGAAACCCAGTTTGACTAGACTGAAATTACTCCCCTGAAAGGAGTAAACAGAATAAATCTAGAAAGATAGGTTGGGGTCAATGTGTGAAAGACTTAAATGTCAAACACAGTTAATATCTGATCTTAGAAGTAATAGAGAGTCACTGGAGTTTATTGAGTAGGGGGGTGACATCAGACCAGCATTTTTAGAAAATCGCTTTAGTTGTGATGTGAAGGACAGGTTAGAGTGAGGAGAGACTTTAGACAGGGAGACCAAATAAGTTACACAGTAGTTCAGATGAGAGGTGATGAGCACTATATGACTGGAGACAAGGGGCAGGATGTGAGAAATGTGGAAGTAGAAATGACAAGATGTGGCAACAGATTGGATACAAGATGCCTGAGAGTAAAGAGTTGAGAATGACGATAAGGTTGCAAATGGTGGGTAACTAGAAAGATAGTGACACTGTTGAGGTCTAGAGTTTAGGGGTGCTGGAATCTCAAAATCATGACACGCAGGTCCTGCCCAAAAGAATTCCACCCAAGCCTTCTTTCAGCCAAAAACAAAGTTTATTGAAGATTCTCCATATTAACTAGACTCTTAAGGAATCTGAGAGTCTGTGAGCTATTGGCTAGACAATGAAAGGCCAGGCTACGTCAAGGATAACAGAATTGGGGGATTGGGTATAGCCAAAATGAAAGGCAAAAGCCAGTTGACAGAATCATGGCATTGAGGGAATGCCAGAGATCTCCTTGATCAAGTGGGAGAATTCAAGGACAATCCAAGAGTTTTCTAGGGCCCATAGACAAATGGGGCCCAAATTGGGACAAAGGTCTCACTTTGGGCCCATACGCCATCAGCACTC
This sequence comes from Vombatus ursinus, assembly GCF_900497805.2. Classification (NCBI taxonomy): domain Eukaryota; kingdom Metazoa; phylum Chordata; class Mammalia; order Diprotodontia; family Vombatidae; genus Vombatus; species Vombatus ursinus. The sequence goes on along the minus strand of NW_020954572.1, from coordinate 19,474,243 downwards.
TTGACAGAAACAGTAAAGTTCCGAAGATGGATGGATTTGGGGGGGAAAAATGAGTTCTATTTTAGACATGCTCAGTTGGAGATATTTCTGAGATGACCAGTTCAAAGCATTTAAGCATTCAAAAGGCAGTCAGTGAAGATCTAGAAAAGGAGATGAGTGATCAGACAAGAGAACTAGGAGACAGAAGTGCATGAAAACCCAGAGAAGAGAGAGGAGAGGTTGACATGAATGTACATTGAGTGATAAATACAAAATATATACATACTAAACACAAAGTAATTTTTGCATAATACTGACTAAGTGGAAGATGAGAAGTTGTTTTCCTAGGTCTCCACTGTATCTTCTCTGAGGAGTCCTGAATCACTCCAGCTCCAAGCTCTTATCCTCCTTGCCTGAATTGCCCAAGGCTGTGAAAGGACTCCACCCTTATGTCAGAACACTTTTGATTTTGAAAATCTGTCTAATTTATTCTCTTAATGATTAACAATCCCCCATTTTGTCATACCCTCTACAATCCAGTGCTTCTGAACCCCTAGTAGGTCATCATCCAAACCCATTCCCCACTACCCAATTCCTTATTCTCATGCTCCTCTACCCACCCAGACAAAATCTACCTGCCCCTTCCACTTGTGCCCTCTGAGAATCCCTTATCTATACATATCTATAGGCAACTTGTTTTCATCTTAAATCTTTTCCTTTCCTTTTCCTTCCATATTCTCCCATATTCTGGCTCAGACTGAAATTTGACTCCCCTTTCCAACACTGGCTACACTTTTGCTCATTCTAATGACTCACCAGTCAAGGTGGAGGACTTGGAATACTCCTTGTTCTTCATAACCACTTCCAAGTTTTCCTTTTACTACTCTCACTCATTAATCTCTCCTCCTTTGAGGTTCATGCAATCCATATCTACTATCTATTCAAAATCCTGATAGCAGTTATCTATAAACTTCTAACACACTCCCCTCTGTTCTCAATGGTACTTCTTCAACTGATAGAATCTTTTCTCTCCAACTCTTGCCCTCACACTAGGGAACTTCAACATACATATTGATATTCCTGTTGAATTTTAGGGGTGTAGGGGTACTGGGGCCCCAATATCACAATATGCCCAAAAGAACTCGGCCCAAGCCTTCTTTCAGCCAAAGACAAGGTTTATTAGAACATCCATCATATTGGGCTGACTCTCAAGGAGTCTGAATGTTAGTGAGCTATTGATTAGATTGTAAGAATTTTAACAGTGGCTAGATTTTAAGAATCTGACCACCTTAATGGAGACAAGATGGACTTTATATACAGAAAGACTGTGGGAGGGATCTAGGACTGGCCAAGTAGTTTGGGGTAAGTGGGGGAGGGGTCTAAGAAGGATCTGGATGGGCATGGCCAGTAAACTGGGGTGAACAGAACTCCTGGGACCTGGACTACCAGGCCAAGGGAGAATGGAGCCTAGATAGGATTAAGGGTGAGAAATGGCCAAGGGCCATAGGGAGGTAAAACAATGGAGGGCTAGGCTAGATTAAGGGTAAAAGAATTGGGAGATTGGGAATAGGTGATAACAGAAGGCCAGTTGATAGAATTATAGCCTCAGGCAAATGCCAGAGATTTGGCCATATGAGAAAGTCCAGGGTTTTTCCTTTTTGGGGTCTAGATCCCATCCTCATCATTCCCTCAAATAATTTCCTACTTCCTTGCCCTATTCATTTTCCGTAATCTATTCCTCATTCCCACTTCAGCCGAACATAAAGATAGTCATGTCCTTTTTTTAAATTAAATTTTATTTTCAAACAAAAATTAGTCTTCTCTCGGTCCCACTTCCTTCTCCCAGCCCTCACCTTGAGAAAGCAGAAAAAACAAAAATCCCTGTTACAAACATGTATAGTCAAGTAAAACAAATTTTGAGACCTCTTTGTCAAGAGGTGGGCAGCATGTTTCATCATGGGTCCTCAGGAATTATGGTTAGTCACAGTGTTGATCAGGTTTTTTTTCAACTTTTCATCTATATATGTATATATTGTTTCAAAGGGCCAAGATTTGCCTTCTAATTCTCCCCACTCACCCCTAAGTCCCACTAAGAACAACAAAAACAAAACTCATTACAAACATATAAAGTCAATCAAAACAAATTTCCACATTGGCCATGTCCCAGAAGCTTTTAATACTCTCAAAGTAGTCAGGGCAAAGTCTGTGGCTGACCCCATAGTCTGAGCTCTGCAAATTTCTGACCTAGATTTGGTTCTGAGCAAGAATAGACTGCTTCTGTGTACAGTGTTCTGCTTCTACAGAACTCAGCATCAGTTCATATAAGTCTTTCCATGTTTTTCTGAAGTCTGCCTGCTCATCATTTTTTATGGCACAATAGTATTCCATTACATTCATATACCACAACTTGTTAAGCCATTCCCCAATTGATGGGCATTCCCTCAATTTCCAATTCCTTGCCACCACAAAAAGATCTGCTATAAATATTTTTGCACATCTAGGTCCTTTTCCATTTTTGATGATCTCTTTGGGATACAGACCTAGTAGTGATATTGCTGGATCAAAGAGCATATATAGTTTTATAGCCCTTTGGGCATAGATCCAAATTCCTCTCCAAAATGATTGGGTCAGTTCACACCCCACCAACAATGCATCACTGTCCCAATTTTCCCACATCTTCTCAAACATTTATCATTTTCTTTTTCTGCCATATTAGCCAATCTGATAGGTGTGAGATGGTACCTCAGAGTTGTTTTGATTTGCATTTCTCTAATCAATAGTGATCTAGAGCATTTTTCATGTGATCATAGATAGCTAAAATTTCTTCATCTTCAAAACTGCTTGTTCATAACCTCTCACAAATTATCAATTGGGGAATGGTTTGTATACTTGTAAATTTGACTCTATTCTCTATATATTTGAGAAATGAGGCCTTTATCAGAAATACTTGCTGTAAAAATTGTTTACCATCTTTCTGGTTTCCTTCTAATCTTGATTGCATGGGTTTTATTTGTGCAAAAACTTTTTAATGTAATCAAAATTATCCATTTCGTTTTCCATAACATTCTCTATCTTTTGTTTGGTCATAAAGTCTTCCCTTCTCCATAGATCTTACAGGTAAACTATTCCTTGCTATCCTAATTTGCTTATGACATCACCCTTTATGTCTAAATCATGTACCCATTTTGACTTATCTTGGTATACAGTGTGAGATGTTGGTCTATGCCTAGTTTCTGCCATACTATTTTCAAGTTTTCCCAGCAGTTTTTGTCCATAAGCTGGAGTCTTTGAGTTTATCAAGCAATAGATGACTATAATCATTTTCCACTGTGTCTAATCTATCCTCTGTGTGTGTGTGTGTGTGTGTGTATGTGTATTCTGTATATATCTCTATTCTGTATTTATATATCAATTCTGTATATATATTCATTGTGTGTGTGTGTGTGTGTGTGTGTGTGTGTATTTACTGTACCTAATCTATTCCAATGATCCACCACTACATTTCTTAGCCAGCACCAAATAGCCTTAATGATGCTGCTTTATAACATAGTTTTAGATCTGGTATAGCTAGGCCACCTTCCTTTACATTTTTTTCCCATTAATTCCCGTGGTATTCCTGACCTATTTTTCACCTACTTTTCTTTTTTTTATTTTTTCCAGCAAGGCAATGGGGTTAAGTGACTTGCCCAGGGTCACACAGCTAGTAGGTGTCAAGTGTCTGAGGCCAGATTTGAACTCAGGTCCTCCTGACTCCAAGGCCGGTGCTCTATTCACTGTGCCACCTAGCTGCCCCTTCACCTATTTTTCCAAATAGATTATATAGCATTGGAATTAACTGTTCTTTAAATGTTTGGTAGAATTCACTTACAAATCCATCTGACCCTGGAGATTTTTTCTTTGTTTGTTTGTTTGTTTGTTTTTCAATTAATTAATTTATTTTTAGTTTTCAACATTCACTTTTATAAGATTTTGAGTTCTAAATTTTTCCCCCTCATTTTCTTCTCCCTCCCCCAAGATGGCATGCAATCTGGTACAGGTTATACATGTACAATTATATTAAACATATCAAATATATTAAACTATATTTAAACATAATTCTTTCTCTGGATGTGGAAAGCATTTTCCATCATAAGTCTTTTGGAGTTGTCTTAGATCATTGCATTGCTGAGAAAAGCTAAGTCTATCAAAGTTGGTTGTCACACAATGTCACTGTTAGTATATACAATGTTTTCCTGGTTCTGCTCATTTCATTCAGCATCAGTTCATGTAAGTCTTTCTATGTTTTTCTGAAATCTGCCTGTCATAATTTCTTATGAAACAATAGTATTCCATTACATTCATATACTACAACTTGTTTAGCCATTCCCCAATTGATGGGCACCCCCTCAATTTCCAATTCTTTGCCACTACAAAAAGAGCTGCTATAAATATTTTTGTACATGTGGGTCCTTTTCCCTTGGAGACTTTTTCTTAGGGAATTCTTGATGGCTTATTCAATTTCTTTTCCTAAAATGGGGTTGTTTTAATATTCTATTTCCTCTTCTATTAATCTAAGCAATTTATTTTTTTGTAAATGTTCATCCATTTTACTTAGATTGTCAGATTTATTGGCATACAGTTGGTCAAAATAGCTCCTAATTATTGCTTTAATTTCCTCTTCATTGATGGTGAATTTACCCTTTTCATTTTTGATACAGGTAATTTGCTTTTCTTCTTTTTTTTTTTAATCAAATTAACCAAAGTTTTATCTGTTTTATTGTTGTTGTTCTTGTTGTTGTTTTCCATAAAAAAAAGTTTCCATAAAGCTTAGTTTTATTTATTAGGTCAATAATTTTCTTACTTTCAATTTTATTAATCTCTCCTTTGATTTTCAGAATTTCTAATTTGTAATTTAATTGTGGATTTTTAATTTGTTCTTTTCCTAGCTTTTTTAATTGCATGCCCAATTCATTGATCTGTTCTTTCTCTATTTTATTCATGTAAGCATTTAGAGATATAAAATTTCCCCTAAGTACTGTTTGGCTACATCCCATAAATTTTGATATGTTGCCTCTCTATTATCAATCTCTTTGATGAAATTATTGATTGTTTCTTTGATTTCTTGTTTGACCCGCTCATTCTTTAGGATTAGATTATTTAGTTTCCAATTGATTTTTAATCTGTCTTTCCATGGTCCTTTATTACATGTAATTTTTATTGCATCATGATCTGAAAAGGATACATTTAATATTTCTGCCTTTCTGCATTTGATTGTGAGGTTTTTATGCTCTAATACATGGTCAATTTTTGTGTAGGTGTCATGTATTGCTGAAAAAAAGGTATATTCCTTTCTATCCTCATTAAATTTTCTACAGAGGTCTATCATATCTAACTTTTTAAAAATTGTATTGACCTTCTTAACTTCTTTCTTATTTTGTGGTTAGATTTTTCTAGGTCTGAGAGGGGGAGGTTGAGGTCCCCCACTAGTATAGTTTTGCTGTATATTTCTTCCTGTAACTCACTTAACTTCTCTTCTAAGAATTTGGATGCTATACCACTTGGTGCATATATGTTTGCTATTGCTATTACATCATTGCATATGGTGCCTTTTAGCAAGGTGTTATTTCCTTCCTTGTCTCTTTTAATTAGATCATTTTTGCTTTTGTTTTGTCTGAGATCAGGACTGATACTCCTGCTTTTTTTTTTATTTCCGTTGAAGCATAATATATTCTGCAGCATCCTTTTACCTTTTCTCTGGGTGTGACTCTGTGCTTAAAATGTGTTTCTTGTAAACTACATACTATATGATTCTGGTTTTTAATCCACTCTGCTATTCACTTTCATTTCCTGGGAAAGTTCATCCCATTCACATTCACAGTTATGATTACTAACTGTGTGTTTCCCTCCATCCTATTTTCCCCCTTTTATATTTTTTATACTTTTCACCCTGTCCCTTCTCACTAGTGTTTTTTTTCTGACCACCGCCTCCCCCAATTTGCCCTCTCTGCTATCAGCCCCTCCCTCTTTTTTCTTTCCTTCTTCCTCTCCTACTTCCTATAGAGTAATATAGATATTTTTACCCAACTTAGTGTGTATGTTGTTCCCTCTTTGAGCCAAATTTGATGAGAACAAGGTTCAAACAATATTCACTCCCTCCTTTCTTTCCTTCTACTGTAATAGGTCTTTTATGCTTCTTCATGGGATATAATTTACCTCATTCTGTCTCCCCCTTTCCTCTTTTCCAAGTATAATCCTTTTTTTCACCTCTTAATTTTTTTTTCATATCATTACATCAAAATCAAGTTATATCCACACCCTCTGTCTAAGTATGTGCCTTCTAACTGCCCTAATAGAAATACAATTCTTAAGAGTTACAAGTATCATGTTCCCATGTAGGGATGTAAACAGTTTAACCTTAATGAATACCATGTTGTTGTTTTTTCTTTCCTGTTTACCTTTTTATATTTCTCTTTAGTCTTGTATTTGAAGATCAAATTTTCTGTTCGATTCTGGTCTTTTAATCAGGAAAGTTTGAAAGTTCCCTATTTAATTGAGTGTCCATCTTTTCCCCTGAAAGATTATGCTCAGTTTTGCTGAGTAGTTGATTCTTGGTTGTAATTCAAGCTCTTTCGCCTTCTGGAATATCATATTCCAAGCCCTCTGATCCTTTAATGTAGAAGCTGCTAAGTCCTGTGTAATACTGACTGTGGCTCCTTGATATTTGAATTGTTTCTTTCTGGCTGCTTGCAGTATCTTCTTGACTTGATAGTTTCAGAATTTGGCTACAGTATTCCTTGGAGTTTTCATTTTGGAATCTCTTTCAGGAGATGATCGGTGGATTCTTTTAATGACTATTTTACCCTCTAGTTCTAGGATATCAGGGCATTTTCCTTTATAATTTCTTGAGAGATGCTGTCCAGGCTCTTTTTTTGATAATGGCTTTCAGGTAGTTCAATAATTCTTAAATTATCTCTCCTGGATCTATTTTCCAGGTCAGTTGTTTTTCCAGTGAGGTATTTTACATTTTCTTCTATTTTTTGATTCTTTTGATTTTGTTTGACTGATTCTTGATGTCTGATAGAGTCATTAGTTTCCACTTGCCTAATTCTAATTTTGAAGAATTGTTTTCTTCATTAGCTTTTATATCTCCTTTTCCATTTGGCCAATTCTACTTTTAAAAGAGTTGTTTTCTTCAGTGAATTTTTTTTTTCATTTGGACAATTCTATTTTTTAAAGAGTTGTCTTCTTCAGTCAATTTTTGTGCTTCCTTTTCCAAGTTGTTGACTCTTTTTTCATAGTTCTTTTGCATAACTCTCATTTGTTTTCCCAATTTTTCTTCTACCTCTGTTACTTGATTTTTAAAATCCTTTTTGAGCTCTTCTAAGAGACTTTTGGGTCTTGAGACCAATTCACATTCCCCTCTGAGGCTTTGCATGTGGGCATTTTGACATTGTCATCCTCTTCTGAGTTTGTGTTTGGATCTTCCCTGTTGCCATAGTAGCTTTCTATGCTTAGGGCTCTTTGTGTTTTTTTGCTAATTTTAAAAGTTGAGCTCTGCTTCTAAAGGGTACAAGGGGCACTATCCCAAGCTTCTTGCACTGGGGGCCAGGGGCCTGGCGACTGGCTTTCTGTGCTGGGGCCTCTGGGGCTGGTGGCTTGCCCACTGTGCTAGGGTGGCCTGGCCTAGTTGCATCTATTGTGCTGTGGGTTTCAGGGCTGATAGGTTGCCTGCTGCTCTGGGGCTGGAGGCCTCACAGTTGGCCTGCTGTGCCACTGGCTTGCTGAGGCAGAACTGCCAAGCCTCAGTTGCTGATCTGTCCTGTGGCTAAGAGCCTCCTGCTGGCTTGCCAGAACACCAGCTATGCTGAGCTGTGCTCCCCTTTTACTCAAATGAGACGGACATTTTCTGAAGTCCTTCTAAGTTATCTTGGGCTGGAAAATTGTTTCACTACATCTTTTTGTGTATTCTGTCACTCTAGAATTCTTTTAGAGGCTTGATTTAACATTGTTTCTGAGGGAAGCTGGGGAGAACTCAGGCAACTTTCTGGCTTCTCTGTTCTGTATTTGCTCTGCCCCCTCAGGTGAGAATCTTGCTTCATATTTTACTGAAAAAATTGAGGCCATTTACCAAGAACTCCTTTTTCTCCCCTTTTCCTCATATCACTCATAACTTCTGCCATTATTTCTTCATTTTTTCTTTTTAAAAAAATTTTATTTAGTATTTTATTTTTCCCCACTTACATGTAAAAACAATTTTAACATTCATTTTTAAAACTTTGAGTTCCCAAATTCTCTCCCTTCCTCCCTTACCCCCCCCATTAGGAAGGTAAGTAATTTGAAACAGGTTATACATGTATAGTAATGCAAAACATGTTGTGAAAGACTAACTATATTTCCCTCCATCCTATTCCCCCCCCATTTATTCTATTCTCTCTCTCCTTTCACCCTGTACCTCCTCAAAAGTGTTTTGCTTCTGACTATCCCCTCACCCAGTCTGCTCTCCCATCTATCACCTTTCCTCCCCTTCTTATCCCCTTCCCCCCTACTTTCCTGTAGGTTAAGATATATTTCTATACCCAATTGAGTGTGTATGTTATTCTCTCTTTGAGCCAATTCTGATGAGAGTAAGGTTCACTCATTCCCTCTCACCTCCCCTCTCTTCCCCTCCAGTGTAAAAGCTTTTCCTTGTTTCTCATATGTGAGGTAATTGACTCCATTCTACCTTTCCCTTTCTCTTTCTCCTAGTACATTCCTCTCTCTCACCCTTTAATTTTATTTTTTAGTTATCATTCTTTCACATTCAACTCACACCTGTGACCTCTGCCTATATATAGTCCTTCTAATTACCCTAATAATGAGAAAGGTCTTATGAGTTACAAATATAATCTTTTTTTTTTTTTTAGGAAATTAGGGTTAAGTGACTTGCCCAGGGTCACACAGCTAGTAAGTGTCAAGTGTTTGGTCTAACGTCCTCCTGACTTCAGGGTGATGCCCTATCCACTGCGCCACCCAGCTGCTCCCAAATATAATCTTTCCATGTAGGATTGTAAACAGTTTAACTCTAATAAGTCCCTTTTCATGCTTCTCTTGAGTCTTGTATTTTAAAGTCAAATTTTCTATTCAGCTCTGGTCTTTTCTCAAGAATGCTTGAAATTCCTCTATTTCATTGAATGTCCATAGGGAGGTCATAGGGAGGAAGAGGAGAGAGTTGTTTCCCAGAACACTCTTAGCACAGGGAATAGCGAGAGTAAAAGCACAGATTTTGGTTATAAGTCTCTCCCAAGGTTAATTTTTACTCTCCTCACCTTCGTATTGGTTGCATATGTTACTGGGACACAACAAAATGACTCAATTTCTTTTTTTATTAATTTATTTTGATTTATCAATAATCACTTCCATATGCTTTTGAGTGTAAAATTATTCTCCCCCTTCCTCTCCACCACCCTTCCCCAAGACGGTGCACAATCTGATACAGGCTATACATTTACATTCATATCAAACATATTTTCACATTAGTGATGTAAGTAAAAATTAAAACCAGTAGGAGAAACCATCAGAAAGAGGAAACAAAACTCAACAGAAGAGAAAAAAAATACCAATTCTACTTCCATAGTTCTTTCTTTGGATGTGGATAGCATTGTCCATCACAAGTCTTCTGGAGATGTCTTAGATCCTTGTATTGCCAGGAAGGGTTAAGTTTATCAATATTAGTCATCACACAACATGGCTGTTATTGTGTACAATGTTCTCTTGGTTCTGCTCACTTCACTCAGCATCAGACCATACAAGTCTTTCCAGGTTTTTCCAAAGTCAGCCTGTTCATCATTTCTTATAGCACAATAGTATTCCATCACATTCATATACCACATCTTGCTCAGCCATTCCCCAATTGATGGACATCCTCTCAATTTCTAATTCTTTGCCACCACAAAAAGAATTGCTATGAGTATTTTTGTACATGTAGGTCCTTTTCCCATTTGTGTGATCTCTTTGGGATATAGCCCTAGAAGTGCTATTCCTGGGTCAAAGGGTATGCACATTTTTATAGCCCTTTGGGCATCGTTCCAAATTGCTCTCCAAAATGGTTGGATCATTTCACAACTCCACCAACAATGCATTAGTGTTCCAATTTTCCCACATCTTCTCCAACATTTATCATTTTCCTGTTTTGTCATGTTGGCCATTCTGATAGGTGTGATGTGGTACCTGGGAGTTGTTTTGATTTGCATTTATCTAATCAATAGTGATTTAGAGTATTTTTTTCATATGACTATAGATGGCTTTAATTTCTTCATCTGAGAACCATCTGTTCTTATCCTTTGACCATTTATCAATTGGGGAATGGCTTGTATTCCTATAAATTTGACTTATTTCTCTATATATTTCAGAAATGAGGCCCTTATCAGAGAGACTGGTTGTAAAAATTCTTTCCCAATTTTCTACCTTCCTTCTAATCTTAGTTGCATTGGCTTTGTTTGTGCAAAAACTTTTCAATTTAATGTAATCAAAATTATCTCTTTTGCTTTTCATAATGTTCTCTATCTCCTATTTGGTCATGAATTCTTCTGTTCTCCATAGATCTGACAGGTTAACTATTCCTTGCTCTCCCAGTTTGCTTATAGTATCAGCCTTTATATCTAAATCATGTACTCATTTTGACTTTATTTTGGTATATGGTGTGAGATTTTGGTCTATGCCTAGTTTCTGCCATACTCTTTTCCAGTTTTCCCGGCAGTTTTTTTCAAAGAGTGGGTTCTTATCCCAGAAGCTGAGGTCTTTGGGTTTATCAAATAATAGATTACCATAGTCATTGACTACTGTGTTTTGTATACTTAACCTATTCCACTGATCCTCCACTCTATTTCTTAGCCAGTACCAAGCAGTTTTGATGACTGCTGCTTTAAAATACAATTTAAGATCTGGAATGGCTAGGCCACCTTCCCCTGCATTTCTTTTCATTAGTTCTCTTGATATTCTGGACCTTTTGTTCTTCCAAATGAATCTTGTTATTATTTTTTCTAAATCTACAAAATAATTTTTTGGTAGTTTGATTGGTATGGCACTGAATAAGTAAATTAGCTTAGGTAGAATTGTCATTTTTATTATATTAACTTGGCTTACCCATGAGCAACTGATGTTTTTCCAATTATTTAGATCTGACTCTATTTGTGTGAAAAGTGTTTTGTAATTGTGTTCATAGAGTTCCTGGGTTTGTTTTGGGAGGTAGACTCCTAAATATTTTATAATGTCTACAGTAAGTTTAAATGGAATTTCTCTTTCTATCTCTTGCTGTTGGGCTTTGTTGGTAATATATAGAAATGCAGATGATTTATGTGGGTTTATTTTATAGCCTGCAACTTTGCTAAAGTTGTTTATTATTTCAAGTAGTTTTTTACTTGATTCTCTCAGATTCTTTAAGTATAGCATCATGTCATCGGCAAAGAGTGATAGCTTTGTTTTTTCTTTGCCTATTCTAATACGTTCAATGTCTTTTTCTTCTCTTATTGCTAAAGCTAACATTTCCAGTACGACGTTGAATAACAGTGGTGATAATGGACATCCTCGTTTCACCCCCGATCTTATTGAAAATGCTTCTAGCTTGTCCCCATTACATATTATGCTTGCTGAAGGTTTTAGATAGATGCTATTTATTATTTTAAGGAAAATTCCATTTATACCTGTGCTCTCTAGTGTTTTTAATAGGAATGAGTTGTATTTTGTCAAAAGCTTTTTCTGCATCTATTGAGATGATCATGTGGTTTCTGTTAGTTTTGGTGTTGAGATGATGAATTATGCTGATAGTTTTCCTTATATTGAACCAGCCCTGCATTCCTGGTATAAATCCTACCTGGTCATAGTGTATTATTCTTGTGATAAGTTGCTGTAATCTATTTGCTAATATTTTGTTTAAAATTTTTGCATCTATATTCATTAGAGAAATTGGTCTATAATTTTCTTTCTCTATCTTGACTCTTCCTGGTTTAGGTATCAGCACCATATTTGTATCATAAAAAGAATTTGGTAAGATTCCTTCTTCACCTATTTTACCAAATAATCTATATAGTATTGGAATTAATTGTTTTTTAAATGTCTGATACAATTCGCATGTAAATCCATCTGGCCCTGGAGATTTTTTCCTAGGGAGTTCATCAATAGCTTGTTCAATTTCTTTTTCTGAGATGGGGTTATTTAAGTATTTTACTTCCTCTTCTGTTAATCTGGGCAATTTATATTTTTGTAAATATGTATCCATTTCATTAAGATTGTCAAATTTGTTGGCATGTAGTTGGTCAAAATAATTCCTAATTGTTGTTTTAATTTCCTCTTCCTTGGTGGTAGCTTCACCCTTTTCATTCTTGATACTAGTAATTTGGTTTTCTTCTTTCTTTTTTTAATTAGATTAACCAAAAGTTTATCTGTTTTATTGTTTTTTTCATAAAACCAGCTCTTAGTTTTATTTATTAGTTCAATAGTTTTCTTAATTTCAATTTTATTAATTTTTCCTTTGGTTTTCAATATTTCTAATTTGGTGTTTAATTGAGGATTTTTAATTTGTTCTTTTTCTAGTTTTTTTAGTTGTATGCCCAATACATTGATCTCCTCTTTTTCTATTTCATTTATGTAAGCATTTAGAGATATAAAACTTCCCCTAAGAACTGCTTTTGCTGCATCCCATAAGTTTTTGGTATGTTGTCTCGTTCTCTTGAATGAAATTATTGATTGTTTCTATGATTTGTTGTTTGACCCAATCATTTTTTAGGATTAGATTATTTAATTTCCAATTATTTTTTAGTCTATCTTTCCATGGCCCTTTATTACATATAATTTTTGTTGCATCATGATCTGAAAAGGATGCATTTAATATTTCTGCCTTTCTGCATTGGATTGTGAGGTTTTTATGCCCTAGTACACTGTCAATTTTTGTGTATGTGCCATGTACTGCCGAGAAAAAAGTATATTCCTTTCTATCCCCATTCAGTTTTCTCCAGAGGTCTATCATACCTAACTTTTCTAATGTTCTGTTCACCTCCTTAACTTCTTTCTTGTTTATTTTGTGGTTAGATTTATCTGGTTCAGAGAGGGGGAGGTTGAGGTCCCCCACTAGTATAGTTTTGCTGTCTATTTCTTCCTGTAACTCCCTGAACTTCTCCTCTAAGAATTTGGATGCTATACCATTTGGTGCATATGTGTTTAGTAATGATATTACTTCATTGTCTATGGTGCCTTTTAGCAGGATGTAGTTTCCTTCCTTATCTCTTTTGATACGATCTATTTTTGCTTTTGTTTTGTCTGAGATCAGGATTGCTACCCCTGCTTTTTTTACTTCAGCTGAAGCATAATATATTTTGCTCCAGACTTTTACCTTTACCCTGTATGTGTCACTCTTTTTCAAATGTGTTTCCTATAAACAACATATTGTAGGATTATGTTTTTTAATCCACTCTGCTATATACTTCCGTTTTATGGGAGAGTTCATCCCATTCACATTCACAGTTATGATTACTATCTGTGTCTTTTTCTCCATCCTCTCCCCCCGCCTTATGCTTCTCTTTCTCCTTTCTCCTTCCCCCCCTCACTAGTGTTTTGCTTTTGACCACTGCCTCCTTCAGTCCCACCTCCCTTCTATTATCCCTTTCCCTTTTCTTCCCCTTTACCCTTACTGCTTCTTCCCTCCCTTCTATCCCCCCTCCCTTTTCTTTCCCCCTTTCCCTCCTACTGCCTATAGTGCAAGTTAGATTTCTGTACCTAACTGATTATGTTATTCCCTTCTTGAGCCAAATCTGATGAGAGTAAGGTTCAAACAATGCTCATCCCCCTCCCTTCTTTACCTCTGCTCTAATAGGTTTTTGTGTCTTTTCCTGTAATGTAATTGACCCTTGTCTGCCTCCTCCTTTCTCAGTATATTTTCTTAGCTCAGACTAATCCACTTACTTGGGTCCATTTAACCCACTTGATTAAATTTTTTTTTTATCATTACATCAAAGTCAACTTATATCCACCCCCTTTATGTATACTCTTTTAACATGGTATAATAACAATACAGTTCTCAAGAGTTGCAAGTGTCATCTTCCTTGTAGGGATGTAAACATTTTGCCCTTATTAACAATATATTGTATCTTTCTGTCCCATTTACCTTTTTATGTCTCTCTTAAATCTTGTGCTTGAAGATCAAATTTTTTGTTGAGCTCTGGTCATTTTATCAGGAAGGTTTGGAAGTCCCCTATTTCATTGAATATCCATCTCTTTCCCTGAAAAATCATGCTCATTTTCACTGGGTAGTTAATCCTTGGCTGCATTCCAAGCTCCTTTGCCTTACAGAATATCATGTTCCATGCCCTATGGTCTTTTAATGTAGAGGCTGCAAGGTCTTGTGTAATCCTGACTGTGGTTCCATGATATTTAAATTGTTTCTTTCTGGCTGCTTGCAGTAATTTCTCTTTAATCTGGTAATTTTGGATTTTAGCTATTATATTCCTTGGCATTTTCAATTTGGGATCTCTTTCAGGCAGGGAGCAGCGGATTCTTTCTATAGTTATTTTGTCTTCTGGTTCTAGGACTTCGGGGCAGTTTTCCTTTATGATTTCCTGAAGGATATTGTCCAGGCTCTTTTTTTCATCATGATTTTCAGGTAGGCCTATAATTTTTAAATTGTCTCTCCTGGATCAATTTTCCAGGTCAGTTGTTTTACCCATGAGGTATTTTACGTTTTCATCAATTTTTTCATTTTTTTGTTTCTGTTTGACTGATTCTTGCTCTCTAGTAGAGTCATTAGTTTCCATTTGTTCAATTCTAATTTTTAACATTGTTTTCTTCTGTTAGATTCTGTACTTTCTTCTCCAATTGGTCAATTGTATTTTTAAGGGATTTGTTTTCTTCGGTGTACTTTTTTTCCAATTGACCAATTGTACTTCTTAAGGACTCCTCTTCTTCTCTCATTTGACTTTTAAAATCCTTCTTGAGTTCTTCTAAGAAGGCTTTTTGTGCTTCAGACCAGTTCATATTCCCTTTTGATGTTGCAGGTGTGGGTTTGATGACAGTGTTGTCTTCTTCAGAATTTCTGTCTTGATCTTCATTCTTCTCATAATATGAATGTATTGTATATTTCTTTTTACTCATGGTGTTTCTTTATTCCCTGGCCTTTAAAAAGATTATGCTCTCCTGCTGGGGAGCAGAGGGCACTGACCCAAGCTTCTCGTGTTGGGAGCCTAGGTCTTGGTCACTGGATTTGTGTGCTGGGGCCTCATATGTTAGCAATTGGAGGCTGTAGGATTCTGGCAGCTTACCTGGTGTTGGGCTGGAATCAGCAAGGCTGGGACTTTCAGGCAAATCTAGGTTGCCTGCTTTTCCTTTCCTTTAGCTTTGTTCAGCTCCTTTTAGATGGGTGCTGCCAGGTGTTTATGTGTCTGGGGCCCCTTGCAGTGCTGCCTCCCTTAGTTCTGTTAAGGTACTGGGAGACTCCTTTGCTGTAAAATGCCGAGGCACCTGGTGGTTTTCTGAGCTGGTTTCCACCGGTTCCCCTGCCCTCACTGAGGCACTCAGAGATACAGCTGTTGGTGTTTGCCTGCTCAACCACCTGGGCTTCGGAATCTCCTCCTGGTTGGCAGTTGGAGGCTGTAGGGTTCTGACAGCTTACCTGTTGTTGGGCTGGAATCAACAAGGCTGGAACTTTTGGGCAACTCTACGTTGCTTTCTTCAGCTCCTTTCAGATGAATGCTGCTGGGTGCTTATCTGCCTGGGGCCCTTTGTAGTGCTGCTTGCCTTATTGTTGCTGAGGCACTGGGAGATCCGTTTGCTGTAGAATGCCAAGGTACCAGAATCTCCTCCTGGTGTGTTAAAGTGGGTCTTTCCACCAGCTGGCTGGGTAACTCTGGTTCAGTATTGCTCTCCTTCCCCCAGGATAAGAGGGGCCTTTCCCATTAATCCCTCTAGCTACCTGGGCTACTGCACTGCTGCACCCTGTCTTTCTTCTGGTTCAGCTGTTCCAGGGTTTTTTCTGGGGTGATAGTTTCTGGGTTTTCAGAGGTTGATAGGGGAGGGTGAGAGCGACTACCTTTTTGCTCCGCTATTGTGGCTCCTGGAAGCGGAAGTCCCAATTCATATTTTTCTTGGAGGCTTTGGGTGTAGGAGTTTTGACTTTGTTGTCTTCTTCTGAGTGTGTGTTTTGATCTTGTCACCAAAGTAAGTTTCTATAGTCAGGTTTTTTTTCTATTGTTTGCTCATTTTCCCAGTCACTTCACTTTTTAACTCTTTGTTAAGGTAGGGCTCTGCTTCCATTGGGAGGGCGAATTGTCCCAAGCTTCAGGGGTTTTGTACACCTGTTTTCAGAGATACTTCTAGGGACCTGTAAGTTTTCAGTTCTTCCAAGGTGGTATGATCTAAGGAGAGGTGTTCTCTCTTGACCTGTGCTCTGGTCTGTGAGTGACCACAATTACTCTTTTCTGCCCTGGAATTGTAAGGAGGGTCCTCTCCACTGCTGCCCCAAAATCTGCTATGCTAGTGCTCCTCCTCACCCCTGCCAACCTGGACTACGACCCAGATCCAAGTATGGCCTAAGCAATAGAGTTCTGCCTCTGTGCTAGGAAAAAGACCCCTGACTAGTTGTTTGATCCTCTTATCATATGTGAGCTGAGAGCTCCAGAAGCAGCTGCTACTGTTGCTGCTGCTGCCACTACCACTACCACTGCCACTGCCGATTCAGTCACTCCCCAGGCCTGCTCCTGGTTTGCTGGAGCTGGGGCTGTGCTGGCATGGCCTGTGCTGGACTGCGCTCCTCTCTCACCCAGGTCCTACAGACCTTTCCTCCTGATCTTCTAAGTTGTTTTTGGGTCTGTGGGCTGAGAAGTCTGGAAACCACTACTGCTGCTAGTGATTCAGTCACCCTGAGGTCTGCTCTGGGTTTGCTGGGGACAGGTCTGTGCTAGTGTAGCCTGTGCTGGACTGTGTTCCTCTCTCACCCTGGTGCAACAGACCCTTTCCTGTCAACCTTACAGGTTGTCTTGGGCCGGAAATTTGTTTCACTCTGTCTTTTTGTGGGTTCTGCTGCTCTAGACTTTGTTTGGAGACATTTTTAAAGGTATTTGGAAGGGTTTGGGGGAGAGTTCAGTCCCTGCCTTTACTGTATCATCTTGGCTCACGTTATCTCCTCTTTTATCCCTATTTCACAGGAAGAGGCCCTTCTTGCCACAGCAAACTCCCCTACCTGCACATATGGTCCCATTTCTTCCCATCATCTCTGAAAGATTTTTGCCTCTGTCATTCCTGCTCTCACTTGTCTTCAATCTCTCGCTGCCTACTGGCTACTTCCCCAATGCACCATCTAGCTGCCCCCAAAAGGTTCTCCACTTCCTCTCTCTTCACTCTCTTCTTAACTGTCTACAATCTGACTTTTGACCTCATCATTCAACTGAAACTGCTCTCTTCAAAGTTACAATGACCTCTTAATTGCTAAATCCAATGGCCTTTTCTCAATCTTTAACCTTCTTGACCTCTCTGAAGGTTGACATTGCTTAACATCCTTTTTTCCTTTATATTCTTTATATCCTTTTAATTTTCTTCTCTATGTTTTCCTAACACTAGTCTCTCCTGGTTCTCTTCCTACCTATGTGACCCTCTCTCTCAGTCTCTTTTGCTGAATCTTCTTCCATTACCCACAAACACAAGGATCTAAGTTGAGCCCTCTTCTCTCTCCATACTATTTTACTTGGTCAAGATCTCATCAACTCCCACAATTATCTCTATGCTGATGATTCCCAAATATACTTATCTAGCCCTAACTTCTCTGCTGACTCCCAGTCTCACATCTCTAATTGCCTTTCAAACATTTTGACCTGGATGTCCAATAGATATCTTAAACTCAACAGGTTCAAGACTGAGCTAATTATCTTTCCTCCCAAACCTTCTCCTGCTTCCAAACTTCCCTATTACTATTAAGGGCACCATCATAACCCCCAGGCTTAAAACCTGGGTGTTACTTCCACTCCTCATTATCATTCACTCTCCATACCCAATTTATTGTCAAGATTTGGTGATTTCACCTTTGCAACATCTCTCAAATATGCCCCCTTCTCTACTCTAATGCTTCTACCACCTCAGTTCAGTCTCTCATCTCCTCACATCTGGACTTTTGTAATAGCCTGCTCATTGCCATCTGCTACAAGTCTCTTCACACTCCAACCCATCCTCCATTCAGCTTCCTAAAGCAGAGATGTGACCATGTTACACACACACACACACACACACACACACAAACACACCCACACATATGCAAACACACACTCAATAAACTCCAATGACTGGCTATCACCTCCAGGATCAATTCTCTGTTTGGCATTCAAAGCCCTTCATAACCTAGTCCCTCCCCACCTTTCTAATCTTCTTACACCTTACTCTCCACCCCCACAATACTCTTCAATCCAGTGACACTGGCCTCCTTCCTTTCCTTTGAACAAGACACTCTATCTCTTAGTTCTAGGCATTTTCTCTGGTTTTCTGCCTTGCCTGGGATGCTCTTCCTCCTCATCTTTACTTCTTGGCATCCCTATCTTCAAGTCCCAGCTAAAATCCCTTCTTCTGTAGGCAACCTTTCCCAATCCCTTTTAATTCTAGTGACTTTCCTCTGTTGGTTATTTCCTATTTATCATGTATGTATGTAATCCCAGTCGCATATGTAATATGAGACTTTCTCCTTGTTGGTGGAGATCAATGTCCTGTGTCTGTGTCAGAGGCAGAGTAGGATTGGTAAATGGAAGAGAGGAGGGCTATTTAGTTGTCTTCTTTCAATTCTCTTCAGGCTTTCAAGTTGCTTCAGGTGCTTTGGGTTTCCACCTTCAAGAGGGAAGATGAAAAAGGACACTACTACTTCAGGTTGCTGAAGAAAAAGATTCTGGGATGACATGAGAAGAGCTGGTAATCTCGATTATTACCCTGTGCCCAACTTGCTACTTTAGAAACTTTGGGGAGTTGCCTCTTGGGTGAGATCTAGAACTCTCTCTTGGTTGAGGTGAGTTATCTCACTCTCAAGGGGAGAACTCTTTCACCCCTATATTGACTGGCATATATTCTCCTATGTATATTTCCTTTGATTTCTGTTTTGCTGTTTGAATAAATGAATTTCATTGCCATTTTCTTTGTGTGTTCATTGTGAAACTGGTAGTTGGAAAGAAAGGAGTCAAGCCTTACATATAAAGCTTGGGGTCCTCCTGCTTCCCCTAATAATGAAATTTAGAAAGTAACTTGAACCTGAAACTCACATTCCTTAGGTTAATGACATTTAAGAGAATAGTTAGATATAATTCTAGCCCATTACTCACTTTCTCTGAGGAGAGCCAAATGGCAGCCTCTGGGTCCCAACTTCCTGCTTTCCCTTGGGTAAGAATTAAAGTCTTCCTAAGAATAGGAACACATGGAAAAGAAACTAGAGATGTTTATTCTGCTTCCCTTCAAGCCACACAATGATACTCCTCCCCCCACCATGCTACACAGAGGAACTAGTAGGCCTCACCACATATAGCTTCTTTGTACATAGCTGTCTGTGTGCTGTCTACCCATTAGATTGTGAGCAGAGTAGTGACTGTTTTTGCCTTTCTTTGTATCTCCAATGCTTAGCACAGTGCCTGGCACATAGTAGCCGCTTAATAAATGCTTATTGACTGATTGAACACAGGTTGATGTCAGGGACCTCAAAGAAAGGAGGAACTTAAAAAGAAGGAACCACAAAGGACAGAGTCTTGATGTGAGGGAGTAAGTTTGGGTCTTGATCCTTGCAAATGTGAATTGGCAATTTGGTGGGAAAGGGGTTGCCTCTCATGAAATACCCCCCCCCTTTTTTTTTAACATATTATTACATTATTCCTTGCCTTCATTTGTCACAATGAAAGCTCAGAGTACAGAACTAATAATTCTGCTCTTATCTTTTTCCCCTCCAGTGGAGTAATTAGACCAGTGTTCAGCAAAACTAATACATCAGCAAAATGACTCTAAATACAATGTGCCATACCCACTGTCACCCACTTTTGCAAAGGAAGGGATATGCTTTTTTTTTCATTTTTTTCTTTGAGGGAAATCTTGTCCATTATAATGACAAAGCTGTTGTTTTATTTTGGTGTTATTATTCTTATTTACATTTTTGTAATCAATAAAATTCCCTCTTGAGAAGCCCCAAACCCTTAGGATAGTATTGGATGCTGTTCATATTTACAACCTAACCAAATAGATCAGTCATCCTCAAGGAGGTGTACATGGGTCAACAAATACCTACGCTAGGAATAATCCCTGCCCCCAGTGGTAATACCATCAAACCTATCAAGGAAATATAATTGAAGTCTCAAGGAATGGCCTCATCTTTTAATCTTGGTCAGACTTTGTCCTTGGCCGTATATATACAATGAATATTCATTAAGTTCCTGTTGTTTGCAAGGTATTATGCTAGAGGATAAGATACAAAGACAGAATATTTGGATACAGCAAATAAAAATAAGTAAATGCAAAATAATTTGAGGACAGAGAGCTCTAACAAAAGGATCAGAAAAGGATTCCCCAATGGGGGGGGTGTTTATTTTAAATCAACTTTCATTCTTCTGGCTGTGATTCTGACTTACTGGACTTTAACCATGGCCTAACTGCAACCTCACCTTGGATCCTTCCTTAGCAACTCAGCTTCTTTGCCCTAGAACATCCCTCCACCATACCAGTCCCCTTCTTCTAATATGGAGTTCCTCCTCCATCCTCAATTTTGGGGAGGGGCCTAGACCAACTAACCTTCAGTTATGTACCAGCTGTGCTTCCTACTTTCCAGTCTTCAATACCTTGCCCAGGAAATGTACTATATACCTGTTTGCCTCCCCCACTTTCAGTTCCCCCTTGTATGTAGTCTTCTATCTTTAGAATGTAAGCTCTTTGAGGGCAAGGACCATTTTTCTCTTGCTTGAATTTATATCCCCTGACTCATAATAAGGACTTGATAAGTGTTTGTTACCTTGCCTTGCCTTAGTCAGGGAAAGGATTAGAAATGAAATTCTGAGTTAGGAAAACAGCAAATTCTCTGTTCTCCATTTTATTCTGTCTATGTCTTCTTTGCATGTAGTTGTTAGTATGCTGTCACCCCTTTCCTTTAGAGGAAGAGAGTTTCCTCCACTTTCTTTGTGTCTGCAATGCCTAGTATAGGATGGTGTCTGGCACATAATAGACATTTCCTAAATTTTTGTTGGATGACTACCTGAATAGAAAAGAGACAGGGGCATGAGATATGTTGCAGAGGTAGAATCACCAAGACTTGGCACCTGAATGCCTGTGGGGGTGTGAAAGATGAGAAAGAGAGATGAGTCAGGATGATAGTTCCTTTAACAGATATAGGAAAGGTTAGAGAAGAGAAGGGTTTGGTGGGAATAAATGAATGATAAAGGGTTTAGTACGGCTTACTAGGTATCACTGTGCTAAGTAAACAATGAAGAATGGGCATACAAATTCAAAAGTGAGAAAGTCCTTTCCCCAAAGAGTTTTACGTTCTAATCGGAAAGACTATACACATTCCTGAGTAGTAGACGAAAAGGGATTTACGGATTACCATACTTTTCCGGAGACCTTGTTAGTATGAATTTAACTCTGCCTCTCTGAACAAGATGTGGAAATGGGCAGTATGGAATATAGGGAGCTGTAGTAGCAGCAAGTACCAGGGTGAAGAGGAGAGAAGAGATTGCATGGCCTTAGGGGGTACAGGTATAGGTGGCTTAGCTCCTCCCTGGCACTGTCTCTGGAGGTCTGTTTTGGCAGATAAAGTGGAAGCAGGTGGTGTGGGTAAAAAGTGACTACATGGTCTCAGGAAGTGTTGAACCCTTTGGAGAGCCTTGTTTTGGACACGCCTTCCAAGTGCAAGGCATTTGGCTTCTGCTTATGTAGGGTCAGTATTAGGCTCAGTAGGAAAATACATAGACTAAAATAAATCAGTCCTGTCCTCAAAGAGCTTATATCATTTACATAGATAAATAAAAACAAGATTAATTTGAGGAAGAAAAAAGTTAACGACCCTGGGTACTGACAGAGGTTAAACAACCTGCTTGTCCATTTTACAGAATACGGAGCCCAACTTAACACCAAATGCTCATCAAAACAGGAAGGCCACAGAATGACTTTCTTGTGTTCAAACTAGAGATCTTTTTCTCTACTGTTGTGGGACCGTATCTGAGGATATCATTTTGTTGCCTAATTTCTGAAGTCCCTCATGGCCTCTTAAATTCCTCCCCTAAAACAAACTAACAAAAACCTAGGGCTGAGGGTATAGTGTAAAATACAGTCTAATTTGGGTGACAAAAGTGTTTTTTGAAATTTTGTTTTGGAAAACCAATACAATCTCAGGGGTTTCGTTGAGAGGCATTAGTATTCAAGACTAGGGATATAATAGTTCTGTTGTGCTGCCTTGGTCAGACCGAATCTGAAATATCTTGTTTAATTTTG
Organism: Vombatus ursinus; assembly: GCF_900497805.2. Lineage (NCBI taxonomy): Eukaryota > Metazoa > Chordata > Mammalia > Diprotodontia > Vombatidae > Vombatus > Vombatus ursinus. The sequence goes on along the minus strand of NW_020954572.1, from coordinate 19,451,836 downwards.
GGCACCACATTTTAGGAAGGATAAATTGATATGAGGCCATAAGTATGGTGAAGAGCCTCCAGTGTATGCATTATGAGAATTGACTGAAAGGTCTGGGGAATTATTAGTCAAAAGAAGGTAACATTTAGAGGTGACCTGATAGCTGTTAGCTTCAAGGATATCTAGAGTGCTGTTATGTAGAAGAAAGACTATATTTGTTCCATTTGATGCCACAGAGCAGAACTAGAAGCAATGGGTGAGTTGCAAAGAGTCAAATTTAGATTTGAAATAAGGAAAAATTTCCTAATAATTAGATAATTCACCAAAAGGTGAATGGGCTATCATTGACTCACACTGAGGCATGCAAACAAAGGCTGGATGACCACTTCTTAGGTATGTCGTTGAGGGGGTTTTTGATTTAAAAACTGGTTGGACCTGATGGATGCTGAATTAGGAAATTCCTGTGCAATTTACAGTCTTAGAGAAGTCCCTGGGGGGTAAATTTAGAGGCTGAGTTACTTACCCAAGGCTAGTATGTGTCAGAAGCTAGATTTGAACCTAGGATTTTCTGGGTTCATTGGTGACCTTGTTTTGTAGGTGTCAAGATGCTTGTCAAATTAATTAATGTTAAAGTTTAATAAGTTCTCTTTCTGAGGGATGACTGTAGTTTCTACTTTTAGTCATTATTACTTTCTAGACTTTGCCCTTAGTCTACAGATATATTTATATATTTGATTCTAATAAGAAAATTTAAACCCCCAGACTACTCTCAAATTAAAGAAACAACTAAAAAAGATGTTTTAAAATTTCTAAAAGGTCACCTGTAGAAAAAGAACCCTACAAATAATTTACACATATGTGTGACTTAAAATGTAGGTACCATCCTATAGGATATAGAATATTAATATATAAATATAGTGTCTAGCACACAGTGTATTCTCAAATATTAAAGCAATAGTATTCATTTTTGTAAAATACTGAAATAATAAGATTTTTCTCATTCGTGTTCTTGTGACAAATTGGTCAACAAATTTCTATTAAGCATTGTGCTAATATCTGGGGATACAAAGAAAGAGAAATGCTGGTACCTGCCTTCAAGGAGCTGACCATCTAATAGGGGAAACAACATTAAAACACCTACATATAAAATATATAGATTATATCTATATCTACATCTACATCTACATATACACACAGAGAATAATAGAACATAATCTCAGAGGGAAGGTACTAGAAGTGTGTATGTAGGAGACACCTAGAAAGGCCTCTTCAGAGGGTGGAATTTGAGCTGAGATTTGAAGGAAAATGGGAGAAGATAAGGAGGGAGAGTATTACAGGGATGGGGGAGTCAGCCAATGAAAAGGCACAGAGTCCAGAAGTGTAGCATCCTGTTTGAGGAACAGTGGTCAGTGTTGCTGGATCATATAGTATATGGAAGGGAAAGTGTAAGAACACTAGAAAGGGGGCAGCTAGGTAGCAGTGGATCCGGCTTCAGGCCAAACACTTAACACTTACTAACTGTGTGACCCTGAGCAAGTCACTTAACCCCAATTGCCTAAAAAACAAAAACAAACAAACAAAAAAACACTATAAAGGTAGAAAGGGATCATGTTATTAAGGGCTTTGAAAGATAAACATACAATTTTTTATTTTAAGGTAATAAAGAGTCACTGGAGTATATTTATTTATTTTGAATGGATGTTGTGTTTGAAATGATCAGACTTGTACTTTATCAGGAAAGTCACTTTCACATTTCAGTGGAGGGTGGATTAGAGTCAATTTAATTCAATAAACATTTATTAAGCACTTACTGCATGCCAGGCACTGTGCTAAATTCGGAGGGATGCAAAAAAGCAGCAAAAGACAGTGCCTACCCTAAAGGAACTTATATTATAATGGAGGAGACAACATGCAAATAAATATATACAAAGCAAGCTATGTACAATAAATAGGAAATAAATCTACCGAGGGGAAGCACTAGAATTAAGGGGGTTTGATGAAGGCTTCCTGTAAGAGGTAGGATTTTTGTTCATTGTTTATCCTTTGTTTTCGGTGAGTTTTTTTTTATTAATTTATTTTGATTTATCAACAATCACTTCCATAAGCTTTTGAGTTTTAAATTTTTGTTCCCCTTCCTTCCCATCTCTCTCCCCAAGAAGGCACGCGATCTGATATAGGCTATACATATACATTTCTATTAAACATATTTTCACATTAGTGATGTTGTAAGTAGGAATTAGAACCAATAGAAGCAACCACCAGAAAGAGGAAACAAAACACAACAGAAGAAAAAAAAATAGCAAATAGTATGCTTTGATCTGCATTCAAACTCCATAATTTTTTCTTTGGATGTGAATGGCATTTTCCATCATGAGGCCTTTAGAGATGTCTTAGATCCTTGTATTGCTGAGAAGCATTAAGTCTATCAATATTAGTCATCACACAACGTGGTTGTTGCTGTATACAACGTTCTCGTGGTTCTTCTCACTTCACTCAGCATGACCATACAAGTCTTTCCAGGTTTTTCTGAAGTCTACCTGCAATTGGTGTTAAGTGATTTGCCCAGGATCACGTAGCTAGTAAGTGTTATGTGTCTGAAGCCGTATTTGAACTCAGATCCTCCTGACTCCAGGACTGGTGCTCTATCCACTGTGCCACATAGCTAAACTGCCTCTGTCCTTTGTTTTTGAAGAGGACACATATCAGGAAGGTCATATCATGACTTGCAAGTGAATTGGATTTAAGTGAGCGAGGGTTGTGCAGTCACCAAAAAATTGCCTTTTTAAGCTAAGGTCTTTCCCAGGTCACAGTTTGACTAAGGTAATGCCCATTCAGTGATTAAAGCTAGGTAAGACATGAGGCAAAGAATGGCCTCTTTTACCTAGTCAAAGAAATACATATACATATACATGTTATACGTGCACACTTATGTGCACGCACATACGCATACACATATATTCAATCTAGAAAGTAGGAACATAGCTGGTAGGGAACTGAAGGTTAGTTGCTCTGAGCTCCTCCCCAAAATGGAGGAAGGAAGAGGAACTCCTTATTAGAAGAAGGGGACTGGTATGGTGGAGGGATGTTCTGGGGCAAAGAAGCTGAGTTACTAAGGAAGGATCCAAGGTGAGGTTGCAGTCAGGCCATGCAGTCAGTCCAGTAAGTCAGAATCACAGCCAGGAGGAGAATGAAAGTTGATTTAAAATAAAACAAAAAAAAAATGCTGCATTTTTTTCCTTAATATCTTTGGAGTACAGACCTAGTAGAAGTAGCTGGGTCAAAGGTATGCAGTTTTATAGCCCTTTGTGCCTAATTCCAAATTGTTTTCCACAATGGTTGGATCAGTTCACAACTCCACCAACAGTACTATTTAGTGTCCCAATTTTCCCACATCCCATCCAACATTTGTCATTTTCCTTTTCTGTCATATTAGCCAATTTGATAGGTGTGAGGTAAGACCTCAGAGTTGTTTTAATTTGTATTTTTCTAATCAATTGTGATTTGGAGCATTTTTGGTGTGAATACAAATAGCTTTGCTTTCTTCTTTTGAAAACTGCCTGTTCATATCCTTTGACCATTTATCAATTGGGGAATTATTTGTATTCTTATAAATTTGACTCAGTTCTCTATATATTTGAGAAATGAAGTCTTTATCAGAGAAAGTTGCTATAAAAATTCTTTCACAGTTATGATTACTATTTCCCTCCATCCTATTTTCTCCCTGTTTATCCTTTTCTCTTTTTCTCCTTTCAACTTATCCATCCTCGAAAGTGTTTTGCTTCTGACCACTGCCTCCCCCAATCCACCCTCTCTTCTATTAGCACTCCCCCTCCCTTGTTTTATCTCCTTCCCTCCTATTTCTCTGTAGGATAAGATAGATTTCTATACCCAACTGAGTGTGTATACTACTCCCCAAGTGAGGGTTTTTTTTTTCAGGATGAGGGAGGCAAAGAGCCAGTAGAGAGAGAGAGATTGAAAATAAATGAGAGAGTGGGGATGACAGAGGTGCAGTCTGTTGAAGGAGAGAGGATGGAATGGGAGCACTTAAACAAATAGAGAGGTTAGCTTTGGTAAGCAGTAAGGCCAGAGAGACTTGACTCAGGGAGACCAACCAGAAGGCAATAGCCCAAGTGTAAAGTGATAAGTATCTACCAGAGCAGAGTGGAAAATTGTGGAAATTACTTTGCATATTATATTATATTAATTACATCACTTGTTATATATTATGTTGTATCACATATATTATTACAACATATCATTTACCATATAGTATAATTCATATTGTATTAACTTGGGCTCATGGGAGCATTGATTTATAGCTAGAAGGATCCCCAGAGGTCATCTAATTCAAGGCCACCTCATTTTACAATTCTGTGTACAAGTTGCAACGCAATTTCCTTAAGGGGAGGGACTGAGTTGTTTTTGTTTTATCTTTGTAACCTCAGTACAATGTCTGACTGGCCAAATAAATGCTTGTTGAATTGTTACCAAACCTGAATTTGTGTTATTTTTAGATCTGTTTGCACCTACATCTGGTTTCACAAAACATTGGGAAAAAAAAGAAAACAACTACAGTAACATTGGTAAATGAACTTTACATGCAGCACCGCATTGCTCCCAAAACAAGCCATAACCAACTGGTCAACCAGCTCGGGACCTAGTTCTTTTTCTGCGTGGCGAGATTTAAACCTTCCTCTCCTGTACGCCAATTGGCTGTAGCTCCAGGGGCGTGTTCTGGGAGGAGGAGCCGTATTTGGAGAAGTGCGCAGGCGCCTGCTGGGTGTAGGGTGGGGGGAAATGGGAAGGCTTCTCAGTACGCATGCGTCGGAGGGACCCAGCCCTGGTTCTTATCTTTGGTCAAGTCCGGGTTGTGGAGGATCGGAAGGAGAAGGGTGCCGAAGTCTCCCAGTGAGTTGTGAGGGCCCCGGGGCCGGGGCCAGGGCAGCTGCCGGGGAAGGTTCTGGGCGAGGAGAAGCTGCGCGTGACTTGAAAAAAAATGGTGGAGAGGCGTATAATGAGTGAAGAAAAAATGAAGGGAAAGAGGCGCAGGCGCTGAGGAGGAGGGGGAGGGGGAGGGGAAGAGGAAGAGAAGGGGGCGGTGGGACAGGGAAGTGGGGGAGGTGGGGAGGGTCTCTCCATCCTCGTCCGTTCCTGGCCTGGGAGGAGGGTGTGAGCCGTGCGAGCCCCTCTAGAGGGGAAGGAAAGCAGGAAAGGGGTGTGTGTGTGGTGGGTATGGGTATGAGTATGGGATATGTGTGTACACACATAGTAGTGTAAGGATACACTTACGTGCAGTAGTGTCTACCTATCTTAAGTGTGTATCTAGGTGTGTGTATGTGTGTGCACACAGTGTGAGGATACACTCATAGGCAGTAGTGTGCACCCATCTTCAGTGTGTGTGTGTATGTATACACACATAGTGTGAGGACACACTCATGGGCGGTAGTGTACACCTATATTAGGAGCCGTGGCCTTGAACCACACTTGTTCAGATTAAGAGAGTGATGCAGACCAAGAATGCTTCATAGAAGACTCCGTAGCTTTGATGCTAGCAAAAAGAGAGAGAAGATTGGGAGATAGCTTCCCACATTCAGGGATGGGGGAGGTGGTAGAAAACCTCTCCCAACAGAATGAAGTTTTGGGGGCATATTTAAATCTTCCCTTCCCTCTTCTCACTCCTCTGCCTTTCCCGCCAAGGCCATTGGTTACTGTAACTTTAAGTAGACAAGTTGGAAAGGGAAAAGTGATTCATAGAGAAAGTTGGAAGAAAACACAGGTTGGTCCATAGAGAAGTAGACTTTTTCCCTCTGTCATCTCATCAAGATGTAATTAGTGGTTTGGGGAGGGGAAGTTGATGAAGGGATAATGGTTATTGAGCAGTGGTGAACCATGTGATGAATGCACTTTGAGCTTCTTAGAAACAAGGTATTGCAAGTATTAACAGAGACATCATTCTGTATAGTCTTCATCTTCCTGAAAACTGGTCTTTAGCCTCTATGGTGAGACCCATACAGTGTAATGCAGTTACTGTCAAACTAGGAGTAAAAATATGATATAACATTCTGGTGCATACTAGAAAATGCCTAATGAATTTTAAATCTGGATATCATTATCCATAGTGTTCTGGGAAGTCTTAGTATTGCAATTATGTTTTATGGCCTAATATATTATTTTAAATTTTCTCCAGCCTGCCACTACCTAGGCCAAATTTTTGCCTACAGTGTACAGTGCTTACGAAATTAAGCACTTCATCATAAAGTATTGTCAAAGCATATGTGATTACATATGCTTTATAATCCTTATTTATGTAAAGTCAGCAAATATTAAAACAAATGTAGCTGCCCCTTTTCCAACCATGGGAACATAATTAAACTGGGCATATAAATTACCACCCTGTAGCATATGTATTTATCAGCCCTAGTAGTTCTCTTCAAGCAGTTTTGTGGCGTGTGCTCGCTTGCTGGTTCATATGATTGTCATTGCTATAAGTGTACTTTTGGATTCAAAGTGACTTTTGTTATTACTTACCTGAAAATATTGTACCACTTCTGCCTCCCTGACCCTGGCATGCAGCTTTACATAAACATTTGTGAGACGTTCGTTCCCCTTTTTGTAGATAACCACTGTTACAGCATATTAGTGTTTTTGTTTATTTTATTTCAGGTTGCCTTAAGAACAGTAACACGTCTTCTATTTAGAACATAGATGAGAACCAGGAAGAAAAAAAAAGAAGGCCTGGGCAGCCAAAATGATGTGACAAAATCCATGTACTCAGATTTACTTCCTTTACCAGTCATGTTTTCTTTCAGACTGAATGGCTGAGAACAACCACCACAAAAGTATCTATTCTATTCAGCACAATTTTAATATATTGCTATTTGGTTTCCCAGCTCCTAGCAAATTAGAGGGGGAAAGGTGGACTTCATGCACCAAGCATTGGAAGGAAAACTATACTGGAACATGTGAGATAAGGCATGTAATAGTATATGGGGCCATTTAGTATAGGGTCAAATAGCTCTGTGGTACTGAGGACATCACTTTATTATTGCAGAATACAATAATTTTTTGAAATTATGACCCTGAGTTATAAAGATTAAATTATTTTCCATGTGCTTTGTTTAAGAAGGCTATGACTTGTATAATATAGTTTCCAAAAGAGTTAATTTTAAAAAATATTGACACTTCAACAAGATTTATTAAGCACCTGCTTTGTGCAAAGCACAGAAATAAAAGATAAAAATGACACTGTTCCTGCCCTCAAGCAGTCTACATTCTGAGGGGAATGGGATATGGCATAAATACAGGTAAATATAGTTCAAGGTAAGGAGTTATTGAGGGCAAAGAAAGATGCAGGTAAAGTACTCTGGCATTACCGGAGAAGGAATAGAAAACTACTTTTAAGCCAGAAGAACAAGGAAGGTAGTATGGATAGCACCTGAACTGAACCTTTAAGGAAGAAAACTCTGAAAGGTAGAGATGAGGAAGGCATGAAAAATGACCTAGGTAAATGCATGGAAGGAGGAGATGGTAAGTTGAGGGATCTATAAGGTTAAATCATCTTACTTTTGTTAGTTTTCTTCTTCTTCACCTTTCTGTAGCATTTGACAGTTTTGATCACCTCTTTTTCCCTAAGTACTCTCATTCCTGGGACTTTATGACTAGGAAGCTTCCTAACACTGTTCTTTCTTGTCTCTTCCTAGAAGTCTGACCCTTCTTTCTCAATCAGCTCTGATGAATGATCATCCATAGTCTGCCTACTGTGTGTGGGTGTATTCCAGGACTTGCTACTGGACCTCCTTTTTTTCTTTCTCTACACTCTTTCTCTTTGTGATCTTATTAACTCCCACATATTCAATTTCAATCACATGACTTCCAAATCTATATAATCTTTCCCTTGAGCATTAGTACCTTATCTCCAACTAACTGCTGAACATTTCAACCTCTGTATCCCTAGGCTTCTCAAACTCAGCATTCACAAAAGATTGGAGTTTATGATTTCCCCTCATGGGCTCTGCCTTAGAGCCAAAGTAGCCTCATACCATGTTCCTCATACCTGACATTCTGTCTCCTTGGCACAAGCTGTCTTCATGCCTAAGTTGTTCACCTACTTAACCTCTGTCTCTTAGAGCCTTTAACCTCTCCCTCAAGTCTCAGCTCAGGTGCCATATCCTGAATGAGGTCCTTCCTGATATCCACTTTCCACCCCTCCTCCCCTTAAAATAAAAAATTATTTTATATTTACTTTGTAAGTTTCATATTTATTTATATTTCACATTTACTTAATATGTACTTATTCTTTCCTTCTGGTAGAATGTCAGCTCCTTGACTGGAGGAACTATTTCATTTTTGTCTTTATATCTCTAGTGCCTGGCATATAAAAGGTGCTTAATAAATACTTGTTCAATTGACTGACAGAAAGTACTTTCTCAAAGTACTTTGTTTGGGTAAAGTTAAGTAATTTAGCAGCTCTCTGATTCCTAGCCTAACTAGGCCAATAATTTAGGATTTGGCTTCATTTTCTTTTTTCTTTTTTTCCTTTTCTTTCTTTTCTTTTTTTTTTTTGGGTGAGGCAGTTGGGTTAAGTGACTTGCCCAGGGTCACATGGCTAGTAAGTGTCAGATGTCAGAGGCAGGATTTGAACTCAGGTCCTCCTGACTCCAAGGCTAGAGCTGTATCCACTGTGCTACCTAGCTGCCCTCATTTTATTTTTTCAGTGGATGATTTCTTCTTTAGTATGCCATCTTTCAAAGATCTTCTTGGAGGTAGTATTTTGTTAAATGCATCAAAGACTGAGATAAATACTGGGTAGAACTTAAGTTTTCTCTTTAGACAACCATAAAAATAGTAAAATCCTTTATTTAACGGGTAAGGCATATGTGCAAATATGTAACAAGCTTTAGAAAGAAAAAAAGGAAGGGGCAGTTAGGTGGTGCGGTGGATAGAGTTCCGGCCTTAGAGTCAAGAGGATCTGAGTTCAAATGCTGCCTCAGACACTTGCCACTTACTAGCGTGTGACCTGGGCAGGTCACTTAATCCGATTGACTCACCCAGAAAAAAAGAAAGAAAAAAAGGGAATGCTTGCCTACTTGTTGCTTAAAAACCTAGTGTTCTGTTCAGCAAAGTCATCTGTATCTGATTTTTTTGTTTCTATGTTTTTGTTAAATGAATAAATATTTTCTTCAGAAATAAGGTTTAAAAATCTTTTTTGGTTGTTAAACTTATGAAACATTTTATACTGTAGAAAATATTTTCCAGTTATGTGATCTTGGTCAAGTCTTTTTTGAAATTCAGTTTCCTTATCTGTAAAATACTGCAAATATTATTATTCTCATTTACTTACCAGCTTTATTGTGAGGAAAATGCATTGTAAAAGATAAAATACTAGCTATAAGTGATCATATATGTTTCTTATATTACTGGCAATTAACAGATCAGTACCAGTTCTTCTAAGTGCAAAATTTTTTTACATATAAGGCTATTGAGTCATTCTGCTTCAGCTGTAAGTTTTGGGAAGAGTTGAGTAGAAGAGGCTGGCCTCATCTGTGTTGAGTTTGGAATAGTTAAATCATCTAATTTTGAAAACTGAAAGTAGATTCTTGTATGAGGAAGCATGCCTTTAGTAGTCACTGGCCACCGTTCCTTATTTGTTCTTTGTGCAATGGCTTTTGTTTTTTATTTTGTGTAGGGGGTTGGGGAGGAGAAAAGGTACTCTATGACTGAGGGAAAAAGTTTATCACCTTTTCTGTTCACTTTCAGCCTTTTACTTTCTCACACTGTAGATTCAGTTCAAGTTGCACTGCCACTACTGAAAGATTAGGACAGAAATTCCTGGTCTTTTTAGAGTTGACCTAGATAATTTTAACTTGGATTGATTTTTTTAAATAAAATTTATCCTACTGAAAGTTCTCTGCAGCCTTTGTTTTAAGAATTTTTTGTTATGTTGGATTAGAAAAGCGTTTTATATGGAGGAAAGTATTTGCCACCTAATAAGCCTCAAAATGAAAAATATTCTTCCCCAAATAATACTTTCTAATCCAAGGCCATTACAATTTTTAATGTTCTTAAAGATAATGTTCTGTTTTTTTTTTTTTAAAGGCAGTTGGGGTTAAGTGACTTGCCCAGGATCACACAGCTAGTTAAGTGTCAAGTGTTTGATCTCAGTCCAGATGTGAACTCAGGTCCTCCTGACTTCAGGGCCGGTTCTCTATCCAGCGTGCCACCTAGCTGCCCCAAGATAATGTTCTTAAGATAAATTTTATAGCACTTTATTGAATATTGAAATAGTATGTGTCTTCCCTCTGCTTTACCTTCTTTTTGTCATATTAGAAAGATTTTCAGAGTGTTTGTGGTTGAAGTATTTGTTACCTTGTGGAAAATCTGGCGATGAGCTTCACTAAACAGGTCCTTGGATGACATATACAGTCTCTCATGAGACTCATAGTTGAAGCTTTCAGATTATCTCTGCTTTTCTCCCTTCTTAACCTTGCCTCCTTTGAGGAACAGGTAGCCATGGTATAATGGGAAGAGCTCTGGATTTGGAGTCAGAGGACCAGGGTTCAAATTCTTGCACTTCTACCTCCAGTATGGCCCTAAACATATTAATTACCCTTCCTGGCTTCAGTTTCCTCAACTTTAATATGAGAGGTTTGGATTTGACGGCTTCTGAGATCTCTTCCAGTTCAAAATCTGATCCTGTAACTTGGTACCTGGTTTGATGTGAGAGATGGCAGAGAGAAGGGTCAAAGATAACCCCAAATTACTGAATATAGATGGTCAGAGGGATTGTTGTATGGCTGCTAGAACTAGAAGAATCTTTAGGGGAAAGATAAACTCAGGTCCGAATGTGTTCAGTTTAAAGTACTGGAGGGAGATCCAGGTAAAGATGTCTTTGGGAAGTTGGAATTGCAGATCTGCAGCTCAGGAAAGAGGTTGAGCCTGGAATTATAAACTTGGGAGTCTTTCCTGTGTGAGAGAATGACATTGCGAAGGGGGAAAGAACAGGAAAAAAGAGACTAAGGATAAAGTATTGGAGCGTGGGGCACACTTGACATTCTTTCTAGGTTTCTGTGACACTACTCTGTTGTGGCTCTTCTACCTGTCAGATGGTTCCTTCTCAGTCTCCATTGCTGGATCTTCATCCAGGTCCTATCTGATAACCATGGATGTCCCCCAGAGCTTTGTTTTGGGCCCGCTTCTCTTTCCCTTCTGTACCTTGCTGATCTCATCAGCTCCTATGGGTTCAGTTATCATCTCTATGCTGATGAGTCTTAGATCCACTTTTCCAGTCCTGGTCTTTCTCCCAACCTCCAGAATCGCATCTTCAGCCGCCTGTTGGTCATCTCAAACTGGATATTCTGTAGTCATCTTAAACTCAACATGGCCAGAACTGAACTCATTATTTTCTCCTGCTCCACCCCTCAACTCCAAGCCCTCCATTTTCCTATCTTTCCTGTTACTATGAAAGACACTACCATCCTCTTAGTCACCCAGGCTTACAACTGAGGTATCAACCTTTAGGCCTCACTATTGCTCATTTCCGTGTTACCAGTGCCTGGCCATTTCACCTTTGGTAACATCTTTGGAGTATGCCCTCTTCTCCTCTGACACTGCCACAACCCTGGTACAGGGCCTCATTACCTCATGCTTAAACTATTTCAGTAGCCTTATGGTTGGTCTCTCAGCCCCGTCTCTCCCAATCAAGTTCATTCTTTTTTTTAAAATTTATTTTATTTTTAATTTAAGAAATAAAACAAGCATTTCCATAACATAGTATAATAAAAAAAGATGATTGCATATGAAACTGCAAATCTACCATGCTCAAGTTGCTGTTCCTTTTAAATATACAACAAAGTTATCATGTAAATTCTTCCCCCCCAGTACATTCTTAATTCAGTTGTTAAAGTGATTTTCCTAAAGCACAGGTAGGTCTGAGCATGTCACCCCTCACTCAATAAACTCCAGTGATTTCCTATTACCTCCAGGATCAAGTATAAAACTCTCTTTTTGGCTTTTAAAGCCCTTCACAGCTTGGCTCTTTTCTACCTTTGCAGTCTTGTTATCTTACACCCTCCTATGTAATTTGTGGTCCAGTGACATTGGCCTCCTTGAGCAAGAAATTCCATCTTATGAATAGGGGCATTTTCACTGACTCTGTCCCTCATTTCTAGAATTTTCTGCCTCATTTCTGCCCCTTGGCTTCCCTTCAAATCTCAGCTAAAACCCCACCTTCAACAAGAACCTATTCCTTATCCCCATTAACACTTGTGCCCTCCTTTTGTTATTAACCCTAATATATCCTGCATATGTTTTGTATGTGGTTACTTTCATGTTTCCTCCCCCATTAGACTCTGAGCTCTTTGATAGCAAGGACTGTCTTTTTTTTTTTTCCTCGTATTCCCACTGTTTATCACGGTGCCTGGCACATAGTAGGTACTTAATAAATATTTGTTAACTTACTGACTTGAGAGTAGTCAGTGAAGGAGAGAGAGAAGAAAATCATTGTCTCACAATAAAATTTAAAATTAACTGATACATATGATATTAAGTTACTTTTTAGGGTCACAGACTGACATCAGTTAATTAACAAAAATTTACAGATTGCTTATGTCAGGTACTGGGCAAATGGAAGATAGAAAGAAAAAGCAAAAACAGCCCCTGCCCTCAAGAATCTTACATTCTAATGGAAAAAAATCTGTATATACATAGATACATACAAGATAAATATACATTTGATACTAATATTATATAGGTAGGATGAGGTTTGAACTCAGGTTGACTTATTCCAGTTTATCACACCACCTCATGTATAGGTGTTGTTTGAACTGAGTATTGATGGAAAGGAAGGATTTGAATAGAGGAAAATGGACTAGAAAAGCAATCCAGTAATCAGGCACACAGAGGTGGGAAAGCATCATATTCCTGTTCAAAAAATCTTAAGAACTCTCTGTTGTATTTGGAATAAAATGAAAACTTCTTAGTCTCATATTAAGGCCTTTGATGAACACATTCTAATCTACCTTTGGTTTTCATCTATCCCATGCCTCAGCCAAACTGGACTACCTAAATAAATTTAATGCTTTCCCACCTCCATACCCCACCCTTCCAACTACACTGTTAACTCCTTGAACACGGAAGCAATTTTTTTCCCCACAGATACACATGTCCTAGCACTTGTCGCATCTCTAACATATCCACTTTTTATTATCTTTGCCAATTTACTGGATGTGAAATTAAACAGATAGATAGGCATTGAGATACAGTGCAAAAAGCATTGATGCTGGAGTCAGGAGATTTAGGTTCAAATTCCTCTTCTGATGTTTACTGTCTTTGTGATTTTCAGCAAGTCACTTACTATTCCTGGGCATCAGTTTCTTTATCTGTAAAATGAGAGAGGGTGGATTAGATGACCTCAGAGGTTTCTACCCATTCTAAATTTATGATTCTTTGTTTTGATTTGCATTTCTCCTATCATTAGTGATTTGGAGCACTTTCATAATGGTTTTCAGTAGTTTCTGTTGAGGGCTCTCGGTTGACCACTTATCCATTAGGGAATCACAGAATTACAGAATTTGAGAATCAGATGGCACCTCAGCAACTATCTTCGTCTGATTCATAATTGAAAGGGATCCCCACTATTACATAATCAACGGGTAGTCATCCATTCTTGCTCACAAACCTCCTCTGAGAAGGAAACTACCACTTCTCAATGCAACTAGTTCTACTTCTAGACAGCTCCAGTAGTTGGGAAGTTTTTCCTGACATCAAGCCCAGGTTTGCTTCTTTGCAACCTCTATCTGTTGTTTCTGATTTTTCCCTCTGAGGTCCCAAAATTTCAATACAGGTCCTTTGACTGCCAATCCACCACATACCACTGTGCTGAGCTACTGAGGTTGGTGTCACTGTTCCTGTGAGGTAGTATCCTAGTGTCCCTTTGGATTCCCTCCTGCTGTCTCCCATTTCTCCTCCCCAGATATTAGAGTAAGATACTGTTTAAAGCTTATGACTTCCATCCTTTTCTACTGCAGCTGCTAAGCAGAGAGTGATTTAATGGTTTTTTTTGTCCACTTTTTTCATATTTTAGCAGTTTTTTTGGCCTGTTTTTCTTGACATGTTGCAGTAGAGGTTATTGGACCTGATTAATCTTGCCATCTTCCCAGAAGTCAGTTTCATTACCTTATAATCACACTGCCAATATTTAAATGCTTAATTGAATATTATCAAGTGCTAACATTTTAAAATCTATGGAACAGACTAAGGGGAGAGATTAATAGTGACTAGTGTTGTTATAGGCAGAATTCTACAGATCATAGAATTTGAGATGGACTATGAAGGATTTATTAGAATTTGACTTTGAACCACATAAGGAACTGAATGAAATAAGATACCCTTTGTGTAAGGTAATGATACTGTTGATCTGCTTGGAATGGATATATGCTTTGAGTTTTTTCAGTAGTACCCTTAAGTCTAGCAGTATGTTTTACAAGATGACTTGGCCATTGTGAAGTGTGCAATTTATAACTGTGGGACTGAGTTTTTTTGGGGGGGGGGTGGGGAAGCTCACTGGGTCACATGTATTTGTTACAATATAGTGTTAATGAGTTAAATCTCAGCTATTTATAGAAATGGAATTATAGAAATAACTATAAGAGGCAACTTGATATAGTGGAAAGAATATTACTGGGAATCAGCAGACCACTATGTGACCCTCAGTGCTTCCTATGTTTAAGGCACTAGGATACAGATATTGACAAAACATGTTAAGTTGTTATGTAACAGTTCAGTGTAGCAATATAATGATGCCTCTATCAGTTCCGATGACATGTTTTGTCTCACTTGGTTACATAGCAGTCATAGAATTGTTTAGGATGTGTCACTTACCCTGCTTTGCTTTGGTTGTGTATCCTCTCCCTTTTGTCTCTTCTAGGTGAGTGGCCTGCCCGATTATAAAATCTCCTGGTTAGTACTGGGGAAGCTGTGCAACTTCGTACAGTGGTTAAAGTTTTTGACCTGGAGTCAGACTTGGGTTTGAATTCCACCTCACGTACTTTCTAGCTTTGGGTCCCTTGGAAAGTAACTTCACTTTTCTGAGCCTGTGCTTCTGGGTTGTTTTGAGGGTCAAATGAGATCTTAGATATAAAGCACTTTGAAAGCCTGAAAGTGCTGAATAAATGTCGTTCATCATCATCATCATAATCATCATCATTCTTGCTAAGGGCTAATAATTATGCAGTGATGATTAGCATATTGGCATCTACTCTTAATATGATTGGCTAAGAAGTTCAACAGATGATGGAATGTCCATTGATTGTGAAGGAATATAAAATGAGTACTATGTAGACTATCAACTAAAACAATTTTTGAAATAATTTTTTTGATTTTGAAGTTTTCACATTCTTGTGGGAAAGGGCATGATTATGGATATTTTTACAATGTGTATTTTATTTTCAACTCTTCTCCATGGCCCAGATTGATCATTATAAAATTATGAGGTGTAACATATGTATTACTAGGAAATTAATATTACAGATTTTGTATATAATAACAATTTAAAGCTGTATGGAATGGTTCACTGTTTTTAGACATGCTGGTGAGCTTGTTTTTAAAATTAATATTTTCAGGGGCAGCTAGGTGGCACACTGGAGAGAACACTGGCCCTGGAGTCAGGAGGATCTGAGTTCAAATCTAGCCTCAGACACATAACACTTACTAGCTATGTGATTCTGGGCAAATCACTTAACCCCATTGCCTAGCCCCCCCCCCCAAAAAAAATTAATACCTTCATTGTGACCTAATTTAGAATCAGCTTTCTCTTGTAGCCAGTTGCTAATAATCACTAAAACATCTTTTTAAAATTAGCATTTTCACATTTCTCTTGTTATGAACTCAGAATATTTCTGTCATTTAAAAATGTAGAATTTCTTTGTCATTTAAAAATGTTATCATCACACAGTTTCAATTTCATTGCTACAAACCAGTGTTCTTGATTTGACAAAAAGCACTAAATAATGATCATTTAAGTATAGGTCCATAATTTAGGTATTCAAATGCTTGGCTCATAGCTCCTTTTACTTCAAAACTTGACATCATACTGTAATAGAAAGTAGAGGATTTGTATTCTGAAATTCCACTCTGCATAGGAAGAACTACAAAATTAATATTTTTCCTATTCTCACTTGCTTTCTTTCAAGCAATAGGCCTCATTCTTTAACTGTGTTGTTCATATCCTGTGTTATTAGTTAATGTGCCTCTCCAACACATTACTTTTAGTATTCAGAAATATCATCACCTATTACTTGTCTATGTATGAATAAATTATATTTCCTAAAATAAGGGGGGAGAGGGAAAGGAACAAGCATTTTTTTCCTCAAGAAGCTTACTTTTTTAAAAATTTATTTTTAGTTTTCAATATTTGCTTTTATAAGATTTTGAATTTTGAATTTTTCCTCCTCCTTCCACCCCCCCCTCAAGACGGCATGCAATCTGATATAGGCTATACATGTATGATCATATTTAACATTTCCACATTAGTCATGTTGTAAAAGAAGAATCAGAACAAAAGGGAAAAACCATGAGAAAGAAAAAAACAAAAAACAACAAAGAAAGAGAAAATATTATGCTTCGATCTGCTTTCAGTCTCCATAGTTCATTTTTTGGATGTGGATAGCATTTTCCATCATGAGTCTTTTGGAATCGTCTTAGATCACTGCATTGCTCAGAAGAGCTAAGTCTATCAAAGTTAGTCATCACACAATGTTGCTGTTACTGTGTACAATGTTCTCCTGGTTCTGCTCACTTTACTCAGCATCAGTTGATGTAAGTCTTTCCAGGTTTTTCTGAAGTCTGCCTGCTCATCATTTGTTATAGCACAATAATATTCCGTTACATTCATATACCACAGCTTGTTCAGCCATTACCCAATTGATGGGCATCCTCTCAGTTTTCAACTCTTTGCCACCACAAAAAGAGTTGCTATAAATATTTTTGTACATGTGGGTCCTTTTCCCTTTTTTATGATCTTTTTGGGATACAGACCTAGTAGTGGTATTGCTAGATCAAAGGGTACGCACAGTTTTATAGCCCTTTGGGCGTAGAGGAACAAGCATTTTTAAGCATCTGCTATGTGCTAGGCACTTTACAAATATCTATATCCCAGGGTTGCTGTGAGGATCAGATGAGATATTTGTAAAAAAAAGATGTGAAGTGAAATCTTAGCATAGGGAGAATCAAGATCACTTGCGATTGCAGATTCCTTCTGCCCAGGGGCTTTCCTTTATGTATAATTTTGTTGGGTTTTTTTCAGTCTATTAAGTTCTACGGTCTGTTGAGAGTTCTAGAGGTCACATCACAAAAAACAGTGAGGTAATATCAGAAAAAGTAGTGCTAAAGTAGATATGGCTAAGGCATTTTGTGAATGGGCTTTTAACTCAAAATGCTTAGGTAGTAAAACCTTTTTTTCCCCCTTTTTGGTGGCTATGTGGATTTTTTTTAATTAATTAATTTATTTTTAGTTTTCAGCAGTCACTTCCATAAGCTTTTGAGTTTCAAATTTTCTCCCTCTCCCTCCCTACCTCCCTCCTCAAGATGGCTTGCTATCTGCTATAGGTTCTACATATACATTAAAGAATTAGAACCAATAGGAGGAACCACAAGAAAGAAGAAACAAAACAAAACAGAAGAAGAAAAAAGAGCAAATAGTATGCTTTGATCTGCATTCAAACTCTCACAGTTGTGATTACTATCTGTGTCTTTCTCTTCATCCTGTTTCCCCCCAGTTTATGCTTTTCTTTCTCCTTTCCCCCTTTCCCTCTTGACTAGTGTTTTGCTTTTGACCACTGCCTCCCTCAGCCTGCCCTCCTTTTCTTCCCTCCGTTTTGTCTCCCCTCCCTTTTTTTTCCCCTTTTCAGCCTACTGCCTATAGGGTAAATTAGATTTCTATACCTAACTGATTATGTTATTCCCTCCTTGAGACAAATCCAGATGAGAATAAGATTCAAACAATGCTCATTTCCCTCCCTTCTTTCCCTCTACTGTAATAGGCTTTTGTGCCTTTTCCTGTAATTTACCCTTTTCTGCCTCCTCCTTTCCTTTTCTCCCAGTACAGTCCCTTAATTAGATCCACGTAATCCACTTACTTATTTTTTTATCATTACATCAAAGTCAACTTATCCCACCCTCTCTGTCTATGTATACCCCTTTTAAATGGTGTAATAACAATACAGTTCTCAAGAGTTGCAAGTATCATCTTCCCTTGCAGGGATGTAAACAGTTTGCCCTTATTAATAACATGTTAAGAAAACATTTTTTAAGGCTAAAAAGACCTACCCTCTCCCAGTGATGGACTGTATGTGTCATCTGATAATCGGTCTGGTTAACTTGACAAGCAAGTTTCATTACCAGATTGGTTACAAGATGATGAATCTTTCAGCCATAACAACTCCCTAAGACTATCTACCCAGTTGTGGTGAGGTTGAGGATATATATCTTGTGAAGAGAGTACTCATATTGACAAAATCACCAGTCCCTAATGTACTAAATGGTACTGCACAGAATAGGTACTTACTTAGAATTTCAATTCAACAAATATTTATTAACTTTGCCTGTATTTGTAGTGACCATAATATAGTTTGGATTTTCTAGAGCAGTCCTGATTCTAGTGAGATAAAATTGTATTTCTACAAGTATGTAAGTATATTAAAAACCTCCTTTTTTAGTTAACTGGAAAATATTAAGAAATAATATTTTCCTCCAAAACCCATTCCAGACTGTGCTACCACCATCTTTCTATATTATATCAGTTCCTTCCAGAGGTCAGGAAGACTATTTTCTCTTCCTGTTTCAAAGCAGCCTTCCCCCGTTGAACCTCTTACCAAATTCCTGCCCCTGGCCAGATTGTCATTTCCATTTCCTAGCCCTTTTGTAGAATTGATATGATTGAAATATCCTGAATTCAGTGAGTGAATAAAACTCAGGTTAGGTGTTCAGCTGCACTCATTTTTTCTTTCTTAATCACTTGTCTCTAGAACAGTAATCTTTCAAAATCCTATGGGTAGAGTTAAGTATTGGACCTGTGATTTCATTGGCCTAAGGAACTCTCAGGTGAGGAAGTAGCTTCAACCAATGCACCTTGGTACCTTTTCTGCAATTGCTAGCCTTAGAATGTTTCCCAGATCACTGAGAGGTTCGAACTTGTCTAGGGTTATGCAACCAGTATGTGTCAAAAGTGGGATTTGAAACCAGGGCTTCTTGTCTTTAAGGCAGGCTCTCTATCCACTATGCCAAGCTAATAATATAAAAAACATTTAAATATTTATTAATAAACAGATCATTGATAACCAAGTCCATTTTAAGGTATGGGGTAACGGCTATGCAGGGACATCATTAATTCACATACTGTGCTTACATAGTCATAATGCATTTATGATAATGTTTCCAAATTAAATCTAAGGGGGATAATTCAAATTTGATTTAAAGGGTTGTATTAAATTAAGTTAAAAATTAGTTACTAGGTTACTGAATAGAAACAGCATAAAAACAGAAAACAGGTTTTGGAGGGACTTATTCCTAAGAATTTGCTCGAGTTACATAACTAGTGTTTGAAAGAACATAACCACAATATCTTTCTAGAGCAGGGGCAAGGGATCCATAGGTAGATTTCAGTGGGTTTGTGAACTTGAATGGGGGAAGAAACCTCAAAAACTTTTTCAATATAATTGATTTGCTTTGTAATCCTGTACATTTTATTTTATTCATTTAAAAACATTTTTCTGAGAAGAGGTTTATAGGCTTCACTATGTTGCCAAAGGAGTTCATGATATAACTAAGGTTAGTACCTCTTTTTAAAAAAAATTTAATTAAAATTTTTTCAATCAGCAAAAACCTTTTTCTCTCTCCTACTTCACCCCATTGAGAACAAAAGAAAAACAAAATCCTTGTTACAAACACATAAAGCAAATTACTGTGTTCACCATATTCAAAAGAAAAACTATGTGTATATGCACATATGTAGCCATTCTCTCTATATGTGTATATATACATATATGTACATATATACACATGTACACATATATGTCTCATTCTGTACTCTTAGTCTTTCATCTCTCTATCAGGATGTGGATAGTATATTTCATCATTAGTCCTCTGGAATGGTAGTTGATCATTGTGCTGATCAGAATTATATGTCTTTTAAAGTTGTTTGTTTTTGCAATATTGTTGTCATTGCATACATTTTTTTTCCTGGTTCTATTCACTTCTCTCTCCATCAGCTCATACAGTTTTTCCTAGGTTCCTCTGAACCTATTCCCTTCGTTATTTCTTACAGCACAATAGTATTCAATACATTTATACTTCATAGCTTGTTTATCTATTCCCCAATTGATGGGTACCCTTTTTGATTCCAATTCTTTGCCAGCTCAAAAAGAGCTATAAATATTTCTGTTTATCCTGAGTTTGTTTTGCTTAGGACCAATTCTTCCCTAATCTACTTTCCAATTTCCTCTTCTCCCTTTTCTTTCCTAATTCCTTGTTGAATTAAATGTAATACCTCTATTCTAATGGCTAAATTTTTGAAATTTGCAAGTAAACTTATCATCTTGGTTTATAGACATTTTTCTTTTCTTTCCAAAGAGTTTTTATAGGTAGTCTAATTTAATAAAACCTTTGACATTCCACTAAGAGGAGGAAGCTGGTTTCCTGCTGTGTTTCCCCTTGACAACAGCTGTATTTGACCTCAGCATAACCCCTTTTTGTTTCTAAGACGTTTTCTCTTTGCTGTTGGTTGTGCCCCAAATTGCGATATCTTTTCTTTAGTATACTGGGAGAACAATATGATATCTAGATTTATACTTCAAGTTATTGTTGGTGACAGTAAGAAAGTATTCTCTTAATCAGGGACAAATTAAGTTCTTAGGATATCCTTACTAATTTTATACAACTAGAAGAGGATAATCTCTGTTAATAAAAATATAAATTAAAATATTTTGAAAGGAATACATTTTTATTCAAATAAGATAAGTATTAAGATGTAAAGTGAGGAAACTAAATGCAAACATTCTAGTTCAAAATAAGATTGTACAAATGTATCACAAAACTTTACTGCAATAGTCTCCAAACTTTTTTGAATGTGTACATCATCAATAAAAACTTTTTGATTCCATGTCTTCAATATGTGTATTTGTAAATTATATACATGTTATATACTATAGTATTATGTACTATACTATGTACAGCATATATGTACATATGTAATATGTTACTAATGGTATAAAAATGAAAATTAAAGGGCAAGATAAAGATGAAATAAAATTTAAAAGTTTATTTTAATGGTACAAAAACCTTTGCAGTAAAATAATTTTTAGCAAAGTGATTGAATATGCTTCATTATTTTTGAAATTTTGGTTTTAACACTTTCTTACATAGTGATTTAAAGGTCTTAGAATCTAAATTCATTTTATTTTGATACTTGGTTTTAGTGATTATCATAGCTGAAAAAGACACCTCACAAAAATACACAGACCCAAACAGGAGAAATGCTCTAAACACAAGATCAGTGCCAGTTTTGTAACCTTACTTGAAGATGACAGGGAATAAGGTACTTCCAGGAGACTCTTCATATCCAGGTCCCTGTCTCTGAGTCTTTGAAAGCCTCAAGGTTCCAAATAGACTAGAACAGAGGTGTCAGGCACATGGTCTACAACACTTCCAACTGAGGCCTGAACCAGACTACAATGTAATTGGGAATTAGTTAACAGTATAAATAAATTAATAAAAAATAACTATATTAACATATGTGGTATTCTAAGTCAATAGGTCCTCAAGGATCCTTGTGTATGGTGTAGTGGTTCATGTTTCTATTTGAATTTGACACCACTGTCCTAGAAGTCTTGTGCTTCTGGAGAATGAGATTGAGAACTAGGTGCTTGCTCCATCTGCAGGGTATCTTCTGGGTATGTGCCATCCTCCCTAATGTGAGGCTGCACAGTTGGCATCAGATGTGATTTCAGTCTGATCCGGGAGACCTGATCACCATTTACTGACCAAGACACTGACCAAGCTAAAGGAAGATGATGCTCTCATAGATAGAAGCCTCAGTATACACACTTAACATCGCAATTGCTTGGTCTTCCAACTGGCCTTTTCTCTCAGTTCTCATTCTACTTGATTTCTGTGGCTTTTGATGCTGTCCACTACACTTTCCTCTGGGAAACTCCCCTCATGGCTTCCTTAATAACATTGTTTTTCTTCGGTTCTCTGTCTGCTTTTTTTCCCCCCAGTTTCTTCTGCTAGATAAAGATACACAAAGTTCGAGTGGCCCCTAAAGGTCTAACCTGGGCTCTATTTTCTCTGCACTCCTTTGATGATCTCAGCAGCCCTCATGGGCTGCCCTCATGTTGTATCTGCCAGATCTTTATGTCTCTTACTAATCTGTCTCAACTCCAGCCCTGCATCATCATCTGCCTGCTGGGCTTACCCACCTAGAGTGCCCCTTTGACATCTCCAATTCAACCTGTCTAAAACAGTCAATCTCCCTCTTAAATCCAACTGTCCTCCAACTTTTTTGTCTCTGCTGAGAGCACCATGCTCCTTCCAGTTGGCTATCCTCATCTCTCCTCTTTATATGTAATTAATTGCCTAGACTTGTATTTTTTACTGCCACAAGATTTCTCAAGTTGATCCTTTTCTTTGTACTTACATAATCACTACTTTAGTTTAGATCCTTCTAACCACCATTACACAAGCCTCCTAATGGATTTTCCTGCTTCTGTTTTCTCAATTTTAAGGTGAGAAATTGAAGCATATGAGGAGTTGCCCAGGGAACCCACATTATTGTTTCTCATTCATATACTCATATAAGTTCTTACTCTCCAGGAACTCATTTCACAAAATGAAATCAACTCTGAAACACTCACCTCCTCAAATCATTTCCCATTCTGGCTGCAGGACTTTATTATTTTCCACTCCCCTCCCCTCCCCTGCTTTTCCTTCTCTTTTTATTACATTGCCCTTCCCCCCCCCCCCCCCCCCCCGGGTTTAGCTGTGTGTGTGGCACATAGTAGGTACTTAATAAATGTTTATTGACTGACAGTGACTCTGTCCATATAATCTGTCCTCTGCACTGTTGCCAAAATGATTTCTGTGAGACATGGCAGGTCGCGTTGTTCTCTGTTCCCTGTTGCATTTAGGTTAAAGTAGAAAATTCTCAGCCTCTTTTTGGGTCCTTCCAGCTTTTCTAGATTTATTTCTTATAACTTCCATCCAGTCTGGCCTAATAGCTGTTCCCTGAACTTGAAATTTCATTTTCTGCCTATGTTCCTTTGTACAGACTATCCTTGTGTTTGGCATGTCCTCCCTCACCACTGCCCTTAGGATCTTTACTTTCTTCAAGGTTCAGCCGAGGTTCCCTTCCTCTTTGAAGTATTTTTTGTTTCTCCCTCCTGTTTCTCCCATTGTTGATGTGCTTGCTATCCTTATGTTTTTTTATAATTACTTATTTGTGTATGTGTTTTGTTTTCCCAGTAAAATATAAAGTCCTTAAGGGTAGGTTTTTTTTTTCTTGGCATCCCTAGGTCCCAAGATGGTGGTTAATAAATTCTTGGATTGACTTCTACTAGATTGTTTTGTTATGAATTCTCTTTACAGTTATGATTCAGGTATAAAAATAGTAATTCCTTGTTTCTTATCTGCTCCTCTTTTCCTCCTATTCCTCAGTATATTGTCATAAAAGTTAAGAATCTGTGAAATAAACCAAATTAGAAACCTGTTGTTGCCACAGAATGAAATGTGGTTCCAAAACCAAACCCTAGCAAAGATCTTTTATCCTGAAAGCTTCCTTTGTGAACATTTTTTAGAACACATGCTTTTCTGCAGTTTCTACTGCCTTTTATGACTAATGATAAATTAATAAATAGATGCTAATAGCAGTTCTATTTTTCACATAGTTCTATAAGCTGTTAGAGTCTTTAGTTGTAGTTATTTGATGATTTACTTTAGTCTCTTCTTTTCAATTTGATAAGCATTTATTAAATACCTACTATGTCCAAGGTTCTATGCTAGGGGCTATGGATAGAAAGATGAAACCATTTCTTCCCTCATGGAGCTTATAGTCTATGAAAAGATAAAACGTGAACACAAATAAGTAAGTACCAGGAAGATAAAAATGGATCTGTGATCTCAGCATCAAGGCTTCCCTACAAGATAGCAGATCCCATTACATCTTGTATGACTTTTGTCTGTGGCCTTCCATAAATTTACTAGATGGTTTTACTTGCTCTTCTGGCATCGGAAGTATAATAGTGGAGCACCTGAGCTGTCCGTTGAGTCCTTCCTTTTTTTGCCACGTTTCTAGCCCATTATGCATTTTTGATGACGTCCTTTGCTTTTTTTTTTTTAACCTCTGATTCTTCTCCACCTTGTATCCCTCTATTGCCCTTTAGGTGTTACTCTATTTTGATTCTTCTTTATTAGTGTTCCGTGACTCACAGCCATAAAGTAGTATCACCAATAAAATACTGGTATGAAGAAGCTAGACCTTTGTTTTAAGTAGAAATTTGGGAGCATTAAGGTAGCTTTACAGTTTCCCAGAGGCAGTATAGTCTACTTTCCTCCTGATATTTAGTTCTGTGCCTAACTTGTCCATTTTTACATCCCTTTTAAGATACACACACATACACAAACACACGTGCTACAATATGACAGGTTCCCTCCCCTCCCCTTCTCTATACCTCAAAACATCTGAGTATCTATATCCATTATTTCCTCTTATCTCAGAAATTTCATTTGAAGTGACTATAAAATGTATAACATTTCTGGGAGCTAATACACTGGAATATACTCAGGTTTTCAGTAAACACAACTACATAACACTTTTCAGCAATGTAAGCTTATTAAATGATTGAAGAAATATTTATTATGTTCTCAGCAATGTAATAAAAATTGTGCTATTATCACAGCAGAAACAGGACTAAACTCCTTCGGGATATTTTCTTTTAGTTTGATTTCCAAAACACTCTAGTCTACTGTTTCTCTTCCTATTTATTTAACTCTTTGTTCTCTGTTTCTTTTGCTAACTTCTTGACCCCTAAATTTGTGGTATTACCCTAGGTTCTGTTCCCAGCCCTCTTGCATTCTCTCCTTTGCAATGACATTTATTTCCTCAGTGTCAAGATTCAGCTCTGTGCAAATGACTCTGTAAATCTCTAGACCTGTAATCTTCATCTCTAATCTGTATCGCTTAATTTTAGCCTCACATCTCTGACTGCATATAGGACATTTTCAACTGAATATGCTCTATGTAACTCATATTCAACATGTCTGAAATCAAGCTTATTATTTTTCTCTCCAAAGCTGTTTGTTCTTTTGATTTCAGGTTGTGGGTCAGTGGGCTGTGATGCAGACCCTGGGCACTTTGAGTTGATTTCATCCCCAGGTGGACTGGTCTAAAACCCAGCTGTGGACTCTGGCAAAGGGGTATATAAGGATGCTGTATTAAGAGGGAGGCCTCTGAGATGTCAGGGAACCTCTTTGGGGACTGCTTTTACTTGAGAGGCACTGAATCTGTTTTTAATAGAGTAATTGTTTATCTGAATCCTCAGTTTCTGAGAGTGGTCCTTTGCTTTGGGTTTGCAGCCCCTCCCTAAACACTTCATTGTTTTTGTCAGGGACATCATGCGTCAGTCAGGCTGCTATATCTGAAACTTTGGTATCATCTTGGATGCTTCTCTCTTCCTCACCCTTTATGTATAGTCAGTTCTCAAGTCCTGACAGTTCTAAGTAAATTTTCTACTGTGGCTTCTTCTTTCCTACTTCTGCCACCCAAGTACAGGACTTCATTGTCACCTGCCTGAACTGTCTGCTGACGCTCTTTCCATCCTTCACATAATTGCCAGTTTTAATCCTCTTTATGCGCAGTTCTAGTCATGAGGGCAGAGGCTATGCCATAGCCAACTTAGTATCTGCTCCTCCATGCCTATTATAGCATTCTGAATGCTGTAGATGCATAAATTTGTGTTAAATTGAAGGGGAAACAATCCCTCCCTAATTGATAGCCTGTTGTACTCCACACAGAAGCTGTTCCAACCTTTTTAAGCCTCTCACCCCTTCAGCTGAGGACATGATCTCTTATTTTACTGGGAAAATTAAGGCTATCCACCTTGAGTTTTATTTTCTTCCTTTCTCTTAGTCTTGAAACCCCACTTGACGTTATTTTCTACTTTCCTCCCTTTTTTCCCCAGGCTCTGAAAATGAGGTGGCCAAGGGCAACCCCACATTTGCCTCTGATATCATCCCTTCCTGGCATCCTTAGCATATTTTCCCCCTCCCTCTCACTATTCTTTTATTCTCATTTTCTCTCTCTCTCTCTCCTTTTCATATTTCTCCCCATCTACTGGCCTCAGTATCCCTGAACATGACTTGTGTTTTCATGTGCTCTTAGATTTTTCTCACACTTGTTTCCTATGGCCTAGAATATCCTTTCTCCCTTTTACATGTACCCTTGGTCACTTCCCTTTAATCTCCAATATTCAGTCTCTATCTACTGTGTCCCTTCTTATTGCCTTCACACATGCCCAAGTCTCTCTCATCCTTAAAAAAACTCAACAACCTTCACTAGATTCTGCCAGTTCCTCGGGCAATCATCCTGTATTTCTCTTTCTTTTCTCAGACAAATTTCTAAAGAAGAAGCAGTCTTTACTCATTGCCTCCATTTGCTCTCCTTCCTCATTACTCAGCCCCTTGAAATCTGGCCTTTGACTTCATTACTCAACTGAAACTTCTACCAAAGTTACCAGTGATCTCCTGATTGCCAAATCTGATGATCTTTTCTAAGTACTTATACTTCTTGACCGCTCTGGTATATTTGACACTATTGACTACCCTCTTCTCTAGGATAATCTTCTTAGAGATTTTATGATACTAATCTCCTGGTTCTCCTCCTCTTTGAATTGCTCCTTCTCAGACTCCTTTGCTTGCTCATCATCCAATAACAATAATAATAATAATAATGATAGTAATTTGATATTTATGTAGTATGTACTATGTGCCAGCCACTGTGCTAAGTGCTTTGTACAATTACTATCTCATTTGATCCTCACAACAAACCTTATGAGATAGGTGCAAACAGATTGAGTGACTTGCCCAGGGTCATGCAGCTAATGAGTGTCTGAGGTCAGATTTGAACTCAGATCTTTCTGACTTCAGGCCCAATGCTCTATCCACTGTGCCACCTAGATGCCTCATTCAAATCATGGATGCTGCTCCCTAACTGTGGGTGTTCCCTAACTCTCTGTCCTAGGCCCTCTTTTTTTCTCTACATACTCTCTTGGCTACCTCATCTGTTCCCTTAGATTCAGTTATTATCTCAGTGCATATGATCTGTTTGCCAGATGATCTGTTTATTTGGATCTACTTACCCAACTGAGGTTTCTCTCCTGAGCTGAAGTTCCACGTTCAGTTTCCTCTTGGACTTTTTGAACTGAATATTACATAGGCATCTCAAACCCAACTTGTCCAAAACAGAATCCATTATCTTTTTCCCTAGAGCTACCTATCTCTCATACTCTCCATATTTTTTTTAAACATTTCTTTTTTTTTCCTTTTTTTTTTTTTAAGTAAGGCAGTTGGGATTAGGTGACTTGCCCAGAATCACACAGCTAGGAAGTATTTTGTGTCTGAGGCCATATTTGAATTCAGGTCCTCCTGACTCCAGGGCCAGTGCTCTATCCACTGCACCATCTAGCTGCCCCTAAAAGGCACCATGCCAAGGCATGGTGGTGATGTTCAGAGAATGAGAGATGTCTGGTCTGGACTCTTCCCTAAAATGGAGGTTCTGTTTTTGTAATCTTTCTTGAGGCAATCAAGGTTAAGTGACTTGTTCAGGGTTCCATGGTCACACAGCTGGTAAGAGTCTGAGGCTGAATTTGAATTCAGGTTCTCCTGAATTCAGGGTTGGAGCTCTATCCATTGCACCACCTAGCTATCCACTCTCCATATTTTTGAGAGTATCACTATTTTTCAAATTCTGAATTGCATTAGTCTTGATTCCTCATTCTCACCCCATGTATCAATCATTTGCCACATCTTGCCAATTATACCTCTGCAACATCTCTCCCTTCTGACCCTTTCTCTGTACTGACTCCCATGGCCACCACTTTAGTTCAGATCCTTGTTACCTCTTACTTAGGCTATTTTAATAGCCTTCTAATTGGTCTCCCTATTTTCTCTTCCAACTTCAGTCCATCCTGCTACCCAGCTGCCAAAGCAGTTTTCTTCAAATTTAGATTTGACCTTGTTACTCCTCTGCTCAGTAACTCCAGTAGTTGTCTATTGTCTCCAGGATCAAATGCAAATGCTCCTGTTCAGCCTTTAAAGCCAAACGTTCTGGCCCCATCCTCCCTGTCCAGCCTTATTACATTACTCCACAGTAGTTCAACCAAACTGGTTTTCCTGTTCATCACAAATGATACTTCATCTATCATGCTCTCCTTCCTCACCCCTACCTCTAGGAATCCGTGATTACCTTCAAGACTCAGTTCAAGCACCACCTTCTTCTCCATGACACTTTTTGTGGTCCTTCTAGCTGCTAGTGCTTTTCACCCACTATGTGTATGTGTTTTGTATATGTGAATATTGCTCTCCCTTGTTAGAATGTAAGTTCTTTGAGGACAGGGCCTGTTTTGACTTTTATTTGTATCCCCTAGCATAGTTCTTGGTACATAGGAAGCATTTAATAAATGTTTGTTGATTGATTGTATCCATTCCTTGTATATCTTGTCTATGGTGCTTCTGTTGGAATTATTTTATGCAAAGGTTTCCCCCTTCATTCAGGACTTTCTCTTCATTTCTTTGTCCTGACTTTTTGATGTTTTTATAATAAAACTTCATCTACTTAACTTTTTTGGTGTTTCTCTCATTTGACTGGCAATGAATTGTCTCTAAAAACTATATGTATGAAAGGAGACTTGTTCTTCTTTAGTATGTATGTGTGTGTGTGTGTGGGGGTGACTTTTTATGTTAGGGTCACCTTTCTGTTTTGGAGCATTTGTTGGTTTAAAACTAATGTCTTCGAAACTACTTTCCAGTTTTTGTTTTTGTTTTCTAGCAGTTCTTGATAAAGGAGTGTTCCCCAATTGTTTTGGAATACTGAGTCACTTTATTTTCTAGTTTTTGCCTATCTAATCTTGTCTCTTATCCACTTTTCTGTTTTTTTTTAAATTGGTGCTGATTAGTTTTGTTAGTTAATGCTGGTTGATTAAATTGAATTGGTAGTGATAAACCCTTTTTATTCCAGTGTTTTTTCATTATTTTTATTGAGATTCTTGATTTTCTTCTCAAAAGCTTTTATTTAATCTTGTTTTCATAAAGTAACTTCTTAGTAGTAGTTTGCTGTGGTATTAGATCGTTTTAGTGGCACTAAATTAATTTAGGTAGTACCATAATTTTTATTACATTGGTACAGCCTAGAGATAAACAATGAATATTTCTCTAATTACTTAATAAGTCTATATTTCTGAAAAGTTTGTGGTTGGATTTGATAGTAATATACAGAAAGGCTGATGATTTTTGTGAGCTACTTGTAGCCTGCTACCCTACTGAATTTATTAATTTTTATTTCATTTTGTTGTTTCTATTGAATCTCTGAGATTCTCAAAGAATGAAGTTTTATGGATAGCAAATAGACATAATTTTGCTTCCTCTTTTCCTAGGCATGTGCCCTCAGCATCTTTTTCTTTTTTCTTTTCTTAAAAATTAATTAATTTTTAGTTTTTAACATTCACTTTTATAAGGTTTTGAGTTCTAAATTTTTCTCCCTTCCCTTTCTTCCCCCCTCCCCAAAACAGCATGCAATCTGCTATAGGCTATACATGTACAATCATATTAAACATTTCCAGATCAGTCATATTGTGAAAGAAGAATCAGAACAAAAGGGAACAACCATTAGAAAGAAAAAAAAAAGAGCAAGTAATATCTTTGATCTGCATTCAGACTATAGTTCTTTCTCTGGATGTGGATAGCATTTTCCAT
Source organism: Vombatus ursinus (assembly GCF_900497805.2). Lineage (NCBI taxonomy): Eukaryota > Metazoa > Chordata > Mammalia > Diprotodontia > Vombatidae > Vombatus > Vombatus ursinus. Next base: position 19,421,845 of record NW_020954572.1, on the reverse strand, counting down.
CCTGAGTTTTTTGGAATTGACTTAGATCATCGCATTGCCTCAGGATATTTTTCTTGTCTTACTGTTTTTATAGTTATTATTTCTAAAACAATATGAAACAATAGTGGGTGCACTGGACATCCTTGCTTTACCTTTTCTTTATTGGGAAAGTTTCAGGAAATGTTAGGTTCAAAGTGTCACTTTTGATACTAAGCCGCTAGAGTGTTGTGATCCAGGGATGAGTCATTTAACATTTCTGGCCTCGGGCAGTTGTCTTAATCTTGAATTTTTAAAAAGTGGTGAACAAAATGTATTTAGATAAGATTTCTGTCGTCAGGGAGCTTGGTTTATATTGAAGTTGGTCAGTATGTATGTCTTATCACAGAGCCTTACCAGCATGAAAATAACCCAGTTTTATGGGTTTATATAATTCCCAAATACTTTAATATTTAAATTTAGCCTCATAGATAAGTCCTAAATATTTTTGGAGCTACAAAAATTAACATTGTTGCTATCAGTGCACCACATTAATGTTGCTACTATCCATTCTTATCTTAATTTTGCTTTCTTTTTTGTGCTTCTGATCTCAGTATCGTTAGAGTAAGAACGCATGTTGTTCTACTCCTTTTTGGATAGACATTACTTCCTTAAGAAACTCTAACAAAACTAATAATGAAGAGAAGAAAGAGCAAAGGTTATTAATAAATTTCAAAACTTCTTTAAGAGGCAGTTGGGGAACTATACAAATGTTATTGCCTAGCAACCTCATATTTCAGAGAAAAATGTGATCTCATTTTTGTGGGTGCTTACGTGGGTACTTCCTCTATTTGTGCTGCTTGTCACCTGTCTGTGCCTTATCGTCTTGTGAGATTGTTGACAATGCCATGAAATCATAGATGTTGATCTGACAGGGAGTTCAGAAGTCAATTAGTCCTATCTCTTAATTTTTTAGATGAGGAAACTGAAGCCCAGAGAGATAAGAGGTCCATAGACGTTATAAAACTGCCACATGGGTCTGTGACACCACAAAAAAGGTTAGAAATCCCTGTATTAGAGTTTACAATCCTCAAAATGATGCCTTTCAGTTGTAAAATCCTCAAAATAGTTGTGAACTAGATATTCTGAAAAAGATTAAGTGGTTAGTATCCCTTCTCAAAGGTTTTTAGCAGGTCATTAATTACATAGTGTTTTAAAGTATAAGCTCCTTGAGGTCACAAGTTGTTTTTTCTTTGTATTCCAAACTCATAGCATAGTGTGCTGACTAGTAGATATTTAGTGTTTGGGTATGCTGTTGCTGAAGACTATAACAAAAATCTAGGCAAAGTTTAACAATTTCAAACAAATGTTAAAGTTTATCAGTGTCAAATAGGTCCCTTTAATTCTGAACTTTTTTTTTTTTTACTTAAGCAAATTAAGCAAGGAATTGTATTGTAAAACAGTATTAAATATAGAAACCCTGGGGGGTGTTTTTGAAGAGGTTTACCTACAATTCCCAGAAAAACCTTAAAACTTTTAGATTCCTTGTAGACTCACTTATCTCTCTTTGACAAAAAGAACCTGGCTTCAGTTTTGTTTACCTGTCCCACGAAACCCTTAAAGTTTTAGAAACTGCCTTATTTCCCTTTGAAAGCAAACTTCCCCTTCCAGCTCCCTTCATTATCCATTCTCATTGTCTGTTCAAATCACTCAGACATTCCGAACAGAAATTCTCACATGGACCCTTTTCCAAATGGTCCACCTCCCCAGTCAACTGGCTTTCCCATTGTTTTGCCTTCCTGGCCATTCCCACCCATAATCCTAGCTAGGCGCCAGTGTTCCTTTTGCCCCAGCTTTCTGGCCACCCCCCTCCAGATCTCCCTAGACCCCTCCTCCCCTCACCCCAAACTGCTTGGCCACTCCTTGGACCCCTCCTCCCATCACTCCAAGCTGCTTGGCTCCTCCCCAATCAGTCTGTACTAAAGGCTCACCTTTCCTCCATTCTGATGCTGAGCTATTCTCAAGCTTAGAAACTGAGACCCCTCATGCCCGCCCTGATGGGCGTCACCTGGCCTGACCACCCTAGCCCCAGCCCCCACTCAGACTCTGAGTTTTCTAGACTGCCTCACGCTGCTCTTTGTTGGGAGCTTCACCTGACCACGTGACCCTATTTAGATCACTGATGTTTGGGGTTCCTTTGGAGTCTGGCCTGTGTGCTTATCTTTAATAAACTTTCTCTGGCTGGAAGATCTGAGTTGAATTCATTCAGGCAGATCTGTGCCCTGATTTGGGCTTTTTCCCACGATCTTGGGGTGCCTCTGTGCATCTAAGAGCACCTCAAAAAACCCCCCCTCTTCATTTTGATTGATGCTGTTTCAAAATTTATCTGATATTTTACCTTCAAGGACCTCTTTTAAGACTATAAGTCATAGAGAAGATACCAATATGCATAGTAGGGGAAGTTCTTCACTGGAAACTCCCTATGTCAATGAAGTAACAGATCCTTTCAAAATAAAACAAAATAAAAATCTTAGATTTTTAAAAAAGTTGATTTCACTTCAGTTTTGGTGCTTCTTTTCCTAGTCCTTATTTAAGAGAACCAGAATTGGTCTTACAAATATCTTAAGAATCAAAAGTAAAATTGAGAAAAGATTAAAACCACATGTCTCTTGCGTCATCTTATTTTTGATATTTCCTTGATCAGTGTTTCTTAGTTGGGTGCTACCTTTCAGTCATTTGATTTGAGTCATTTTCTCTTTTGAAAAATGGAAATAGAAGTGAGGCCTAGGGAAGTCACATAGCTCAATTGGAGTCCCTTGATGGGTAGTTTGCTTAGAAATTAAAAGCCTAAGCTGCATCCTGTGCTTCTGAGCCATGAGATTGTTTTGTGATAAACAGAGGAAGACATCATGCTGCAATGGGAAAGAGCATTGGTTCTGAAGCCAGAGGATCTGGGCTCTCTTCCTCTTATACCTGGATAATCTCTGACAAGTCACTTAAGCTCCCTGGGCTTCAGTGTTCTAATCTATAAAATGAGGGGGTTGGATTAGATATTCTAGGAGAGTTCCCTACTTACTCAGCATCTACTGTCTTGTGTATGTAGTGGGGGGCTCTCCTTTAAGATTTCCTTGGCAAGATTAATTCCTTATAGAGGCAAACTCTTTTTGTTAACAAGGTTAACCTGAATGGTGCCTTTGTCATGGTACTGATGATGTACAATCCTAGTGGGTATTATAGTCATGGAGGCCTGGCATATGGTAGGTTCTGGTAGGTTCTTAATCTCTTCCCTTCTTTCTCCTCCCTTCTCTCTTCTCCTTTTTAATTTAAAGCTCTTTTGATTTAGATTTGTAATAAATGATAATAATAACTAACATTTATAAAGCACTTACTAAGTACCAGGCACTATGCTAAGTTCTTTACAATTGTTATCTCATTTGATCCTCACAACTCTGGGAGGTAGGTGCTGTTATTATCCCCATTTTACAGATGATGTAGATGAAATAAGCAGAGCTTAAATGACTTGCGCAGGACCACATAACTATTAAGTGTCTGGGGCAGGATTTGAACTTAGATCTTTTTGACTCCATCCAGCACTCTGCCTCAGTCTTTGCAAGACTGGTAAATCCATTATTTTTTTTTTTAAGGCAGGTGGGGTTAAGTGACTTGCCCAGGGTCACACAGCTAGTAAGTGTCAAGTGTTTGGTCTGAGGCTGGATTTGAACTCATGTCCTCCTGACTCTAAGGCTGGTGCTCTATCCACTGGGCCACCTGGCTGCCCCCAAATACATTCTTAGTAGCCCATGTTAGGTACACTTCATACTAGCCTCTCCATCCCTACCCAGGAGTCTCCTATATTTTAAGCTGTGGTCCAAAAATCCAAGTACCATTCTCAGACACTGCCTTACTTTTTTTTGGGGGGGTCACCATTAGTATTTATTGGCATTTAATTTTTCCCCCAATTACTATGTAATTTTTAAAAAATATTTTATTTTTTTCTAATTACGTGTAAAGACAAATTTTTACATTCTTTTAAAAATTTTGAGTTCCAGATTTTCTCCCTCACCTTCCCCCTCCCAAAAGATGGCAATTTGACACAGGTTATATATGTGCAATTATGTAAAACATATTTCTATATTAGTCATGTTGTGAAAGAAGAAGCAGACCAAGAGGAAAAAAAAAAACACAAAAAACCCCAAAGAAAGTGAAAATACTATGCTTTGATTGGCATTCAGACTCCATCAGTTCTTCGGATGTGAATAACAGTTTTCCTCATGAGACCTTTGGAATTGTCTTGGATCATTGTATTGCTGGGAATAGCTAAGTCATTCATAGTTGATCATCATACACTGTTGCTGTTGCTGTGTACAATGTTCTTCTGGTTCTGCTCACTTCACTTTGCCTCAGTTCACATCAGACATTATCTTAATAACCATCTCATTAACTCTTCTACCTTTTGAAGTATGAAATTATTCAACCATGTTAGGAATAAGGCTTTGGGCAGAGAGAGACCTTCAGTCAGTAAACATTTATTAAGTACCTACTCTGTGACTGGCATTTACAGAAGTTGTTTTCAGTTTACCTTCCTCTTTACCCTCAGGTCAAAACTGGTGATACTCTTTCTTATAGCCCTTCTGGTCACTGAGAAAATAAAATAAAAAAAGTGAGATCAGAAATCTGTCCGTAAGTTTTCTTTGTACTACAGGGATTTTCTTCCTCAGGCTTACAGCTCTTGAGATCAAGTTTCCTCATACTTTCTGGACGCTCATCTCTAGCTGTATATTTCATTTATTTATTTATTTATTTTTAGTGAGGCAATTGGGGTTAAGTGACTTGCTCAGAGTCACATAGCTAGTGAGTGTTAGGTGTCTGAGGTTGGATTTGAACTCGGGTCCTCCTGACTCCAGGGCTGGTGCTCTATCCACTGCGCCACCTAGCTGCTCGATCTGTAACTGTATATTGCACAGCACTCATGTACATATGCCTTACAGGTCTAAAAATACGATTGATTCTGAGTTTGGGGTATGTAAGTAGGACCTGTAGAGTCCTACAGTGAAAAGAGTCAATGTGATGAATAAAGTAACCCTTCTCAAGAAATTAAATTAAGCAACTGTGTTGTGGTTGCCACAACACCAGTATTTTTAGTGCAGTTATGTTCAGTGCTGGAAACTATTCTAAAACAGCTGACTATTCTGAGCTCTTTTACATTCTTCCTTTGTAATTTCTCTTATTTGAGTCTTCAGAGGGAGGAAATGGAGATTCCATTGTCTCTGATTCTGAAAGTTGTCTGAAACTAGTAGTGTCTGCCTAATTAGCAGCTTGTTCAGGAATTTAAAAAAAATTTTTTTTAAATTTTATTTTTTATTTTTTTAGGCAATTGGGGTTAAGTGTTCAGAATTTTTGTCTGTGAGATTTACAAAAGACAACCACACTATTGGTTGAGTTAGGAAGGTTCTTTGTACTCCTTCCTTGACACTAAGCATAAGTGAACTAAAATGAAGGAGAGGTGGTTTAGTTGAGTATCAGGAAGTGATTCCTAAATGTATTGCTCAGAAAGGTAAACCACATGTACTTGGTAGGTTGGGAACACCTCTGAGAGGACACTGAAGATAAACTTGGCCTCTACAGTTTTGCCCAAGGTTGACTGTTACTGGTATTGTTTTGAGATACATAAAGTAAACAAAATCATAAACCATGCACTAATCATGTGAAGGATAATTTTTTTTCCTAAAGGTTCATGCTGTTACTTCATTAGGACATGGGGTGACTGAGCTCTAGAAAACTGGCACTCTATTAATGTAAAAGGACAGGGGGAAGGAAGGATAACTATCAGGTCAATAGTTTGGAGGAAAATTCACACGTAATAAAGGGATAAAGGAAATGAAAAATAACAAAATAGCTGATTCTGAATATGTGAAATTAAAAAGCATTTACCACACACACAAAAAAATCCTTGTGATTGGGATACAGAGAGAAGACATTGATGGAGGGGAAAAAGTTTTTGTAGCAGATATGATTGATAGAGATTTGATAGCCAAGATTTACAGGAATGTGATGCAAATATATGGGACCAAGAGCCAATCTTGTATAGATAAGTGATCAGAGAATATGAAAAATTTTCCAAAACTTTAAAAAAAGAAATGTAAATGATCAATAAATATATAAAAATGTTTCCAATTACTAAAAATAAGAGGAAGACAAATTAAAGCAGAAGGTTTTACTTCACACCCATTTGATTGACAAAGATAAAACCGGTCAGCATTGGGAAAATATTGTGGGAAGATAGGCACACTAATATATTACTGATAGAATTGTAGATTCCTCCAGCTGTGATGGAAAACAATTTGAAACTGCTAGAAAAGGGACTGAATTGTTTATTTTCGTTGATGAAGTGAAACTCCTATTGGGCATATACTCCAGGGACAGAGAAAAAGGTCCCATTTATGTTAAAATATTCATAGTGGTACCTTTTGTGACTACAAAAAAAACTGTATAATAATGTCGGTGCCAATTCATTGGGGAATGGCTAAACAAATTGTGATCTATGACGCTTTTCCCATAAGAAATGTTGCCAAGGAGGTAAGCAGCACAAGAAAACATGATATACACACAATGACCACAATTATGTAAAGATAAATACCATTTAAAAGACCTCAGAATTCAAATCAATGCAATGACTACGGAGGACTGATAATGAAATATTCATCCTTTTTTTTGGAGGAATAGTGAGCTATAGGTGTGGAATGCTGCATATCCTGTCGGGCATGGTCATTGTATTGCTTTTTTTTTAAAAAAAAATCTGTACTTTGTTACAAGAGAAGATTCTAAATGGTTTGAGGAGGGGCCTGTTGGGAAATAGCTATATAAAAAGGCATCAGTTTAAAAAAAAATGGACTGGGACAAAAAGATGTTTTATAGCTAGCTAGCATTTTTTTTTTAAACCAACTCTCCCTTTCTCTCATTGGAAGTAAAAGAGAAGCATTACACCTGCAGTAGTGAGAAACCGTGACATTCAGTTGCTGTTCTTGCTATTCAAGTTGAGGGATGGAGTGATCACCCTCCCCAGCCCTAGTTTTCAATATACCTTAATCTCTTCAGCTAAACTATATCTTATCTGGGACTAATGAAAATGGGCTTTATTTGCTCTTGGAAAAAATTTAATAAGCATTTGTAGATAGGGGGAAAACCTTTGCCAGTGTGGATAGCCAGTTCTGGCAAGTTTTTTTTTTTCTGGCAAGTTTTTAAAGAGCTAGAAACTCTTCAAGTATGGTCCGGTGCAGGGATGGGGAACCTGCAGCCTTGAAGCCACATGTGGCCCTTTAGGTCCTCAGGTGTGGCCCTTTAGATCCTCAGGTGTGGGCCTTTGCCTGAATCCAAACTTCACAGAACAAATTCCCTTAATAAAAGGATTTTTTTCTGTAAAACTTGGACTCAGTCAAAAGACCACACCCAAGGACCTAGAAGGCCACATGTGGCCTTGAGGCTGCAGGTTCCTCGCCTCTGGTCTGGTGATTGCTGTAAGTTTATTCTCCAAGTACCAGCCTAGCTGAGTTCATAGAAACTAGTAACCAGAATATTGTCCGTGGTGTAGTGGATTTTCCTTTTTTAAATGATTAGCCTTGACAGTAGCCATATGAAATATATCCGTGGTTGTTGTTTGTTGTTCTTTGTGTTTAAAGGTGTCAGAGTCCAGATCAGCTCCTTTCCCCAGGATTAACAGGCCCACAGAATCCAGCACCACCCGTAGCACGTCTAGCCTCCTGTCAAATTTCTCTCTTCTGTGTACTGCATGCTGTGGTCAAAATGCACTACTTCCTGTTTCCTATATACACCCTTCAATCTCCTCCTTTTCTTTTGCTCTTTTCTATATCTAATGCCTGCCCTTATCCTTTGAAACCCCACTCATGTGTTACCTCCTCTTCCATGAAGTCTTTCCTGATCCTTTCCCCAGGACTTGTGTTTGTATGTGTGTGGCTGCATTCCAACACACTTACTGTAACATGCAGTATTCATCAGACCATATGATCATAGATTTAGAGCTTAGAAGGGACCCTGGAGATCATTGGGTCCAACTCCCTAGGCTGGCACTTGTTTGTGTCTTATCCTTCTACTATATTGTCAATTCCGTAAGGGTAGGGAACATTTCTTACCTTCACTTTATGTCTCTCTTTCTCCCTTGCACTTAATACAGTGTTCTGCACTTTTAAAAAATGTGTTTGTTGATGTGTGAGCTTGTTTTGTAGGGAAATCTACCAGTATTGAAATCCAGTTCCCATTTTAGGTACTTGCCAAGTCTAAATTTATGATCCTGTGAGCTGTAATTTATAGTATTAACCTCTTCATGCAGTTTTCTTCCTATTTAATTTTATTTTTTTCTCAATTACACATAAACCAAAATTTTTAACATTCTTTAAAAAAAAAAACTTTTAAGTTCCCTATTCTTTCCCTCCCTCCCTCCCTCCTCCTTAAGAAGGCAAGCAATTTGATATAGATTATACATGCGCAGTCATGCAAAATAGCTGTGCAGTTTTCTAAGTGATTTGGCCAGGGCAGAGTAATTAGTATGTAACAGAGGTAGGACTTAAACAGACCTTTCCTTCTTTGAGGTTAGCGCCTCAGATCAGGCTGCAGATTCAGCACAATAATGTTTGAATTTGGAATTTGAATTGTAGAAGTGGTCATACTTGAAAGGCTACTAAAATCCTGTCTTACCTTGCTCCTCAATTTATAAAACTTTCTTTGGGCTTTTTTTCACCTGAAGACTTCATTACAAACATAAGAATGTATTTTGAAAAGTCAAGTTAATGGCAGAGATTTTTTTTCCTAATTACTTGTAAAAACAATTTTTTAACATTCATTTTTTAAAATTTTGAGCTCCAAATTCTCTCCCTCTCCCCTCCCTGAGAAGGCAAGCAATTTTATCTAGGTTGTACATGTGCAGTTATACAAAACATATTTCCATATTAGACATGTTGTGAAAGAAAACACAGAAAAAAAAGTCCCAAGAAAAATAAAGTAAAAAAAAAAAGTGTGATTCAATCTGCATTCAAACTCCTTCAGTTCTTTCTTTGGAGGTGGAGAGCATTTTTCATCATGAGTCCTTAAGAATTATCTTAGATTATTATATTGCTGAGAATAGCGAAATCCTTCACAGTTGATCATCGTACAGTATTACTGTGTGCAGTGTTCTTCTGGTTCTGCTCACTTCAGTTTGCATCAGTTCGTATAAATCTTAGTGACCTTCCAAGGTGAGAATAATACACTTTAACACCTTGAAACCTACTTTTTTTTTTAAACAGAGTATCACAGTTTCTGTTTCTTGCTTACCAAGAATTGTGATCCATCATGGATGATCTGTCAACAGAAGAAATTCAGCTAAGGGCTCAGCAGGTGACTGATGAGGTAAAACATTATACTGAAAATCTTAATTCATTTCACATCTCTTATATCTGAGTGTTATATTCCTTTTTCAGAGCTGAGGTGAGGAAAGATCAACTTAGCCATTTTGGCCAGCCTGGTCCCATCATAGTGTTTGCTGATTGATTAGACCAACAAATGCATTTGGTATTGACTAATGATATGTTATTATTGTGTTGTCAGCTCGTTCCCTCAAAAAACAAAAACAGCACTAAAAAAGTTAAAAGTAAATTCTAACACAATCTAGTCTAAACAGAGGACTCTAGAGATAATAGAGAGCCACCAAAAATTTGAGTAGGGAACTGACCATGGACAGACCTGTGCTATAAGAAGATCACTTTGGCAGCTATGTAGATGGATTGGAGATAATTGAGGCTGGAAGTCCAATTAGGAGGCCATTGTAATAGTTCAGGTGAAAGGTATAATAAGGACCTGAACTAGATTGATGGCTATCTATATGGAGAGGAGGACTGTTCCTTTATAATCTTTATATTCCTAGCACCTGGTATGGTCCTAGTACATAGTAGGTGCTTAATAAATTCTTGTTGATTTATTGTTTGAGGATTTTGAAAATACATTTGAAAATATATTGATGATGGTGTAGCCCAGGGCTCTGTGGTTGGCCTTGTGCTATTTGGTGTTCTTGTCAATGACTTGATAAAGACTGAGGTGGTATGCTCATCAAAATTATAAATGACACAGAGCTGGGAAGGATAGCTAATATGCTTCATGACAGAATCCAAAAATTTTGTGACAGACTAGTACTGGGCTGAGTCTAATAGGAACAAATGTAAAGTTTCAGTCAAAACAGAAGGATAAGATGGTGAAGGTAAGGATAGATAGCAGTTCTGAAAAAGATGTTGAGGTTTTAGTGGGCTGCAAGCTCAACAAGGTGGTATGGGAGCTAAAAAGCTAATTTAGTCCTGGGTAGCTGTAGGAGGGGTATTGCCTCAGAGAACAGGAAGGTGATAGTCCATTTGTCAATCCTCATCTGGAGTATGGTGGTCATTTTGGGCATTAAGCAGAAGAGGGCCACCAGAATGGTGAAGGACCTTGAGTTTGTGATGCCTGAGGATTAGTTGAAGGAAATGGGAAGGTTAAGCATGGAGAAAAGAAGACTCTGGGATGTGATAGCTATGTTCAAGTATTTGAAAGACTGTCATGTAGCAAAATCAGTCTTGTTCTTTTTGGTTCCAGAGGGCAGAATCAAGAGCGGTGAGGGGAACTTGCAAAGAAGCCAGTTAGCCTTGATGTCAGGAAAAATTTCCTAATAATTAGTACTGTCCAGAGATGAACTGGATTGCCTTGAGAGGTAGTGAGGTCTTCACCCAGAGGCTGGATGACCACTAGGATATGTTATAGTGGGTAATCCTATGGGGTATGAATTGAATTAGACGCGGTAGAAGTTCCTTTTGACTCTCAAATTCTGTGATTCAGTGACTGACCCAGTATCTGGTGAAAATCAGCTTGCAGCTTTAATGACCAATTTGGTTGTTTTTACATTATTTAAGAGATAGTTGGCAATGATTTTACATATAGTAGAGAATAACATCCTGAACATGGTAAACATAGATTTTTATTTAAAAATTCTGCTTATTTTTCTGTTGTACCCTAAAATATTAAAGCTCTTTTTTTGTTTTTGTTTTTGTTTTTCTAGTCCCTGGAAAGCACAAGGAGAATCCTGGGTTTAGCCATTGAGGTAAGAGAATATTACTAGAAATGTCTTACTCTTGGGTATCCTGGAGGGTACAACATGATGCCACTGTTCTGCCTGCAGAGCTCTATGTTACAAAGCTTGTGACCTGTTTAGCATTTGGATCAGTAATGCCCAGTAACATTTATTGCTCAGATAACATTATGTTTAACATGAAGTCAGTTCTGTCTAGTCAAGTATGGGAATCGAGCAAGGAGGGATTGTGTTAAATTAGTATTCTGAATGAGTTTAGAGACAGGAAGACAATACTTTTTTGTTTGAAAACAAAGTATTGATGTCATCAAGCTATGTAATGTCAACACTTGATTTTTCCTCTTCCATTACTATAGCATGTCAGGGACAATTAATTTAATAAAAGTCTGTGACTCACTTTTCACTTCAGGTGGTGACTTTTGTAAAATATACATCTAGTCCTGGCTTAATCTACCTAGAATCTTACTTTCTCCGATCTTGATATTTTCTCTGTATTTTTTACATTTGTAGATGTTAGTCCTTTTGTTTTAGCTATACTGTAGACTTTTTTTTTTTCCCACTTCTTTTAGTCTCAGGATGCAGGAATCAAAACCATCACTATGCTGGATGAACAAGGGGGTGAGTTTGGAGTCATTGGAAGAAGTTCTGAATTTTACTTTGCACACTTGCTGTATTCATGGGTGTTTCCAAAATGTATCCTTTAAGAGTGCTCTTTCCCATGTGGGTGGTACATTTCCTCCACCTGAGACCCCTTTCACATTTTGGATTATACAATGTTTGACTTTTTCCATTGGAGTTATTATTATGCCCAGAAAATCAGGGCACTGGACTTAAATATGGTTAGTGAACTAAACAAGTTTGGGGGACATCCAAATTGGAATATTCCTTGGAGCTCAGTGTCAGATGGGCCTGGTTCTCAAGGGATCTTGTTTATTCTGGGATTTGAACCTACTGAGCTAGGAATAATATTGGGTATCTGATTCCAAAGCAGATCTCAGCCCATATGATTCCAAAACAGGATTGTATCCCTAAGTTTTTCCTGGGGTCAATGCAAATTCTAATTGGGGGCTAGGTGCTTTAAATTTGGGACATCCCAGACTGCCTTCATGTCAGGTAGTATTTACTGTCTGTTTACTCTTTCACTGCCATTACAGACATTTACTAGATTGTGTCAGTGCATTATTAAATTTGGGACTGTATCCTATTATGCTGCCTTATATAACAGTATTTTCTGTTTGGGGAGCTTCCTAGAATATTTGTTATGGCTAGTAACTTCCCACAAAATATAACTTTCAAAAAACTCTTCTTAGAAAAACTGAACCGCATAGAAGAAGGCATGGACCAAATAAACAAAGACATGAGAGAGGCAGAGAAGACCCTAACAGAACTTAACAAGTGTTGTGGCCTTTGTGTTTGCCCTTGGAATAGGTGAGTTGATCAGTCAAAGCCTGAAAACTCATCATTGTTTCCCTAGAAGATATTGTGAGAGATGTTTTTTTTTCTTTTTTCTCTTCTTTCTTTCTTTCTTTTTTTTTTGTGGTAGTGATTGTTTTAAACTGCCACACAAGCTTTACAAAAAGATTCCCCTTTCCCACCTTTCTTTCTGGTGAAATGCATATAGGGTTTTAAGACAAAAATTAGGGACTTTGTGGCACATTATATAAATATATGTTGTTGATCTATTAAAAAAGATAAGTAATCATTTCATATCGAATTTGGTATGTTCCCTGAAAACCACAATTTTAATCTATCCTGTTTTAAAAACAAGTATTTTTTTTTTTAACCTAGAGAGAAGTGGGTAGAAAATATGTCTCTGGCAGTCAAAAAGTGGAATGGAGTTAATATTTTCTTTTACCGGCAATCAATAAGTAACCACTGCTAGATAGAACAGGTATTGTAGAGAGTACTACTACACTATAGAGAATACTATTTATTCTTCACAGTACGGGTAGGGAATGTGAAGAGGCAGCCTGATGTATTGGAAATAGTAATGGATTTACTCAGAAAACTTAGGTTAAAATTCAGATTTTGCCATTTACTATCTGTGTGAACTTAGGCAAGTCACTTGGACGTCAGTTTCCTGGTATGTAAAATGAAGGAATTGGACTGGATGACTGCTAAGGTTCCTAGTAGCTGTAATTCATTGGTCCTGCCTTCAAAGAACTCAGAATTGTTGGAGAAACAAGAACAGTCCACAAGAAACAGTAATAAACAATACTGCAAGTATGTATCAGATGCCAAATGGTGTGCTTTATCTGGACTGTTAAGTGCTAGATAAAGGAGAAAGAGGAATAATAGGAGGAATCTTCAGACATAGGACTGAAGCTGGGGTAGCAGCTGAAGAATGGATTGAAATGGAGAAAGGCTAGACAGGGGTTCGCCTTAGGGGACTAGACTGTTGGAGTGGCCAAAGATGCTTCCAAGTTTTGGGGTAAGTTTTTTCAGAAGTGGTGGTCACTGAAAACTGTATTAAGATAAATGTTTGAAGACCGAAGTCTCATGACTATAGTACCTAGAATGGAATAGTGTTTGACAAATATCCATTAAGTGCATTGTAAAAATGATAAATGACACTAAATTCTAATTAATCCACTTCCTTCTTACCCTTTTTAAAAAATCAATCTCTTATTAATAGCAGCAAATATTTAAATATTCAGAATAATTGCAAGTTAATTTTGAGCAATCAGTTTTTTATCATTTCCTTCATGAGGAGAGGTTAATCTGTTGAATTAAGGAAGAAACACACTGGCAATTTTTGTATTCTAATAAGTCATAATTTGTATTCTATTAAGTCATAAGACGCAGTCTTAAGGTTGAACGACTGTGTTCATGGTGCTAAAAGTTTTCATTTTCCAAAGTGCTTTATAAGTATTACAACTTTAAGCTAGTTGTTGCAGCTGTTATATTTGTTGTTCATAGCTTTTCTGTCAAAAACTTTTAAGTTTGGGACTCTTTGGCTACCAAAAATAGTTGGGAGTGGAAGAGCCATTTCTGTGTTGTCAGGCTTTCAGGTAAATAAGTTCTTATGACTTATGATTGCAAATTTTACCCCAGAATGAATAGGCCCAAGTTGTTTAAAGGCTGAGTTTAGTGTCTGTTAAAAGGATTGGGAAGTTAAAGTTCTTTTGTACTTGTTTTGACTCTTAGTTTTCTCCTCACTGCTTTAATGAAATGTAAGACAAATCACACAATCACAGAGTTTCAGAAGTTACCTTGTAGGCCATCTAGTTGTCTCCACAATACCTGACCACAAATCCCTTCTATATCTGGCTAGTGGGTAGTTATCCAGACTTCACTTGGGAACCCAGTATTTCCTAATGCAGGTTTTTCTGCTTTTGGATGATTCTAATTATTAGGAAATATATCCCTGTTTTGAGTTACAGTTGGCTTCTGGAACTTTCATGCGTTGTTCCTAGTCCTGCCCTCTAGGTCTGTGTAGAACAAGTCTAATCATTTTTCCCCTTGGCTTAAATACAGCCAAGATGTCTTTCTAAGTCTTCTCTCCTCCAGGCTGTATATTCCCATTTCCTTCCATATGCTTTTATGGTATGATCTTGAGGCCCTTCCTGGTTGCCCTAATGCCCTTTAAACTGATCATGACCTTCCATCAGCACTGTTGACTCCTTTAGTTTTCTGTTCACTAAAACCTCCAAATCTTTTTCTGAATTGCTGTTTAGCTACATCTTCCTCATCTTGAACTTGTGAAGTTGATGTTTTTTTAATGCAGTTCTTAAGATGTTACATTTATCCCTATGTTCTGGTGTTCTCACTTCTCGAGGTCTTTTTGGATTCTGACAATAATTAATTTTATTAGTTATCTTTCCCAGTTCTGTGCAGTTTACAAACTAGATAAGCATTTTATCTCTGCCTTTATATCACTGATAAGAAGATTTAATTGTCCAAGGCCAAATACTTGAGGCATTCTTCTGGAGATCTATTTCCAAATTGCTCCTTGAGTCCAGTTAGCTATTTCTGAATCCATCTAGCTGTACGTACTTGTATCTAGCTATTATATCTTCATTTTGTCAACAGAAGAATAGTATGAGAAGCTTTGTCTAAAGCTTTGCTGAAATCTGTGTTAAATTAAAGCTTCAACATTCTCTTGATCTGGTAACCTGTTTGGCATAACTTGTTCTTGGTGAAACCATCATGATGGGCTCCTTGTGTTTATTACTTCCTTTACTAAATATTTAAAGAGAGTTCTTTAATAATTTGTTCTAAAATTTCATATGAACCCAAAGTCAAGCTCATAGACCTATAGTTTGTAGATTCTATTCTTATCTCATTGTTCAAGAAAACAAAATGCCTGTCCTTCTCCATCCTTGTGACACCCCTCCTATTCTCCACACTCTTCCAGAGATCATTGAGATCTTCCAGAGATCATTGAGCAGTCTCTTCTGCTTGTTCTTGCAGTAATCTAAAATATAGTTCATTGGTTACTTGAATTCATCGACAGCAGCCAGATAATGGCTTGTCTCCCCACTTCTCTTGGATATCAGCTTCCCGTTAGCCACTTTTGCTCTGTTCTTTTCAGTCTAAAGCTCATCTTCCATGGCCAGAGAAGACAAAAGCTCAATAAAAGTTGAGTAATTGCTGTTTCTTCCTTATCTATTATTTCCATCTACCTTGATCAACAGTTCCTTTTCCTGTTGTGATATTTTTCTCTTCCTCAGTTTAACTAAAACAAAACCCTTTTAATTATTTTTAAACCTCCCTCAGCAACTTCAGCTCATTCAGTTCAATTCAACAAGCACTTATTAGGTACTGTTCCAGGTTCTGGGCAAAAGACAATAGCAAGACTATTTTTGCCCTCAAGGAGCTTACTTTCTCTAGGTGAAAATAACAAATAATTATGATGTATATAAATATAAATATATATATGAATAAATAAATAGAAAGGAACTTGGAAGTGGGGATGCTAAGATGGGCTTGAGGATTCAGCAAAAGCCTCTTGTAGGAGCTGCCACTTGATCTGAGTTTTGAAAAGACCCAGGGATTCCACAAGGTAGAAATGAGGAGGGAGAGGGTCTCAGGTATGGAAGGGACAAGTTTGGCAGAGGGATAGGGGCAGGAGATAGAATGTTATATAAGAGAAACTGCAAGTAGAACATTTTGGAACATAGAATGCGTGAGATGTGGAATATTATGGGATCTGTCTAGAAGACAGGTGAAACCCAGGTGTGAAGGACTTTAACTTTCCAGGTGAGGAGTTTATATTGTCCGGAGGCTACTGAAAGCCACCAAAGCCCCTTGATCAGGGGAGTGACAGGGTTTCATTTGTGCTTTAGGAATATCATTTTGGAAGTCGGGTGAAGGATATGGATTAGAGAAGGGAGAAATCAGAGATAGGGAGACCCAATTAGGCTACTGTTTCAAAAGGCTAGGTGATTTCGGTAATGAGTGCCAGAATTTGGGTGCTGGCCCTCTAAATGTAAAGAAGTAGACAGATGTGAAAGATGTGGAAGTAGACTTGAAAAACTTGGCATCTGATTGGATGTGGAGGGTAAGAGAAGAACACTATACCTCTTCTCTTCAATCACATAGTCACCTTCAATTTCTTGCTGAAATGAGACCAACTTAAAGTTTATAGGTGGAAGATCATTGAAGAAAATGGACGTCCCATGGTTCAATAGATACTTCTGTTATAAGTATAATGAGGAGATGGTGGTGAAGAGGTACTCAGTGTACTTAATTTCATTTTGCTTCCCTTTCTAGCACAAGTATTATGGCTTTCATGGAAGCCTAAGAGATATAGACAATACCATAGAGCTGAAACACTATCTGCAAGAGAAGACTTTCTCGAGTAGGTATAGTACAGTGGAATCAAGGCACCTACTCTAACAAACAATTGATCCTTGAAGAAAACTTGAGCCCCTAGACAAAGTAAAAACTTTCTTATCTTATTTTACTACTCATCAGGCCCTTACCTCTCACTGCATTTTCTTCTAGTATACCTATTCTTTTGTACTCACTTGAGATCTCCAGCCCCAGGTTGTTCCTCATCCCCATTTCCATCTCTTGATGTACTTTAGAGGCTCATGAAATCTTCTTAATCTTTTCAGCTTTGTACACAGAGAAATTTTGTACACATATGTATTTTTACAGTAATGTGATAGTTAACCAAGAAAACATTTTCGTTATGTTTAGTTTTAGGCTCTCCATTTTAGGATGGACCTTGTTAATTCTTGAGTGCTTCTAGCAGAGAGCAAACCAGATGAAGTCCCTCAAAATCATGCTGTATGAAGATAGGTTGAGTGAGCTAGGAATGTTTAAGCCTGGAATAGTGAAGGATCCAATGGGAATGGCAGTTGTTTTCAAGTATTTGAAGGGCAGTCAGGTGGAAGAAGGGTTATATTTCTTCTACTAGGACTCAGAGGGCAGAACTATGGTCACTGAATCCAGATAGAATGCAGAGAGAGAAATTAAGGCTTGATGTAAGGGTAAACTTCCTAATAATTAGAGCTGTCCAAAAGTAGGCTGCCTTGGGAAGGAAGAAATTCCTCTTTAGTAGAAGTCTTCAAGGAAAGACTAGATGACCATTGCTGGAGTATTTTTTAGAGGAGGATCCTTATTTTAGGTGTACGTGCTGCTAGATGACCTTCAGAGGGTCCCTTCTAACTCTAAGATTCTGTGACATCTGAGTGTGTACTACAGGATTTTTTTGTTAGTTGAATTAGTTGAAACCATATCAGCAGTGGCTTACTATGGGCCATGTACTAGCATAAAGAAATACCTTCACTAAATGGAACCATACATTAAATGAGATTTTGATTTTACTAAGTTCTTTTTAAAAGATGCTGGAAGTGGCACCTTTAAAAAAAAATTGCCCCACTGCTTGATGTTAATCTTTTCTCTTCACAGGCAATAAGCTTAAGATGTGTATTTTAAATACAGTTGCCTTCAAATTGGGAGAATTGATTGTGTAATTAACATCAATTTGAAATGAAGTATAATTAAGATTAAAAGTCCCAGGATGATGAAATGTCTAATGTCCTAATTTATTATGCTCAAATTATAGTCTCTTACATTAGTTCTCTAACTAAGTAGCTATCAACACCATTTGCAGTCTGTGGCTTCAGAATCTAGTGTGTTGTCATACATTTTAGTTAAATATTTATTAAATAGCCACTCTTCATAGAGAAAAGAGAACATTAATATTAAGAACCTACCCATATGAGCTTCTTAGAGACATAGGACACATACTCATACAGTTAGGTTTCTTCTGCTAATAATCATGTTGATGATCCCTTCTCACAATTCAGCTTCACAGTTCCTTAAATGCTTCAACTCTAGTGACCTCCTCTGTTCTGCTTCAACCACACAATGTTATGATCACATCTAATACCTTGATGTCTTCAGAATTGTCTGTATCTAAGATCTGGAACTTTGAGATTCTACTCTCTAACTGTGGCTTATCTTTTTTTTTTTAATAAATTTTTATTGATGTCTTTTGTTTTTATGTTACCTGAATTTCCCCCAAGAGCCATCTCTTAAAACGAAAAAAACAAAACAAAACAAAACAAAAAAAGAGGAAGAAGAGGGGGAAAAATTAGCAAAATTGATCAGTATATTGAAGCAATTTCATATTATGTACAGTAAGGCTATAGGATAACCTCCAGGTCCCCACCTCTGCAAAGTAAGTAGGGGGATGTGTGAAGACTTTATACAGGAATTAATATATTGTTTGCTTTCTTAGTGGGTGGGGGAGGGGCAGGAGAGAATTTGAAACTCAGGATTTTAAAAAATGAATTTTAAAATAAGTAAAATTAACCATTCCAAAAAAAAAAGACTTTATGTAGAACTATAAAAGTTAAAACTATTCTAAGACTTCTGAGATACCCCATATTTTACTTTTTAGCAGTAGGTTAGGGACATTTAAGTGGCATAGAGCACTGGGCCTGGGGTCAGGAAGATCTGAATTCAAATATGGTCTCAGATTTACTTACGAGCTGTGGGACTCTGAGCAAGTCACTTAACTCTGTTTGCCTCAGTTTCCTCATCTGTAAAATG
Organism: Vombatus ursinus; assembly: GCF_900497805.2. Taxonomy (NCBI): domain Eukaryota; kingdom Metazoa; phylum Chordata; class Mammalia; order Diprotodontia; family Vombatidae; genus Vombatus; species Vombatus ursinus. The sequence goes on along the minus strand of NW_020954572.1, from coordinate 19,402,779 downwards.
AGCTGGAAAAGGAAATGGCAGACCACTCCAGTACAGTATCTTTGCTAAGAAAACCCCAGATGGGGTCTCTAAGAGTCAGACACAACTGAAAATACTAAAGAAGTCATTTAAGTGTTTTGAGCAGAGAAATGTCATGATGTATAATTCAGTGAGTAAAACAGTAGTTACCTATGTACCATAACTAGGTGGTTCAAAACCATTCTAGATTTTCTGAGAACTAAATTAAATGTGAAGTTGAAGTATAACTTTCAAGACTTGAGTTACTATAATAAGCAAAATAAATCTTGTTGTTTTACTGTGACCTGTTCAGAACTGAAAAGTGGTTATTTTGAGCATATATTGAACTTTGGATCTAACTTTCAGTTAGAAGAATATCATCAGTCAGAATGGATTTTTGTCTTGAAAAATGAAACATTCTCTAGTTTAAATACTTTATGATTCTTTTTTTTCCTTCCTTTTTATTCAGATTCTCCGACATCAATTATTTCAGTAAAACAAGGCAGGAATCTAATTGCTGTTTTAAAAATTCTAACAAACCAGCTTCTCTTTTGCTGTCATTTACTGTTTCATGTATCTCACTCTTACCTAATCTTTTCCTTTCTAATCTGCTTACTAAAAATGAAGATTTAACACCAGAGGCTGTCTCGGTAATTGATCAAAGTGAACTTTAGGATGCAGTCTGAGCTGTTAATCTGCTGTCTAAAGGTGATGCTTCAATTGCCTGTATTTGCATGTGCATGGACATTGTGAGTGGCATTTTGTTGTGATGTGTGGTAGAAAATACCTCTGTTTAGAACTATGCCCCAAAAGACACTAAATTAGATATTGTCTTTGACCCAGTAGTGCCATTACTAGACCTGTAGAGATAAAACAAACAGACAAACAGGGGAAGGACCCATATGTCTTAAAATATTTGTAGTACCTTCATTTATTGAAAAAAAGAAACTAAAATGGGTATACCCATCAATTGGGTAATAGTTGAATAAAATATAGTATGTAAGGTAATGGAATATTATTGTGGCATAAAATGTGAGAAACCTGGGAAAACTTGTCAAAACTGATGCAGATTGAAGTGAACAGAACCAGAACTATTGATAGAAGTAGCATTTTGAAAAAGAACCAACTCTGAAAGACTTAGGAACTCTGATTAATGCAGTGACTAACAAGGCTTCTAGGAGGGCCAATGATTAAACCTGCTAACCAATTCCCACAGAGAATTGATCAACTCAAGGTAGTGAGCAAGATATACATTTTTTTAAATTTTAAATATTGTATTTTTTCCAATTACATGTAAAAACAATTTGTTAACATTTTTTTTCTGAGTTCCAAATTCCCTTCCTTCTTTTCTCTACTCCCTTCTCCCTGAGAAGGCAAGCAATTTGATAGAAGTTATACATGTGCAGGCATGCAAAACATAGTTCCATATTAGTCATGTTGTGAAACAAAACACAGAGCAAAAAAACCCCCCAAACCCCAAGAAAAATAAAGTAATTAAAAAAGTGTGCTTCAATCTGCATCAGTTCTTTTTCTGGAGTTGGATAGCATTTTTCATCATAAGTCCTTTGAAATTGTGTAAAAGATACACATTTTCCAACTAGTCCAATGTGGGACATTTGTTTTCTTTGACTATACATGTTTGTTAACAGTGTTTTTTTATCTGAAATGGAGAAAAATTTTCATTCGGGAGAGAGAGAGAGGGTAGTGATAGCTGTCCCCTCTCCCAGGAAAAAGGAAAGATAAAGAAGGTTATTGAAGCATTTTTTTAAAAACAATGCTAATTGGACACAAGCCCAACAAGAATTCCTTGAAGAGTTAAGGAAAGAGATAAGAGTGATAGAGGAAAAACTGGGAAAAGAAATGAGAGTGATGTAAGAAAATTATGAGAAGAGAATTAACTGCTTGGTAAAAGAGGCACAAAAAATACTGAAAAAAGTAACACCTAAAAAACCAGAATTGGCCTAGTGGCAAAAGAGCCGCAAAAATTTATTGAAGAAGAGAACTCCTTAAAAAGCAGAATTGGTCAAATAGAAATGGAGGTAAAAACTCACTGAAGAAAATAATTACTTAAGAATTAAGAGTTGGGCAAGTGGAAACTAATGACTCCATGGGACATCAAGAAACAATAAAACAAAGTCAAAAGAATGAAAAAAAAGTAGAAGAAAATGTGGACTGTCTCATCAGAAAAATAGATTGAGGAGAGATAATTTAAGAATTATTAGACTACCAGAAAGCCAACATCAAAGATAAAGAGTGTACACATATTTCGAGAAATTATCAAGGAAAATTAGAACCAGAGGGTTAAATAGAAACTGAAAGAACCCAGTGATCACCTCCTGAGATCCTAAAATGAAAGCTCCCAGGAATATTATAGCCAAATCCTAGAGTTCTCAGGTCAAGGAAAAAATATTGGAAGCAGCCAGAAAGAAACAATTCAGATATTGCGGCGTCACAATCAAGGTCACACAGGATTTATCTGCTTCCACATTAAAGCGGTGGAGTACTTGGAGTATGATATTCTGAAAGGCAAAGGAGCTAGAATTACACCAAGAATAATCTACTTCAGGGGGAAAATGGATATTTAATGAAACAGAGGACTTTGAAGCATTCCTGATGAAAAGACCAGAGCTGAAGAAAAAATTTGATATTCAAACATAAGACTTAAGAGAAGCATAAAAAGATGAACATGAAAGAGAAATCACTTAAGGGACTCAATAAGGTTAAACGGTTTATATTCCAACATGGAAACATGATACATGTAACTCCTAAAAACTTTATCATGATTAGGGCAATTAAAAGGAGTTTACATAGAGGGCATGGGTATGAATTGATTATGTTGGAATGATCTTAAAGCTCGGTCTCATTGGAATTGGTTCAAAGAGGGACTTTGAAAGAGGGACTATACACTCAGTTGTGTATAGAAATCTATCTTACCCAATAGGGAAATAGGAGGGGAAGCAGATAAGAGAAATGTGGGGGTGGAGGGATGATGAAAGGGAAGGCAGATTAAAGGAGGCAGTGGTTAGAAGCAAAGTAGATTTTTGAGGAGAGACTGGGTAAAAAGAGAGAGGAAACAGAAGAAAATGAGATGGAGGGAAATACAAAGTAATCATAATTGTGAATGTTAATGGGATGAACTGATCCATAAAACAGAAGCAGATAGCAGAATGGATTAGAAACCAGAATCCAACAATATATTGTTTACAGCAGACACATTTGAGACAGAAAGAGACACACAAGAGTTAAAATAAGGGGCTGGAGCAGAATCTAATATGCTTCACCTGAACTGAAAAAGGCAGGGGTAGCAATTATGATCTTAGACAAAAACAAAAGCAAAGTAGACCTAATTAAAAGAGATAATCAGGGAAACTAAATTTTGCTAAAAGGTACCATAGACAATGAAGTAATATCAAAAATTTTTTTAGTAAATTTCTCTGATTAAGGCTACATTTTTCAAATAAATAGAGAATCAGGACAAGTTGATAAAAATAATATCCATTCCCTAATTAGTAAATGGTCAAAGGATATGAACAGGCACTATTCAGAAGATGAAATCAAAGCTATTTATAGTTTTATGAAAAAATGTTCTAAATCACTATTGATTAGAGAAAGGCAAATTAAAACAACTCTGAGGTATCACCTCACACCTAGAAAGAAATGATAAATGCTAGAGAGGATGAGGGGAAATAGGTATACCAATAAACTGTTGTTGGAATAGTGTACTGGTTTGACCATTCTGGAGAACAATTTGGAACTATACCCAAAGGGCTATAAAACTGTGACCCTTTGACCTAGCAGCACCACTAGTAGGTCTGTATCTCAGAGATCAAGGAAAAAGGAAAAGGACATATATGAACAAAATATTTGTATCTGTCATTTTTGTGATGGCAAAGAATTGGAAATTGAGGGGATGCTCACCAGTTGAGTAGTAACTGAACAAGGTATGGCATCTAATTGGGATGGAGTACTATTGTGCTGTAAAAAATGACAACAGAAGTGGTTTCAGAAAAAACATAGCAAGACCCATATAAACTGATGCAAAATGAAGAACCAGATCATTGTGCACAGTAACAGCAATGTTGTAATGATGATCAACTGTGAAAGACTTGGCTTACTCTGATCAGTGCAGTGATGCAACACAGTTTGAAAGGACTCATGATGAAAAAATGCTGTCCATCACCAGAGAACTGATGAACTCTGAGTGCAAATTGAAGTATAATTCTCTCACTTTATTTACAGTATGGCTAATACGGAAATATGTTTAGCATGATTGCATATGTATAATACATTGCCTTCTCAGTGGGTGGGGGAAGCAGTGGGAGAGAGGGAGAGAATATGGAAGTCAAAATTTAACGGGAAAAGAAAGCTAAAAATAAATGATTAATAAAAATAAAAACTACTTTAAAAAATTACAGTAGTTTAAAAAAAAGAATCATTTTAAGGATATCAAGAACTAAAGCTTGAACTACGTTTTTACATGCCAATTTTCTTTAGGAGCTTGATTGAAATGGTATATTTTGATCCCCTTAAAGTCCTTAATAGATTCTTCTTCAGCAACTTCCTCTTCCTCCCTTTTTATGAGAATTCAAGAAATTATGCCATGATCCTGATATACTTATTGATTGATTGATTACATTTTAACTGGAATTCTGAAGGTTAGGAAGCCACATGTTTCCATTTTGAGGGTACACATTACCTTGTTAAAAGAATTCTTAGTCTTTGGTAAGGGAATGAGGGGCAGGACAGAGAGACTCTTTTATTCAGAGGTAGAGGCATAATAGAGATGGGTCCTGCAGATTATAATAGGTCTACTCAGTTGACACTGAAAATTGGCAGAGGCAGATTTAGGTTCAATATAAGGAAAAAAGTTCCTGACAGTCAGTTGTTTAAGAGTGGAATGAGTTGCTTCAGGAGATAGTAAGTTTCCAACCACAGGAGGTCCTTTGGTATAGGTTGAGTTACCACACATTGGGAATATTTTAGAAGGGATTGTTATTCAACTACAGGTTGAACTAAATAATCTCTAAGGTTCCCTTCCAGCTTTGAGGTCAGTCAATACACATTTAAGTAAGTAAATGTGTATTGTTTCACTGACATGACTTTGTGAAGGTAAAACAGATTTAGTTCTTATAAATTTACTTGAGGCTGAAAGGAAGGTTACATGTTCTTTCCCCATAGATGACTCCTTACTCTGAAAGAGAAGTTGGCTGAAGCTGCTGGAGGGTCAGGGAGTTATAGAGAAACCTGTGTCTTTTAATCATTGATCTGGACCGTACCCTGGTTCCATCTCGATAGGCTTTTCTAGCCCCTAGTCTTTCTACATTTCCTTTCCTTAAAACAGGCACCTCTTTTATCTTCCCCAGGTTTGACGCAACCTCAGGATGCTCAGATACATATTATGTTTTCTGCCACATTTTAAATTATTTTGGTTTTTAATAATTGTTCATGCTATATTCTCCCCACATTCCTATGCTTACTATATTATTTATACCTCCTGTTATAAAGTTTCTGACTGTCATTGGACTTTATCTTCTTTAAGAGGGATAGTACTGTACTTAATAATTTTGGCTTTAAGAGGATCAAAATTACTGTTTTAGTCAAACTCCTAAAGAAAATTGGCATATAGATACATACTTCAAGCTTTAATTCTTGATATTTTTAAAATATTTGATTCACTTTTTTCATACTATTCTAAAACAGAACCCATTGTACTGAGGCATAAAGAGTATAATCCATTTAAGATAAAATTATAGTTCTGTCAGAAATGGACCCCAAATTGTTCATTTAGGACTAGATACACTATACTGTCTTAATCTCTTCTCTGCTTATGCCATTTAAAAATTTCCTTATTGGAAAATAATCTGGAATATACCAAAGAGGCCTAAACTGTATTCAGAAACTTCCATTTCTTTAGACGAAGCAAAACCTCAAACAGTGTATACAGAACCTTGCTGGGTTGTTGGGAAGATTAAATGAGATAACCCATGTAAAGCTGTTTGAAACTATAAAAGATTTCTTAACCTGGAGTCTGTGAACTTAAAAAAAATTGGTAACTATTTCAATATAATCGGCCTTCTTTGTAATCTTGTCTTTTATTCGGTGCATTTAAAAACAGTTCTGAGAAGGATTCTGTAGCCTTTGCTAGACTGTCAGAGGGGTCCAGGACACAAAAAAGTTAAGAATCTCTGCTCTATATAAATACTAGCTATTTTAACCTTTCCTTCACCCTGTCAAATGGTTTGGAAGTTTTTAGTGTTAGTTATGAGTCATTATTGTAAAGTCCTTTCTGTAGGCTTCACCAGTTAACTAGCATTTTATTAAACCTTATGTCTCATTATTCTCAGGTGCAGGTATACTAAAATTATACTTTGATGAGCAGACTATCAGTCAGTCACTTCTAAAACAGGTGGTTTTATAAAAGATTTTGCTTTCAGATCATTGGATAAAATGTGAACTCCTCAAGGACAGGAATTATTTTATTTTTGTATCACCGACACCTAGCACAGTTTCTGGCATACAGTCAGTGTTTACGAAATACTTATTGATTAGGGGGAAAAATAGGATCAGGAAAAATAAGTTATTACATCAAAAAACTTCAGCCAAATAATTTATCCCTTGTAACTGGCGTTAGCAGTATAGCCAACTCCGTGATTCATTGACTTATCATCCAGTTTGGGATTAATAAGAATAACTAGCATTTGTACCGTGCTTTAAAGGCTTGCAAACATTTTTCACACCATTCATTACTTGTATCTGCTCACCCATGAAAGGAAGCCTGGTGTAGTGAAAAAGAACATTGAACTGATAGTCAATCCTGGTTTCAAGCCCATTACTGGTTTCAAGTCTTAAATTTTGCTACTGATAAGTTGAATAACTTTGTGCAAGTCGTAACCTCTCTGAGCCTTAGGTTTTCTTATATAAAATGGTTTCTTTTTATGTAAAATATAAAATGAAGAAGCTGAATTAACTCAAATGACAGTCTGGTCCATTTCCTCATCCATTGTTGCTTGGCAGTCTGTACATTTTGGACTTATCTCGTTTATCAGGGCTACTCATCCAGCTGAAATATTAGATGATTCCATGACCATGTTGGGGGCTCATTTAATATCTCCTGAAGATACCTCAACAGAGGTGAAGGACAAACCAGTCAATTATATCACTTGTTATTAGTTCCAATTAAAGTTTGGTGGAGAGAAAGTTGAAATTGAGTGTTAGCATTATCTTTAACTTTCCTATTAACTGTTCTTCCTGTTTCATATTGTAGATGGTCTAGATAGTCTAGTCTTAACAGTTTTCACTTTTTCTACCATGTGCCAGGGTGATTGATCTTCAGGGTAGTTAACTGAGAGGTAAGCCCATCACTGGTTAACCCAACCTTTCAGAGTTAAGTCATCTCCCTTCACAGCTTGTGGATTCTCATGAGAACTGTGAATGACATGTTTATACATTATAATGGAATGTTAAATGCTTGGAATGTTCATTTTAATGGAATGTCAAGTATACTCTAATGCCACTCTACTTGGCTGTACCAATGATAGGGCAAACTAAACAAGATGTGGAGTCTTTCACTTAATTGCCTCTCAACGTGACTTGGTATCTCTTCACTTTTTTTGTGTAGGTCAGGAAATTTCGAGTCTCGCAAGGACTATAAGGCAACATGGGTTGAAGGTGGAGAAAATTCACCTGGTAATGTGGTTTCTAAGCAGCCAGGCCGTATGACAAATGGTCAGCCTCAGCAAACAGCTGCAGGAGGAGCCAGTGGTGGATACATTAAACGGTAGATCTATTCCTCCCAGCAACTCTCCACATTTCTTTTATTTTTTTCTTGTTTTTTTTTTTTAATAATTTTTCCAATTACATGTAACTTCATGTCTTTTAACTCAGGACATTGAGTTTCCTTTCTTTACTAGAATAACTTTGCATGAGTTCTTAAATGGCATTAAGGTAGCTATGTTAGAAATTTGCTTTTCACTACATATATACATATCAGATATTGCACTCTTATCTATTAGTTCTTTGAGTTTCACTGTTAATCTTTCAGAAAGATCACTCACTTAATATACACTACTTAATGTTCATCTATAATGAAAAGATCACTGATGTCAAAGAGTGTTGAGGATGCAGTCAGTTAGGCTCCTTTTGAAAATGAAAAGTTGTTTTCTCATTGTCAGGAAGCCAGTTCTGGCAGTCATACAGGTTTTTGGGGCATACCACAAATCCTGTGGTAACATTTAATTGTCTCCATGATAGGATAACTAATGATGCCAGAGAGGATGAAATGGAAGAAAATTTGTGTCAGGTGGGCAGTATCCTGGGGAACTTGAAAACCATGGCCATAGACATGGGCAATGAGATTGACTCTCAGAACAAGCAAATAGACAGAATCACTGAGAAGGTAAGATCCTCATAACTTCTCTTGTCCCCTTTCTTCCATAGTAGTCACTCAGGCATTTATTGAATCCCTGGCTTTGTTTTGGGGTGTTATGGGAGGATCCCATTAAGATACCATCTTAACAGCATAAGGGTTTGATGGGTAGGCAATAATAACAATTATAAATAAAATTAACAGCATATAATCAAGGGCCAAATTATATGATTCAGATGTAAGTCCTACAGGTCTTTGGAGAAGTGGGGGCTAAGTAGGAAAGGAAGGAGAAGGGACTTGATGAGAGGATAGGATTTGTATTGAGAGAAAGGGACAGGGGCATTTTCCACTGGGGAAAAAAGTAGGAGTAAAAGCATTGAGGTTGAAACCCCTGAGGCTAGGGGTAAGCCTGAGACCTTGTGGAAACACTCAAGAATATATGCTTGGTGACAGTATGCTGCCTTTTTCAAGAGAAATCTGTTCCGTACCTCTCTGGCAAAGATTTGAACTGGGAAACAAGAATAGCACATTTCCTTCAAGTGGCTTTTCATGTTCACGTTGTACTTGACTTTTCCGCTCCCTCTCTATTTCAGGCTGATACTAACAAAGATCGTATTGATATTGCCAATGCCAGAGCAAAGAAACTCATTGACAGTTAAAGATGGTGCTGCTGCCTTCATCTGAGAATTCTTTCATCTGCTACGTCCTCCAATTCTTCCTGAATCACTCACTACCTTTCAGTGTTTGAAATTTCTTTGCCCCAACAACCCTCTCTAAGCAAAGAGATGGGAAGAAAGGGTCAGAGGAGTGAAACAGATCCCTGCCATTTGGTTTCAGATTCTTGCTCTTTTCCCTTGTGAGCAGATTGATATAAACCATTTAGTCTTCCCTTTGGGATTTTCCTCCTCAGTACACAGGCTGAGGTTGTGTTGCAAACCCTTAAAATTGTTTTATATCCTTGTTCCACTCGAGCAGACTTTTGCTTTCAGGATTTTTAAGCAATTGCCAAAGACAGCAATGGAGGAGAGAGAGTGTATGTACTCTGGGGTGGGGTAGGGAGGTAATTGTGAGATTTGGGGGGATTATATGTTGTTCTGTTATACCAGTAAAAGTTCTCCAGGCCCTAACTGCATTGAAACGTTGCATGGAGAAACTGCCTAGTCACATCCCATCTTCCTTTGAAAATAATTGGGTTCATTGCCAGTTTATTTGACCCTGGGCAAGTCACTCAACCTCTTGGTGCCCCTAGGCAGCTGCCTGTGACTCTAGAAGTTGCAGAGCATGCATGGCCCTATCTGCATCAGATGAAATTACAGGCCAGGACCAAAAACCAAGTCCTTGAGGTAAGGGTAGTAATAAATAACTCATTGGCTACTATTTGTTTTTGGAGATTATGATTCTTAAAATCATAAAATCTTAAACATGCAGAACAAGAAACTTTTTTTTTTAATAAAAGAACTTAATTTTTCTCCAAAGGATTTCTATACAGATACATGTTTTGTGATCCCAGTTCATGCTGCACTTTCTAGAACACTTTGCATAACTTTATGGTTTAAAATAAAAAACATTTGTAGCATCATTTTCCCATTACAAGGCTGTATCCTCATTAATTTATCATCTCAGTGTTGTTATCATTTGTTTGGGAGAAATTGTATATAATTTACAGGTTAAACATCGATATTCCTTTAAAGGATGACAAATTGGTTAACAAATTATATAAAAGTGAATTCAAGTTTACCTCAAAACCATGAATTATGGTGTGTTTTTTTTGTTTTGTTTTTGGAGGAACAGTTTGGGAGTTGTAATAAATATGACCTCAAAAAAAGTAGTTGAGTTGCTTTGATATCCTTACAACTCCCAACTTTAAAACTTGTTTACCTTTTCTCTGCTATAGTAGTCTACCCATTCTAGACTATGCTTGTTCCTGTTCAACTAGAAGTGATCTGGAAAATCATAAGTTTGGCTCCGTTATTAATGAAGACAAATGTGATTGCACTATCTTTTTTTTTTTTTGACATATTTAACATAAATATCCAGCATCAGATTTGTAGCCTCAACATTACCTGAAAGCCTGTATGAGCTGATCATAATGTGTTTGTACCCTTTTCATTAATATACCAACATATGCATATCAGCTGTTTTTCTGGACTAGTTTGACACTTGCAATTAAATTTTGTACCTGACCAATGGAATGTTCTCTCTCAAGGTGGTAGAAATTCTTTTTGATCACTATTTTGGGGGAAGTGAGTCAACTCATCTTGTGAAATGAAGGAAAAGAGGTCTGTGAGTGAAGAGCCAAGTTGAAGCTGCCATTAGAATGATCAGGTTTTTGTTAATAAAATTTTTTTTTTCTCTTTTATGTTGAATGTTTCCTTTTTAGGATTGCTTTGTTTGATATTTATTTCTCCAGACTATCATTTCTTTTAGATTTGCTCAGTTGGCATTAGTTGAATTAAAGGCTACATATTTTGTTCATAATAGTTATAAATCAATTGCTAATGAAATACACATGAACTAGCTCTTGCTATAATAGTAACATATATGTACCTCTTTTTTAATGCAACTTATTAGTTTTTGCTTTAAGGTTAATTACATATGCACACTTGGTATGTTCTTTTCTTTTTCTAGTGTCTGCTATTGATAGAAAGGAGTGTCTTATCATTATAGCTTTCCTGAAAGAACTATGCAGTCAGTTCTAGTCTGGACCAGACTTATGGAGAATGAGCCCAATACTAACTTTATCCACTTACTACTTTACAGGCTGTTTAGAAAGAACCTTCCAAAACTTAAAAGTGTTCACAAGTGTGAGTTGTTGCTTTGAAAAATAAAATCCGACTGAGTTTCACAGAAAAAATACTAAACACAGAGTTTTGTGGAAGCCCACCTTCAGTAGTTTTTGAATGGAATGGGAAATTGATTTAGTATTCAATTAGAACTTTTTAGCTTTGGGTACGTAGAACTGAAAACTGCCACTTGGTTATGAATAACATTGATAAAATTGAAATCAAGGCATTAAGACATTTTGGCTATTTTTTTCAAGAGGATGATGAAGCGAAGCAAGCACTCAGAAACTACAAAACTTTACTGATTCCTGTCTTCAAATATATTGTCCATCCCCCCTTTTTTCTTTTTTTTATTGCTGCCCTGGCTATGTGAGCATTGAAATAGTAAATGAATGGAAATGTCTTCCTAGAGAACAAAACAATGGCAATATCCAGTTGATAGACCAACTCACTTCCAGCTAGAATGTATATCCAGAACAGTGGTTCTATTGTATTCCTGTTTTGGTACTTATCACAAGATCACTCCAGGAGCACATTTATGTGCCAATTTAGTTGCTTCCTTGTTAGAGATGACGTATTTTGGGATATTCCAGGAACTACAATGTTGTTCACCCAGTCTTGGCAGGTGACCTGGAGAACTTTGAATGGGCCTATTTAGGCTATGGCAGGCAAAGAGGTAATTTTATGAATAAAATGATGGTATAAATGGTGTTATGTCTAGATTGCTGTTAATATTTTTTTGCCCTTATTTAATTAGGTGCCCTTAGCTTAATTTCAGTCTACATCAATTAAACTACCCTTAATTCAGTGCTATATATTGGTATATCTAACCATTCATCAGACTTCTGCTGGATCTTCATGTCATGGCCACTTATTGTGGGTGTTGTTCATGGCTCTGCTGGGCCCACTTTTCTTTATCATTAAAGGCAGCTAAGTGACACAGTGGATAGAGCTGGGCCTGGAGTGAGAAAGAACTGAGTTCAAATCTGGCCTTGGACACTTACTAGTTGTGTGACCCTAGGCAAGTCACTTAACCTCCGAGTGCCTCATTTTCCTCAGCTGTAAATTGTGGATGATAATAATAGCTCCTACCTTCCAGGGTTATTGTAAGGATCAAATGAGATATTTATAAAGTACTTAAGATCTTATAAGCTCTTATGGATTCCGTTATCTCTATATATCATTTATCTAACCCTAGTCTCCCGAGTTCTTGACATCATGTCTGTTGGATGATTCAGATTGGGTGATCCATAGCCACATCATACTCAACAAATCCAAAACAGAACTCATCTCCCCCGCCCCCCCAATTCTCCCTTTCCCAAACATCCTTAATACTATTGAAAGTGCTACCATATTTCTGTTCATCCAGGTTTACAGCTTCAGCGTCATCCTCAGTTCCTTACTCTCATTCATTCCATGCTGCGGTTCCCAAACTTACTTGGCTTACTGCCTTTAAAAAAAAAAAATTAGCACTTCTCTGCAAATCTACTTTCTTTAACCCTCTAATGGTTTGTTTAAATTTGCATCATCTAAGGCTACTACCCACCCCCCTGGATTGTCCAGCGCCCCACAGGGGACGGTATCACCCACTTTGGGAACGTAGGACCCCATATTATCAACTCAGCTAAGACATTGTGTAATTTCTTTCTCTACATCATCTTTCCTATACATACTGTCCACTCATAGTCACCAACCTAATTCAGATCATCACCACCTCTTGCCTGGACTATTACAATAGTGAATAAATCAGCATCTTTCAGAAGTTCTTGAAAAAGTTAGGCTACTTACTGGTTTCCCTGTAGCTCTTATGTTATAGTGCCTGTTCCAACAAGCCATTTACTTAAACCTACACACAAATCTTCCATCTTTATGCCCTTTTTAAAAGGGGAGTAGAGGTTTGAAGTGGGGTTTGGGAGCAAGCACCTTAAGACGAGGGCCTGGGTAGAGCAGGATCCTGGTTCAGTAGAAAGAACACTCAATTTGGAATCAGGAGTACCTGGATTCAAATTCTGCCTCTGACACTAGCTACTCGACCTTGGGCAACATCTCAGCCAATTTCTTCATCTATAAAATCAATAGCATCTTATCTCACATGGCTGTTGTGAGGAACAAATGAAATGATGCATGAAACTGCTTTGCAAACTTTAATGGCTTATGTAAGTACTAGCTATTACTAAAATGAAAAGCTGTCTCCTACCATATGAAATATCTGAGGGCAGAGCTGTCTTTGGGCCCACCTAGTAGTACCTAGCACTGCCCAAACCGGATACTCAAAAATACTTAATTACCAAATCTGTTGTTTTCATGAGCTGCCCTTTCCACTCACCATTCCTAACACTCCCTCCATGAGAAAATTTTAGCTTATATTTTTAGGATCAGAGATTTGGGAATAAGTCTGTTTATTTCAGTCTGATTCTTCTACTCTTCATTGTACCTTCACATAGAACAAACACCTGAGGCAGAATACCCAGCAACCAGTGTGAATAGGAAGAAACATGAAAGGAAGCTAATATACTCAGCTTGTGCTAATGTTACACCCACTGTGGTAGAGAAACATGTTCCTTGCTTTTTACATATAAAAACAACATTGTTCTCTATTTCAAATATATTTAAATACATATTGCATATCATATGATGGCATTTAATTTCACTGTGGGCACTCCCCTTCATCGGCAGATCAAAACCATTTCCTAGGCAAAATTTAGTAGACTATCTTCATGAAGTACCATTTATGGCTAAACTTAATGATAAACTCTAAGTTTAGGTAGGCTGCTTGGATAACAGACTATATATATAGATTATGGTCTATAACCAGTCTACAGAGGAAATGTCTTCTAATCTGGCAGGACCTGCTACTAGAGCTTGTGCTCTGCTTACAGAGCATTTAGCCACCTATGGCTGTCATCATGACCAGATGAGGCATCAGAATAAGACTTAAGTGGAAGAATTATATTTTTTTTGCGGGATTCCAGAGGACGACAATAAAGTCTTACAAAGAAAAGAGGTAGTTGTACAAACCAGAAAAATAGTCTTGACTCCTCAAGTATTAGAAGCTTTTGCAGTCTCCCACTTAGGCTTTATGGTAAATGCAGTGCTATTTGTTTTCTTTGGCTAGATAGAATGGAGTGCTGGTTTGTTAAAAGTTTTCTCGATGACAATTCTGACATGATGCTGTGTGGTGTAAATGCCAAAGACTTGGGAGGAAACCTGGGTTAAAATCCTAGCTATGAAACTTGACTGTGGACTTTGGACAGGCTGCTAACCTGATTCTTCACTGGATTAAGTCCAACAAGTATGTAATAAGTGTCTTTATATATGTGCAAAGCACTGCTAGGCCAGAAAAATGAAAAAAATTTGTTCTCAGTACTTGTCATGACTGCCATACTGGGCTGTTATGAGAAGAGTGCTTTACACCCTTAACATACAGACATTATTTTAATGTCAGTTATACTGAGGCACTTGAGTGACAGTTCTTGCCAAGGATGTAAGCTGTATGTCTCAACTTACTTCCATTCTCAATTGAACTGACCTTAGATTAGGTTCAAATCACCTCTCCATTTGAGCTGTTGCACTACCCCAGTGGTTCTCAGACTTTTCCAGTTGTAGAACCTTTCAGTTTCAATAAAACTTTGGCAGAACCCCTGCAGTGTAATCCTCTAAAGCTATTTTTAATGTCTGTTAACATAAGGCTCAGAAAAACAACAAAAACAAAAATCCATGGTGTTTCATGGTTCCTTGCAGCACTTTTGATACATGTAATAACCCAATAGGTCTGCCTCGTGGGGTATATCTTTTCATCAATCTATCCTTCACACAGCTGCTGAAGAAATATTTCTAAAGCACAGCTCTGGTCTCATCAAACTCTCTGTTGTCTGTTACTTCTAAGGCTAAATATAAATTGCATTTTGGCACTTAAATTCCTTCACAAACTCTCACCTACCTTTCCAAGCTTGCTATTCCCTTTGAGCCGTCTGGTCTAAGTGGACTCATTTGATGATTTTTATAACACTTCATCTCATTTTGCAAAGGCTGTTCTCTATGCTGTGACCTCTTAGAAATATAATCCCTAGCTATTTTCAAAGTTATAATCCCTAGCTATTTTCAAAGTTTAAATTAAGTGCTTCTTTTCTGAAGCGTTTCCTTCCTCTTCCCTGACATCCTCTTCAAGATGTTAATGCCTCCCCCTAAAATGACCTTGGATTTACTTTGAATATATTTGTGTACATAATTCCCTTAGCAGAATAGAAGTTCCTTGAGAGCAGAGGCTGTTTCATTTTTGTTAATATAAATGCATATCAATTGTTCTCTCTTAACTCTTGTCAAAATTAACTTTTTCTGCACTCCACCCAAGATCTTTTTAAAAAAAGTTATTTATTTTTCATATCCTTTTTTCCATCTTATGCAGAGAGCACACCTAATATATATAATGGGATGTTTTGAAAATCTGTCGTAGCAATAGCTTTTGGATAGGTAATTTGATTAGTAAAATTATAATACAAAAAGGGTAAAAGGTTACAGGAAATTAGACATTTCTAAAGAAGCTTTAGAAAAATCTTGGATATTACAATTCTTTTCATCTTACATGTTTTGCATACAAGTACCTTCACCAGTAAGGCACCTACAATAGTAGTAATGAATTTGATGCAGCTTGGGGCTTATGTCCTAAGTGTTTGGTTTTTTTAAACCAGCAAAGCACATTTTAAATCGAGACATTTGCCACATATCATAATTAAGTTCCAAGCAAATAAGCACTTTTCTCAAAGCAGCAGAATTTTAACTTTCAATTGAAATGATGTGTTGGAATAAATAAAGCACTGAATGCTGTGATTAATCATAGCAGCTTGTCATGAACTACTTGTGTTCCACAAAAATACAAAAAGTGTTAAATGCAGAGGTGGATCTGTAGTTGTTATGGCAGCTCACACATCAGAATTAAATATGGGCTTTCAAGCTGTGGTGTGGAGCTGTACAAGTGATACAACCTCAGGGCAGTTACCAGGCACAGCCCCCTTAGTGTATAAAACAGCAGCTACCTACTTGTTTCTTAAAGTGAAACTGGTAACAGCTGTGAAAATATAGGCCTTCATTATCCCTCAGCCTGAGGACTTGGCGTGTCCTCTCTAACACGCTCTCAAGCTTGCTCCCTCTCCCCTTCTCTTTCTCTTTTGCTTTATTTATAGCAAGTCCTGAAAGGGGAGAGAAAGTTAGATGCAACATAATCTGCTTCTGGGAGACACCATTTGGTACTCAAGTGTTCATTCTTCCTTCAATCATTTCCTCACTGCAGATCTTGCCAATGACATGAGTCTTCTATTCAGTTGGACTTTGCAACTTAGGTTCAAAGTGTGTTTCCTATGAGGTGCCTTGCTCCTGGGGAACATCATGCAAACTTCTTCTTGGTGGCTGTGAACCTCTCCATGTACTAAAAAAAACAAAATTATTTTAATGTTTAAATGGGGAAAGGCCAGTGAGATGAAATTGTCTCATGTAATTTTTTTATTTAGCATTCCAGCAAGCCTAACATTTTATTAAATTTGTATTGGATGACTTCCTTCTTGCCTTTTTCTTCCTAACAATTCTAGATCCAATTTTAAAGTTCATAGATCTGACCCATTCAACAAAGAATACTGATACATTTAGGAATAAGATCATAGTCACCTAGGTTTATTCTACAGCTTTAGAAAAAAGCTACCTTGTTTATACCAGGAATGCAGGGCTGGTTCAATATTAGAAAAACTATCAACATAATTGACCATATCAACAATAAGACTTATAGAAACCATATGATCATCTCAGTAGATGCAGAAAAAGCTTTTGACAAAATACAACACCTGTTCCTATTAAAAAACACTGGAAAGCATAGGAATAAATGGAGTCTTCTTAAAAAGATAAATAGCATCTACCTAAAACCATCAGCAAGCATTATATGTAATGGGGATAAGCTAGAAGCATTTCCAGTAAGATCAAGGGTGAAACAAGGATGTCCATTATCACCACTTATTTAATACGGTACTAGAAACATTAGGTTTAGCAATAAAAGAAAAAGAAGTTGAAGGAATTAGAATAGGCAAAGAAGAAACCAAGCTATCGCTCTTTGCAGATGATATGATATACTTAGAGAATCTGATTCTCAACTTTAGCAAAGTTGCAGGATATAAAATAAATGCACACTGTCATCAACATTTCTATATATTACCCACAAAGCCCAACAGCAAGAGATAGAAAGAGAAATTCCTCTTAAAGTTATTGCAGACATTATAAAATATTTGGGAATCTACCTGCCAAAACAAACCCAGGAACTATATGAACACAATTACAAAACACTTTTAACACACAGTCACACCTAAATAATTGGAAAAGCATCAGTTGCTCGTGGGTAGGTCGAGCTAATATAATAAAAATGACAATTCTGCCTAAATTAATTTACTTATTCAGTGCCATACCAATCAAACTATCAAAATATTATTTTATAGAGCTAGAAAAAAGCTACATTGGCACTAATTCCTAGCAGAAACATACATGTAGCTGACTCCAATCTATTTTCAAAACAGGGAAAAGCTTGTCCTATTAACACAGGGTATGAAAATATATGTGGATCACTTCAGCATCCCTCTGTAGGGAAATAGATAAGAAACAACCATTTGAATTGTTATTCACAAACCTTTTCATAGCCTTCCAGTTCTCGGAGTTTCTTTATTTCAAAAAGATTGCCTTCTACTGCAAGCAGAGCAATCTGGGAATTGCTGAGGATGCTTCGTGGAAGCATGCTGAGTTCTAGGCAGTTCTCTTCCATGCGCAAGACCTTGAGGCGTGGACAGCGAGATATCTGTGGTGAGATCTGAGAAATCTGTCAAGTCAAGAAAGTAACAAATTATTTCCTGTTTAATGTTTCTGAAAAAAACAAACAACCCTAACTATTTCTCTTCATTTTACTGACAAAATCAAGTGGTCTACAATATTCTTTGTGGGATGAATTTCTGCTTGACTATGCATGCTTGTGACAAGGGTTTTGTTTTTCAATAGGTGGAGGAGGTAGAAGGAAAGAAAATATTTTTGTTACCTGAAAATTTCTATTTAAAAAAAAAAGATCCATTTTGGGGGGTTGATATCTCCATTTCTTTACCATCTTTTATCTGACTTATATCACTATCACTCTACTAAAACTGCTTTCTCAACAGTTATTGATAAATCCCTTATTGCCAAGTTCAATGGTGTTTCTTTGTCCTCATTCTCTTTCATGTTTCCGTTGCATCTGACATAATTTTTGGTTTGTGTTTTGTTATGCTATCCTGATTTCTTCTCTTAACCACTCAAACCACTCATTTAAACATTAAGTTACTACTGGGTATAAGGTCTTACTATCTTTCTGTCTCTTACTTTGATAAGAGACAGAAAGACAGTAAGTGGCAATCACTACCTTCAAGAGAATTATAGCCTAGCAGGAAGGATATGACAAAAAGATAACAATATTCAACAAGGTAGGATGTGAGGCAGACCAAATAAAAATCCACATAAAGTGTTCCTAGAAAATTAGAGGATAGAAAAAACAGAGCAAAGAAAGCCAGGCTACATGGAAGTAACACGTGGTGGACCTTGAAAGATTTCTACAGGTAAATAAGGAATATGTTCCAGACATGAGGAAAGGTGTAGAAACAGATGAAAAGATAGTATTTGGCTGAACAGATGGTGTAAAGGAGACATGAAAAGTAGATTTGCAAAGGTAGATCATAGCTAGACTATGGAGGGCCTTAATTAAGTACCAGGCTAGAAAGTTTATTTTACCCAATGGACAACAGGGAGCGATGGAAAGTTGATGAGAGCAAGGGTGTGAGATGATTAGACCCATGCCTTAGGAAGATGTTTTGCAACCAAAGCCATGTAAAGGTTGTATTTGGGACAGAAGACCAGTGAAATTACTACCATAGTCCAAGTGAGCGCTGATGATGAACCAAACTAGGGTGGTGGTCAAGTGAGTGGAAAGGAATAAGCAGAGATAAAACATGAAAGTAGAGATGGAATCAACAAGATTTGTCAACTGAGTGACTCCACCTTCCACCCTGAAAAGAGAACTCTAAAGCATGGGTGATTGGGAGGATGGGAAAGCCATTAATAGAAAGAGTCTAGTTGTAAAAGTCTGTCAATAAACATTAAGCATTTACAACATGCCAGCTACTGTACCAAGTGCTGGTGAAACAAGTAAGCGTCTCTGACCTCAAGAAACTTACAATCTAATAGAAGACAACACACAAAGCTGAAATGAGGGTGGGGAGGGTGTAGCTGGGGAAAGTCTAACCAGGTAAGAAATGAGATATTCTGAGCTGAGCTCCTTCCTTAAATGGAGGTTTGGGAGTTCACTCCAATCAGAGGGACACAGGGTAGTGATAAAGCTACAGTACCAAAGGCTGATGGGATTGTGCATGAAGATGAAGTTTTCCCAATAATCAGCAGGCTCTGAGAGGAAATTGAGTAATTTTATTTTGGACAGGTTAAGTTTGAGATGACAAGGCCATTCGATTAGAAAGAAATCTAAGTGGGCAACCAGAGAGTGTGAGTCTAGATCTCAGAAGGAGAAATTAGGGTTGGATATCTGTATGTCTATATAGATACAGATTTGAAAGCTATTTGCACAGAATTTAATCCATAAAAGCAAAAGAAGATCACTGAAGGCCTAGGACAATCTGATACACCCACATTTGGTTGGGGTTGGAGGAAGATGAGCCACTGAAGGAGAATGAAAGGGGTGATCAGACAGGTAGCAGGAAAACCAAGAAAAGCCAAAGACAGAGAGGATACCCTCAAGGGGATACTGTTGAGAGCCCAGTGAGATAATGTGCACTGAGTGCTTCACAAATCTTAAAGTGCAATGCAGATAGCAGCTATTATTTTATTATTACTCTCAGTTGTTTCCTTCACTGGGTCATCTTCCTCTGGCCACTTACCAGCATTTCTTAATAGTCTTTGGTGTTTTGCTCATCTTTATATTTTCTTATGATCTATCATTCTCTCTCTCTCTCTGTCTCTCTCTCTCACACTTATTGGTGTACATGTGTGCTCACCATGCACCAAGTTTGCACTTTCTACTTCTTGCTGCCTGTCATTGTCATTTATATGGACTTCAGGTTCCTCACCTGTAAAAGTCAGGGTGTTAGATTAGGTGATCCCCAAATCCCTTCCAGCTCTCGTGACTGGCCTCTTCAAACTTGGATACGTTTTACGACATATGTTTGCCTGTAGTCAGGTCTTTTACTCACTCAATAAGCTTAAAACAAGCTCCAATATCCCTCTGTCAACAGTACCACATTTTGTCACCCGTGTTCTAAACCTTGATGTCATCTTTGCTTCATCACCATACAACTATATTACTCTAAAAACTCCTCCGAGAAGACCCTCTGACACCAGCAATCTATTCCCTGTAATCCATCTTTACATAGTGATGTCAGAGTAATTTTCCTTAAAGTTGGCTTTAATCTTGTCATTCTTGTTTAAAAGCTTCAGTAGTTTCTAATTTCCCACCACAATGAGTTTAAACTCTGTAACATGAGTTACAAATCCCTCCACTTTTGGCCCTTTCCAACTTTATTTGCTACTTACTATCCTCTAAAAACATTTTTCATTTTAGTCTGGACATTTCATTGCCCCACAAACATGCTAGGTTCATTCCTACTTTCATTGCTTGAGTTTATATTGCAGAATGTCCTCTTTTCCCTACCCTCCTCCCCCATCCCACCTATCCAAATCCCATCTATCCTTCAGGTTCTTCTCATCCCACAGGACCACAAATATCACCTTCCACCCTTGTAAACAAAGACTCAGAAAAGTTACATGACGTCACTAAGGTCAACAGCTGTCCAGTGTAGCTAAGCTGGGACTTGAACCCAGAGGCCTGAGACTCCAGACACAGCACTCTTTCTACTCTTAGGACATTCCACTCCTGTTCACAACCAAATTCCTATGAATTCCTACAGAACTTGGTCTCTCCTGCAAAATTCAGTCACTAATTGCTCTCTCTTTCATATAGTAAGTTTTAACTCATCAACTACATGATTAGCTTACAGATTATTTCTTTAGCATCCCCTAAATCACTCAGCACAGTCCTAAGCACATGACAATTGCTTCATAAACTTACTTGGTGACTGAATCAAAATTCAAAAGGTGCTCAAAAATCGAGCACCTACTAAGTGAAAGATGCTTTGCTAAGGCTAGGGAAGATATTAACATAGCAATGATTTGAAATGGAATATAGGTGACTGGTAGCACTTAAAGCTAGTGCTTTAAGATTTGGAAGTGCTTTGCAAATATCTTACTTTATCCTCACAAACACTCTGGGATATAGGTGTTATTTATTATAGGATCTCCAGTTTACAAAGGAGGCAACTGGGGCAGAGAGAGGTTAAGTGACTGGAAGACTCAGGTCTTCCTGATTTCAAAGCCAGCAAGCTATATCCACTGTGCCACCTAGCTGCCTCTCAGGAGTACAAAATCCTGAAGATCTCAAAACTCAGAATGCTGCATTAATATCACCATTTTTCCTCAGAATAGGCAGAGGTTGGTCCACCAACCTTGAAACAAAGCTTAAAAAAACAAACAAAAAAAAACCCAGACAAACATTTTTCTGTGAGGCAAGGGTGAGAATGCTTTGTCCCCAGTGAAGTTCCTCCAACTAAGCACTTTTCAGCTCTGTGAAAGAACCCATTTCTGACAGGGAGATGAGTAGAGGGGCCATCTCTATTTACCTGAGTTCTCACAAACATATCCATAGTCCAACCCATTATTTTACACATGAGAAATGGAGGCCCAGAGAAGTTAATGCACTTGTCAAGGTCACATGGGTACAGAGTCAGACAGTAGTAGAGCTAAGAAGAGTATAACCAGGAGCCTTAACTTCCTGTACCAAACACTCCAAGACATTCAGAATTCTCTAAGATCAGGTTTTTCAGATGTGCCAATTCAGAGCAACTGAAAGGGATGCTGGTTTACTGGGTTTTAACATTTGATATAGGAAATGACCCTAAAGAGCAAATCAACCAATAAGCATTCATTTATTAAGTTCCCAGAATATACCAGACTAGGTATATATACTAGGTACAGGGATACAACATAAAAATGAAACAGCCCCTCAAGAAGCTTACATTTTATTGAGGGAGACATTTACACACATATTTGGATGGCAAAGTACTAGCAGCTAGTAGGGGAGGGGTTAATACATAGACACAGGCCCCTCACAAACAGGAAAACTCAACCAAACACCCATGGCTTAATTAGCTAATCCTTTAATCTCTGCCATGAAGAGTCCCAAAAAAAGCCTCTAAATCCTGGCAGCTCAATGATATATTTATAAGGGATAACCTCTTAGCATGGAGGGGTTCAGTCACTGGAGAAGTACAAGGGGGCAATTCAGTATAACTCCTCTCATTTCAACATTACACCTTTTGACCATATCAAGAAGAGATGTCAAAATAACTGTGAAATGACATCTCTGTACCTCACCTTCAAAGGTGAAGTCTTACAACAAACAATTCCATAGATAATCAGTCACATCTTCCATAAAATTTCCACCTTTTTTTGTTGCATAGTCCTTATCAAAACTGCTAGAACGGGGATGTTCTGCCTGAATTCCCAGTTCCTATTAAAAGGTTCTGGGATCAAATGGTCAGGGAATCTTTCAGGGTAAGAACAGGCAGATTGAGGAGTCTACCAAGATTCATGAAAAGACAGTTTACCTCTTACCACCACCTCACTTAAACTTTAGAGAACAATAGGAACTTAAATGGTTGCTTGGGCTTTAACATAAACCTTGCTCACAGGATTCAGTCCTGTTAACTTGATCCTAAGCTGTGTGCAAATAATGGCCCTCTGAGTTAAGGGATGGACACGGACACACACACAGACAGACACAGAAACAGACACAGACACACACAAGATCTCTCTTTTTCTCTCTCTCAGAGAGCCACAAAAAGAGGAAAAGGGCTTATTCAAAAGTCCATAAACTCATCTGCGTGTCTAAGTTACAAACCTGATTCTGGTTGAGGTTCAGCTCAATAGCCTGTAGTTCTCCTACTGTGTCAGGTACACTTTGAATCTGGTTTTTGGAGAGATCTACCACATCCAAGTGTCGAAGGCTACAAAGCTGAGATGGTACAGCTCGAAGCTGGTTCCCAGAGAGGCTCAGAGATTTGAGGGCAGACAATTGCCCAAAAGCAGCTGGCAGCTGTGTCAGGTGATTGTTGTTAAGGTGTAGGGTCTCTAGCTTTGTCAACTTGCATAGCTCCTCTGGCAGAACAGCTAGCAAAGATAATCAGAAACAATTCAATGTGATGCAGAGGAGGACCAATTTCAAAAAGCTTTCAAAGATTCTGTTGCAGACTGCCTTGCCAATAAATTTTCTCTTAATTGATCTAGAACACCCCCATGCTGTGCTATTTTTCAAAAACTGTATTTTGCTATATTTCCCTCTGGAAGGTCACATGGAAAATAAAGGACACAATGGCATTAAAGGGGTAATTACTGTGTAACTACTGCAATGGCTTCTCCCTGCCTTCAACTCTCTCCTCATTCCAGTCCATCAGTGAGAGCTTCGTAAAGCACACATCTAACCATGTCACAAACTTCTATTCAAAGCTCAGTGGCTACCTCTTACCTGCAAGATCAAATATAAAATCCTCTGGTGTTTGATAAGACCTTTGTAACCTGGACCCCTCCTACCAGTCCAGTCTTCTTATACCTGACTCTCTTTACTCATGACCTAACTACACAGACCTACTTACTGTTCCTTGAACAAGACTAATCAAACCCAGACCTCTCTCCACCTCAGCTCCACCTTCTGATTTCCTTGAATCTTCTGCTAAAGTCCCACATTCTGCATCCTCCATCTCCTTTACATGCTAATATCTTTCCTCTGAAATTTTCTCAGTGTTAATGATATGTCTTGTTTATACATAACTGCACATTGTCTCCCCCACTGGACTAAGGGCAGGGGATGTCTTCCCCTCTTTTTATGCCCAGGGCCTAGCACAGTGCTTGCACCTTCTTAACAAACACTTGGTGCTGATTTAAAGGTAATTTTGTGAGTTGCAGAATCCCATGTGTGTGGCCTTAGTAAATTCTGTATCCTTTTCTTTTTAATAGTTCCAATTTTTCTAGTGCTATTGTTATAAGGTTGGGCCTAGTGGTCTTCAGACTACCATGACATTTTTCCCCTTAAGGGAGGCTGTAGCTTATAGAATCTATGCATGCAAACCATTATTATAAGATCAAGCTTGATCATCTACCCTTAAGGGAAGCTGTAAGCTTAAAGAACATGGAAAATGCTGACAACATTTTTTGAAGGTTCAGCTGTGTCCCCCAAATAATATCTTGTCTACCACCAGCTTTATTTTTTCTCCCAAACTCCCAAAATAATACTTTGCCTTGACCCTGACATATAAGAACTCCACTCTCAAAAAGGAGCCTTTGGAACAGACCCTTTTCTCTCCAACTGGGACACCATTTCCTGCTGATGGAACCCATGTTTCTGAGCTCTCCAAGGCAGCACTGCCATAATACCAGTTGTACTGTTAGCGTTTATACCCGAGTCATCCTTTTCCCTCTTCCCCACTCCTTGCAATAAAGCTTTGCATTGTACTAATTCCCACTGTTTTGCATACTATTCTCAGCATGCATACTTATTAAGGGGGTTGTTCTCCCCAACGTCTCTGGCTGGGCCGAGGGTCTCTCCTTAGACATTCACTAGGTACAGGGGCAAGGACTCAACCTACACCGAGGGGGTAGGGCACTGGGAGCCCTGTTAAAGCAAGTAAGGGGAACCTTACTTGGGGGAGGGGTGCTCCTTTATACCAGGGGACTGTTACAAAACAGATTTCAAGTCTCATCGGAGACACTCTTCATCTCATCCCCAGCCCTGGAGGGCAGTACTCAGCCACAGGCGGTCTGGCCCGGGGAGAGCGTGGTGTGGGGCTCCGGGGGCGCGGCCGGGGCCCCTCCCCACCCCCACTCACTCAGTCGGTTGTGGTTCAGGGACAGGCTCTTGAGCAGCGTGAACTTCCCGATGAGGGCAGGCGGGAGGTGCTCTATCTTGTTGTTGGACAGGTCGATGGTCCGGAGGTTGCTCGTCAGCCTCTGCAGCTCCTCGGGGAACTGGAGAAAGGGGGTGGTCGCAGCGCGGGCCGGCCCAGCCCAGCCTCCCGCTTCCCCGCCGCCTCCCGGGGCCGGCCGGGCTCCATTCCCCGCCCCGGGCTCGGTCTCACCTCCGTCAGCCCGCGGTCCTTGAGCTGAAACACGCCCGTTTTCTGCGCCGTTTCCAGGTGGGCGCGGAGGGCGCTGTTCCCCATCCTGCAGCCGCTGCAGCCGGCCAGCCAGCCCCGGCCTCACTCGCCCTGCGAGAGAAGCCGCTGCGGTCACCGCCGGGCCCGAGGGGGCGCGGCGGCCTCCCTTCTGGGGCCCGTCCAACCCGCCTGCCCACCCGCTGGGCCCTACCGCCCTCCGCAGCTCCCCGGAAGTCCGGCGCTTGCTAGAAGCTCCGGATTCACAGCCCCGGCGGCCTCCGGCCCGGGCACTCAGGCCTCGGCCCGGTGACGCCGGGGACCCCGCCCCTGGGCGGGAGCCTGTTTCCCGGCCGGGCCTCGGAACGCCCTATGACGTCACTGGCACGCGCCTGCGCGGTTGGCCCAGGCTGCCGCCGTTTGGGTTCCGCGGCGCGCGCGCCCGGAGACTGAGCCTCGTTTTTGTCCGGCCCCCCGGCAAGGAAAGACGGTTAGCGGAGGCATGGCGGCTGCCAACCCTTGGGTCCCGGAGACCTCCCCAACCGCCGCGGGGCTGCTGTTGGCCGAATGCTTAGCCTCGGGGCTCGTCACTCAGGTGAGTGGTTGGCGACTTGGGAACGGAAGATAGTGTCACTATGGTGACTGGGCGCGGAGCCAGGCAAAAGAAGAAAAAAAGGTCCTAGACAGGCCGGGAGGGAAGCGGAGGAGTCTGCCGAGAGGGTGCTTACTTAAGTCGGCGGTGTGGACTGTCGTGGAAAGAGCGCTGGAGCCGCAGTACCAAGACCTGGGTTCGAATCTCGCCTCCACGTCCTACCTGGGTGATGTTGGCAAAGTCACTAAATCTCTCCGAGCCTCAGTTTCCTCCTCTGTCAGACGTGAAGGGGTTGTAGTAGATGGTCTCGAAGGCCCGTTTCCGCGATCCCACGAACATTCCTCTCTGCGGGTTGGTGAGGTTTGTGACTCGCCGGGAGAGGAAGGATCATCCTAGGCTGAGTCCCGGCAGGAAGAAGCTTCCCCCTGCGCGGCCCTGGAGGGAGGGGAGAAAGGAGAGAGGCAGCTGAGCCTTCCAATCGCTCTTCGTCCAGGGGCGCGGCTGCAACGTCATACTTTGCTCTGTCTCTCCATAGGCTGGCAAGGGAAGGAAGGCACCACCCTCTGTTCCAAAGCAACTCCTGGCAGCATTTTATTTATTAAGTGTTTACTATGTGTTTTCAGCGTTGGGGAAGGGGGTAGGGTTTGCAAAGAAAGGCCTGTGCAGTCCCTGCCCGCAAGAAACTCCCATTCCAACGGGGAGACCGCTTATAAATCTTGTATGTAACCAGGGACATGCACATTTTAGGCAGAGTTGATGAGAAGTCATTTTAAGAGAGAAAGGCAATTGCATTTGGGAGGGCTGGGAAAAGTCGCCTGCAGAAATTGAGATTTGAGCTTCATCTTCATGATGGAAGTCAGGGAAAAGAATAGATGAAGGTGGAGAGGATGAGCGTTCCAGGCTTGAGGGCACGGCCAGTATAAAGATGGGGAGAACAGAGATGGAGTGTGCTTTGTGAGGATCTACGAGAATGTCAGTGTGCAGAGGGAATACCAAGAAAGGAATGGGAAAAAAGAAAGGGAAAAAAGGTCCTGCCATCAAGGAACTTACATTTTCATGTAAACAGTTGGATTGTGAACTGCATTCTGTATCTAGTGGGAGGGAGTGGGCCGTGTGTTGCAGAAGAGTTGTAAACCTTTGAAAGGTCTGTGCCTGAAGTAGTGAAGTGGAAAAAAAGAATGAGAATACAGGGTAGAAAAGGAGAGTAGCTACATGAGTGTGGACAATCACCTATTTCTCTGGGCCTTAAGTTTACTTATATGAAAATGAGAGATGAGATAATCTCTAGATTCCCTTACAGTTCTAAGATTTGGTCATCTAGTCATTGTGTGAACACATCTACTAACATTCAATCAAATTCACTTCTCTGTGCTGGACACTTGTATAAATAATAATAATAATAATGATAGCTAACATGTACTTACTGTGTGCTGTGCATTGGGCCCCAGAGGGAGAAGGGAAGGCAATGATCACATCTAGAGGACTTTATGAAAAGGCCTTTTAATTCTATCCCATCTTTAAACAGGGAAGTTTGGAAAGTGCTTTTTATTAGACCAAAGAAATGTCTTAAAATTTTCAGTTTTAAAAACAGGGGAGTTACTGCTCTGCTTCCGAATTTCTAATCATCTAACTTTCCAATATTCTAAACATTAGTTCAGACCTCTGCCTCTTGGAGTTCTCAGGAAAAATTTAATCTTTTCTCATTCACTGTTGTACCAAATAAGCATTTCTTTGAGCTAAGCATTTTCTTTCTGCCTAATTCCTGGACATGATAGTGTGAGTAAATTTGTCAAATTATTTCCATCTTTTATATTGGTGACAGCTTACATGGATAAGAAAACTCGGCACATGGAGTGGGAATAAAGTGCTAAAAGGATGTGAGAAGAGTTCAGAAAGGGATATGTAGGTGGCACTGAGTAGACTTTGCCTATTTGATAATTCTGCCCAAGCAGTAGGTGTTTGCTGTTTCTTCTTGGCCTGATTTTGTGCTTTTTGGTTCCAGAATCGTCATCGTTTGCAACTGATACACCCATTATTCCACGGGTGTCCTGTTGGGCCACCTTCATTTCAACCCTGCTTTTAGGGAGGTATAGATATACAGAAACTTACTGGTTATATACCTTCACCTTTGGTCCCTGAAAGTCTGTAGGGCTTCTGGTTTGGGTACGTACAACAGATGTGGGATTTAGTTAGAGGAGCGACTGTCAGGACAGCTTTTTAGCCTCTTAGAGAGGCAACAAGGTATCTAGTGGAAAAGGCACTTCTCTGTATTCCTGTGACCTTTGCCAAAGTCCCTTCTCTGAATCAATTTTCTTATCTGAAATGTGAAGAGATTGTACTAGATAATCTATCTTTCAGGTATCTACTATTTCTTAACATTTTATACTTGGTAGAAGGGTAGCTACTTTTTGAAAGCAACAAGGACTTTCTAGCTACCCTGTATAGAACATATACAATTTAATGATTGTTGTGGTGAACGGAGTCTGGCACTGTGGGGAAGGAGTGCAAAAGAGGCATAAAAGACATGCTTCTTGCGCTTAAGCTTGTGGTCTGGTAGAAAAGATGACCTGAGCACGTCTAAGAAAACATAGATTCCCTCAGCTTCAGCTTCATATTCTGTCCAGCCTGAGTGCACACTTGAACCATGTTATTCGGCTTGCTGCTACTAACCTGCTCCTCCTCACCATCTGGACCAGTACTCCCCGCACTGCATCTGAGATGTAGATTTCTTTATTCCAGTCTTTCACAATCTCAGGCCCTGAGAAGGAAGTTCATCTACTCATTTAAATCCTGCCCCTGTGCCTGAACTAGATGATTATTGTTGACCTAGAGTGTATTATCTTTCTGCAGTCCACCTCACCCCTTTAGATTATAAACTCTTTGAGGGCAAGGACTGCCTTTTAAAAACTGTATCCCCACAGTTTAGCACAGTGCCTGGCACATAGTAGGCAGTTAATAAATGTTGACCGACTATGACTATGACTAAAATGGCTTTTAATGAAATGGAATATAGAGAGGTTACGTGGGGGGATTTTACTGCTCTGCACCTCTATTTCTAATTCTATAAAATGAAATGTATGTTTGTCAGAGGGAGTTAGACTAGTTGACCGCTGAGTTCCCTTTCAGTTCTCGTATTCTGTTCCAGGCCAGGTGTTGGCCCACTGCTATCCTTGGTGATGACAGGAAAAATTGAGGAAAGTTTCCTGGTCCAGGGGCTAACCCCTCCTGTGGCAGACTTATTTGAGGACAGGGATGAGAGTAGCACTGAAATGGTAGGAATAAATACGCATTGCAATCTGCATTGTTGGAGGGAACACCCAAATCATAAGATCATTTAAATATTTGAGTACTGTATGTCCTTTAGAGAGAGACACACACACCCACACCCACCCACCCACTTTAGGAAAATTGATCTTGCTGTGAGAATGCTTCAGCTGTATTTGAGTGCATTGAACTCAGGCTCCTCAGGAAGATATAAATTCAGAAAGAATACTACTTTATCTTATGGCACCAAAGATTTTGAGTGTATTTGCATAGCCCATGGGGCTGAGACTAATTAAAGGAGCACTAAGTTCTTTGTTTAAAAAAAAAAAGTCTAGAATGAGAAATGAAAGGAATGAATAAAAAAATGGAATTGGTGGACCTTCCGTGGAATCCAATTAATATCTTTACAATTTGTTCTAGGATAAATGATTCATTGAATTTTAAAGATTATTTAATCTAACTCATAGATGAATGGAAATCTCTTTTAAAACAGCTCTAGAATAATCACCTAGCTTCTGATTGAAGATCTCCAGTGAAGAAGAATTCTCTGTGTCCCAAGGAGATCTTAATTTGAGTTTTTATATTGTTCTAGTTATTAGGAAGTCTTTTACTCATGTTGAATTAAAGTTTGCCTCTTTATCTTCACTCATTGGTCCTAGTTCTGTTCTGAGGCCAAGCAGAATAAGGCTAATCCCTCTGCCGTGCCCACATGCCAGTCTCTATCCTAGACCCTGGGGATAAAAATAAAAAAGTGAGAGTGATAGAATCACAGAATTGGATGGAACCTCAGTTGGATATCCAGTTTAATCGATAGCCAAAAGGAAGCCTTCCTATAACGTACCATCAAGTTGTCATCTATCCTTTGCTTGGAGACCTCAGAGGAGGGGGAACTCAAGGCAGCCATTATACTTTTGGGCAGCTCTCATTTTCAGGAAGTTTTTTCAGAATTCAAGCCCAAATTTTCTTCTTTACAGCTTCTATCTATTGTTACTGGTTCTGGGTCCAAACAGAACAAGTCTCATCTCTCCTCCACATGACAGCCCTTCACACACTTGAAAGATAGTTATTATATTATGTACCCTCTGGGTATTCTGTTCAGGCTAAGCATGCCCAGTTCCTTCAACTATTTTTCATACGTCATGGATTCAAGGCCTTTCATCATCCTTGTTGCTGTTCTGTGGACACTCCCCAGTTTATTGGTGTATTTCTTAAATCATGGTTCCCAGAAATGAATACAGTACTGCACTCCAGATGAGGTCTGATGATTATTGTGGGACTGTTCCCTATTCCTGTAGCCCAAGATGTCATTAGCTTTTTTGGCTGCCATGTCACTTTCTACCTCATTTTGCCAGTTAACACGCATTTATTAAGAACTTGTTACATGTCAGACCCCATGCCAAACATTGGGGATATAAAGGAAAGTAAAAAAAATTGAATTTTCCATCTACTAAAACCCCAAGATATTTTTTAGAACAGCTGATATTTAACCATGCCTTCTTCATCTTACATCTTAAACTTCTGAAACTGAATTTTTTTAACCTTTATCCCTATTAAATTTCATCTTATTATACTCAGCCCCATTCTGTAGCTTTTCTAGATCCCTTTGGATCGTGTCTGTCATCTAATATGTTAGCCGTCCTTCTTACCTTTGTGTAATCTGCAAATCTGATGAGTTTACATCATCTATGACTTTATCCAGATCATTAATAAAAATGATAAACAACAGAGGGCCTAGCCCAGATCCCTGGGGTACTCCACTGGAGATCTTCTGCCATATTGATACAAAAACATTAATAACTAATATTTTAATCCAGCCATTCTGAATCTATAAATTAGTATTATTGTCTGCTTCATGTCAATCCATCTGGTTTGTATTATTGCCTAATTCATACCTTTCCATCTTGTCTATCAGTATAATATGATATACTTCATAAGAAATGTTGCTAAAATCCAGGTGAACTATATCTATAGAATTTCCCTGCTCTATTGGTTTAATGATCCTGTCAAAAAAAGGGAAATGAGGCTGGTTTAGCATGACTTGTTTTTTTAAAATTTGTTTAATTTTTATTTTATTCCAAATTCTCTCCCTCTAGCCCTTCCCCTACTCTTTGAAAAGGGAAGAAATATGAATACCCATTATACATGTGAAGTTATAGCATGATCTTGTTCTTGATGAAGCCATGATGACTTTTTGTAATTGTCATTTCCCTTTTTAGACGTTTGACAGTCACTGCTTCGACAATTTGTTCTAGAATTTTCCCAGGAATTTGAGGCCAGCTACCTAGCCTGTAATTTTTAGACTCTCTCCTCTTGCCTTTTTTGAAAATTAAGATATTTGCCCTTTTTTAATCTCAGAGTACTTCTTCTGTTTTCCATGATTTTTCATATATCACTGATAGAGACACAGCAGTCACATCTGCCAGATCTTTCAGGACCCAAGGAAGTAATTCATCTGTGCCAGGAAACTTGAATTCATCAAGAGCAACTAGGTATTCCAGACCTACACAACTTGGCAGTAGGTAGGGGCCAAAATTAAAATAGGCTAAACTTCGGGCTGCAGGTGGGTTTTTAGCATCTCACTTTCCAAGTACAGGTATAGTTAATGATTAAACTATTTTGCAAATAAACCATATTAAAAAAGGGGAAATTTCAATGAACATCAATTAATTACACTTATTACTTAAGATTTTTATTTATCGTGAAATCACATTAATGTTAAAAAAATTACTTTGCTAATCAGTACAAGTTATAATACATTTTTCAGGTTTTCTTACTGTTTACATTTAGTTATGGGATGTATTATACTCGTCACCAATCAGTTTATCATCGGCTATTCCTCGCTGCACAATCATATGAGACAAACTCATATTCTCGAAAACGCTTTTTTTTATCGGGATGTAAATCCAGAAACTGCAATCAGCAAACACGTCTTTATGAAGTCACCTTAAGTAAAAGACTTCCCAGCAGCAGCCGTTCTTTAGAAATCTGAAAATTAACCTTAGTAGCAACCTCATTTTCTGGGTTTACTTTTTTTTTTT
The DNA here is from genome assembly GCF_900497805.2 of Vombatus ursinus. Lineage (NCBI taxonomy): Eukaryota > Metazoa > Chordata > Mammalia > Diprotodontia > Vombatidae > Vombatus > Vombatus ursinus. The sequence goes on along the minus strand of NW_020954572.1, from coordinate 19,370,482 downwards.
TACTATTAAGCAGGACACGGACAAAGCACTTGTTACATCTTTACTTTCTTTTATATCCTCTACATTTTTCATAGGCTGCCTGAAATCCTTTGGTGGGCCACAAGTGGCCCACAGGCCATGTGTTGTACAGACTTAGGTATTCTCTTACTGTGTCCTTATTTGTGTATATCAACTTTTTGTTCCATTATTTTTAGTGCTTTGTAGATAAAACAGGAACAAAATAAGAGTTAAACAGCTCTTCTGTGCCTTCTCTCATACCTTCTTTGATATCCTCCATTTCCTTTCAATATGCTAAACAGACAAAGTAAAACAAAAAACCCAAACCCTACCCCTTTTTTTTCTTTAGCTTCCCTCACCAGCCTCAACTCATTCTGAGCTTTAGCATTCCTGACACTTTTGTAGGACCCTACTATGCTCTTACATCTGTTTTCTGTTACCTGACTTTGCTTCCATTTTCTCTACCTTTTTTTTTTTTTTTGTGAGGCAATCGGGGTTAAGTGACTTGCCCAAGGTCACACAGCTGGTAAGTGTCAAATGTCTGAGGCCATATTTGAACTCAGGTCCTCCTGATTCCAAGGCCAGAGCTCTATCCACTGCGCCACCTAGCTGCCCCCTACCTATCTTTTTAAAATCTAAGTTGGTTGGAGTCCTCTATGGATCCACACATTGGCCTTCTCAGATAAATTCCATTTTTCTTTTTCATTAGAATTGTTTACCTTTTAGTGTTTTCAGAATTTCATTTTTTTAGCATCTCCTATCCATCCTGGACTGACTTCTTCTGAAGCATTTTAATCCATGGAATCTTATCTATCTTTTCTCTCACCTCCGAAATCTGCTTTTCCAAAATCTAAGGTGCATCTCAGACAGTGCCCAGATTTCATATTCTCTGTTGCACACTCTAGAATGGAGTGGTCACTTTCTCCCAAGGTTCCTATCAGTTCCACCCTACCAACCAGTTCCTTTTTGTTGGTGAGAATCATATCTAGAATAAAATTTTCCCATGTTTTGATGGATGAAATTATCACTAAAGCAAGTCAAAAAGGCTTCTCCATTTTTGGCAGAAAGCGAGCTTTAGCCTCTCTCTGGGATTGAAGTCTCCCATCACTACTGTCATGTCTCTGTCTGGCTTGTGATGTTTTCCAGACTCCTCATTTATTTCTTCTTTCTGTCCAGGTACTTTGTATTATACACTCCAATGACAGTTGCTTCTGTTTCTGTCTCCATTGCTGTAGTCATTGTTTTACTGTTTTCCTGTTTCTATTTACTTTACTTTGTGTCAGTTCATATAAGTCTTCAACCAGTACTTTTGTGGCATATTCTTCTTACTGACCTGTTTGCCTTGTTCTGCTCACATTCCAGCTTATCAGTATTTTCCAATGGATTTGTGATTTTCATAGTGTTGGTAATCCCCTTTCTATATCCTCTTTTCCCATAGATAAACTATGAGGCTTTCCATTTTAAATACCTGAGACTTTCTTCTAAATCTCTTAGCATTGCTTGGATACTGATGGTGCATTTGGGTTTTCCACCAGTTATCCTGCCCTCTATTACTGGCCCAATTCTTTTCCAGCCCAGAGTCTTCCAAATGATACCCTTTACACCGCTTCTATGGTGCAGTTGTATATAACATAATACACTCCACTCACACTGCCTTGTTCCTCTCCATTGACCTTTGGTGACCTGAAAATTTAATTCTGTTTTTTTTTTTTTGGTGAGGCAGTCAGGGTTAAGTGACTTGCCCAGGGTCACATAGCTAGGAAGTATCAAGTGTCAGAGGTCGGATTTGAACTCAGGTCCTCCTGACTCCAAGGTGTGCCAACCTGGCTGCCCCTTGAAAATTTAATTCTTTAGATACTCTAGTCTCATCTCTTGAATTGTATTCATATAGCTTCACTGGACAAATCCTGCTGTTTTATAAAGATGAATCTTTACTTGCTTGAGGTCATTAAGAGTACAAATGTAGTCTAACCAGCTCTCGTCCTCCAGCTTAGCCAATGTTCCAATTGTGGCATCTAGAATTGATCTGTCAAGGACAGATTACGGTGGGACTATCACATCCTTGCTTTGGACACTAATGCTTTTATTTGTAATGCATCCTAAGATTACATTTGCTTTTGTCTACATCACAAAACTGACTTTATTTGAAGAAGTCTTGGCCACAGGGTCAAATGAACTCCCCCCAAACTGACAAGACAGATACATAGGAAGTCAGACCCTTAAGCAGTTTGCTGGAGTTCCTCACCTCTTTCCTTTCAGAAAATACTACTGGGCAGATGCTCCATTAGATAGACTAAACCTGTCCCCTGCCTTTCTCTTGTCTGTTCCCCACCCAGAGTTTTACATTTTAAGAAAAGCCAAACCCTCAATCCCAGATTTTAATGCCTACTTAATTTTTTATTTTAAGCAGAGATATGTGTCCCATATTTTACATAACACTTTCTGATAGGGTTTCATATAAATCTTAAATTTGTATATTGCAGTCTGTTTTTTAACACATCAGGGGGACTTAACTGTTTAATAGGATCCTTTATTGACATCTGTCATTAGTAATCCTTTTGTATGCAGATGTATTGATTCTTTTCAACCCTGGTAAATTTGGGCTTTCATTTATATTTTATCAGGCTTGCTTAAAAGTGGAACTTCATCAGTAAAACAATTTGTGACCATAGTACCTAGGCAGGGGATTTATTGTTGTGCAGGGTTTAAATCTTGGCTCTGCTGCTAGCAGTCTTAGGTAGGACAAACTCTCTGGGCCTCAGTTTCTTCCTCTAAAAATGATGGTGGGAGTGTGGCCTGGATGATTTCTAATAATCCCTTGCAGCTCTGAAGTATATGAGCCTGTTTTTTCAGTCAAGCTGTAAGGAACTTTGAAGCTGAGGCTTGGACAGTAAAGATAACAACTTCAGTTTTGCTATATGGAAAGCTGCATGGTGGTCAGTGGGGCTGTCCTTATGAAAGGAGGAAGTACAGATAATTTTCTTCTGCATCACTAGGGTGTAGAGAAAAGAACACCAGTAAGGAGTGTTAGGTTCTAATTTCACTATCAGTGTGACTTCAAAAAGGTCATTTATCTTCTTTGGGACTAAGTTTCCTGATCCTTTGAAGTCTGGTCTTGGACTCCTGGATGATCCCCGAGATCTCTATCTGTTCTAAACATCTATAATTCCATAGTATTCTGTATGCTTACTTAGTATATATTTAGATCTTTTGCCTAAATAGCTATCTTATCTTCTACTAGACAATAAATAAGTCTCGGTGCAGGAACTACTACGAACTATTGTGTTCTTTTTTTTTTTTTTAAATCCCAGTATGGCAGGGTTCTTGTCTGCCAGAGTTGGCGCAGGTAAACCTTTTGGCACACTGCTGTTTGGTATGACTTAAGCTGTCTAGGAAGATTGCCTTGCCCTCAAAAAGGTACCTTTCTTTCCTGTGCCTTGCTGCCCAAAATTCCTTTAACAGAAGAGTTAAAGACAGAGTCATCTGTTCTAAACTCCATCTTTTCCCCTTCATACCTCAAAATCCCTCTATGTCTTCATCTATCCTCTCTTCCTTTGTTCTAGTTTTTTGTTTTGTCTTGTTTTGGAGGAACAGGTAGCTCTTCTTCTCAAGGTTAACCACTCTACTTTTTCAAGTATAAGTTTTTTGTTTTTTTTTATATTACCATAATTTCCCCTGTATCTCTCTCTCTTCCCAAAGAGCCATCCCATGTAACAAATAGTATATTTTAAAGACCAAAAAGGAAAAAGAAGAGAAAAAAAAAGCATAACTCAAAAAAGTGAAAATCCGTGCAATGTTACAACAGTTGTGGACCTTCCACCTCTTCAAAAGGTTAGGTTGGGAGAATCTTCTTATATCATTACTTTCAAGCCATGCTTGTTTTTTATAACTATGCAACATTCACTTTTGATTTTTTTTTTTTCGGTCATTTTTTCCTGTTACATTGTTACGGCATGTATTGCTTTCTTGGCTTTGCTTACTTCATTCTGCATTAGTTTGTATAAATATTTACATGTTTCTCTGTATTCATCACATTCACCATTTCTTTCAGTAGAGTAAGATTCTATTGCATTCACGCACAACAATTTCTTTAGCCATCAATGATCATTTGCTGTGCTTCTAATTCTCTGCTATCACTAAAAGTGCTGCTATAAATATTCTGATGCATATGGGACTTTCTTATGTATGGCCTCTTTGCTATATAATACTAGTAATGGAATCTCTAGGTCAAAGGGTATGAACATTTTAATCACTTTATTTGCATAATTACAAATTATTTTCTAAAATGGTTGTACTGATTCACAGCTCCACCAAAAATGTATTAATGTGCCTGTCTTCCCAAAACCCTTCCAAACTTGACTATTCCCGTCTTTTGTCATCTTTGCCAGTTTGCGAGGTGTGAGGTGAAACCTCAAAGTTGTTTTGATTTATATTTCTTTTATTAGTGATTAGGAGTATTCTCTTATATGGTTGTTAATAGTTTGTATAGGTTATTATGTAGGTTGTTAATAAATCTTCTAACAACCTAAAAATATAGGTTATAAGTAGTTCTTTGTTCATATCTTTTGACCACTTATCTATTGGGCGATGGTTTCTGGCCTTATAGTAAGTATCCCAAAAGTCTTGATGCAGTCTTAAGCTTTGATAAGTCAGAATTAGGGCTAGACTTTGGGGATACCCTGTATATATGTTAATTATTTATATATCCTTTGATTCTAAACCCTTATCAGAAAAATGTGATACAAAGTTTTTTTCCCATTTGATTACTCCTCTTCTTATCCTATGTGCATTAATTTTGTTTGTGCAGAAGCTTTTCAGTTTCATGTAATCAAAGTTATCTATGTCATCTTCCATAATTGTCTCTATCCCTTATTTGGTTAAGATTACATCTCCTATCCTTGGCTGTGAGAGGCATGTAATCTGCTTCTCTTCTGATTTTTTTTACTAGTATGATATTTAATATTAAGGTCATGTATCCATGTAGAATGTACTGTAAAATATGTTATAATGTGTTGGTCTAAATCTAATTTCTGCCATATTGCTTGCCAAATTTCCCAGCAATTTTTATGAAATAGAGTTCTTTCCTAAGTGATTTGTGTTTTGCAGTTTATTGAACACTTGTGGAGTTCATTGTTTCTTATTCTCCCTTGTTCTGATATTGTCTTGTTCTCTTTCTCCCTTTCTAAGTATTCCTTTTCAGTCTCCTTTATTGCTTCGTCATCTGTTTCCTACCCTTTTTTCATAGGTAACCCATGAGATTCTATCCCTATACCTTCTACTCTTCTTTTATAGCACCTTTTCCTTTAGTGATTACATAAATTTGGCTGACTTCAATTACATATCTATACAGGTGACTCCCAAATCTACATATCAGGTTCCTGTCCTTCAACTAAACTACGTTTGCATATTACCAGCTGACTGCTGGAGATCTCTACTTCTATGCCCTTTTGGCATCTAAGCCTTAATATGACCAAAATAAAACTCATTACGCCTTCTCTCCTCTTCCCCAAACTTACTTTTTACCTCTTTCTCTCAAGGACCCTATATCTTCTCACCTAGGTTCATGAACTTCCCTCTTGATCAATTACTAAGTCTTGCCATTTGTACCTCTGTAACAACTCTCTAATCTGTTCACTTCTCTCTGTTCATGAAAAGGTCAACCTGGAGCAGCAAAGGTAAAGGATCTCTTTAAAGAAATTTTAGACTATAGTTATGATTGAGTACTCGGGCTTGTTGGTCTGAGTTGCTGTATCAGGTATATTGAGATAGATTATATATAACTTACCTCATAAGTAAGTTCCACTTAAATATGGTTTTTTTTTATTATTTGCTGAGGTTTTTTTTTTTAATTAAAGAAATTGGGAAGGAAAGAGAATTATTCCTGGTACAAAAGGGTATTTATTAAAGTCCCCTAATGTATCTTAGTGTCTGTTTACAGAACATTAACTACTTGAGAGATAGGAAATAGAGGCAAAATATAATTTAAGACTAAAGGGCTAGGAGCCATTCCTAATAGAAGAACGATCTAAGATACATTCTTCCAAATGATAAAATATATGAGGGAAATAGGATTTTGTTTTTATGCAAAAAAAAAAAAAAAAGGAGGGAGATAACCCTTTTGCAAAGCAAGGTGCATTTGAACTTAGTTTAGGCCAAGGGTTCTTGGAATTCACCAACCCCTGTGGGATCCCAAGGTAGATTTCAGGGGATTTGTGAACTTTGATGAGAAGAACATTACATCTTTATTTTCATTAGCCTCTAACAGAAATTTAGTATTTCCTTGAATTACTTAAAACCATTATTCTGAGAAAGTATCCATAGATTTCAGGAGCCTACCAACTGTCCATGACACAAAAGAAAAACTCCTTATTGAGACTATTTCACAATGCATTAATCCCTTACCTCCCCCGTTGGATTGGACATATTTAATTGCATATGCTTGAAGCTTTTTCTAAGCACTCCAGCCTACTCAGATTTACCTTCATTGTATTCACTGCCTGCCTGAGCTGTCTGATCTGTCTTCCATGTATGTACTGCCTCGTATTGTTTATTTTGTATGTGGTGTGTGTTCTGTTGCCCCAACTAGATTTTGGAATCCTCACGGATAGGAACCGTGTTTTCTGTTCATATTGATAAGAAGAAAGGGTGGTCATTTGCAGAGTTTAATTCTAGCAGATGAAATTTGGACATGGGTATAACTACATACATAAGTAAGGATGTATATTCAGACAGTGACCAGATCACCTGTTGTAGGCAAAATAGTCCTGGATTTCAAATGCCTGTCTTTCAAAGAGCAGTACTTTCTTTATTCTCTCCTCCTTTTTCTTTTTCTGTCTCTTTTTTAAATAGAGCCTTATCTTGGCAATTCCTTTTACAGTATGATGCATTATTATATAGTACCAGAACGTATGAAAACACTAGCAACTCCCAAAGTATAGAAACTTTTCTCCCCAGCAGGTATATATATGTACGTTTTTAGTCTTACTTTCCTAGGATAAACCACATCCCTAAAACAGTCATGATTTCTTCTTTCCAGGGAAATTTAGAAACTGCCACGATCCCGTAAACAACGGTTCTTTGATGTAGTCTTGTTGGCCTTGCTTGTTTTTCTTCTGATTCTACTGATAGGTCCCGGTTTAAACAACCCTTAAAACATAATCTTTTTGACACCATGAGAAGATACCAGCTCCCTGTGGGTATAAGATTCACTCGGTTCACATATTTGCATTGATTAATGTGAAATCTGGTCATATAATGTGTGTGTGTACATATACATATATGTGGAAAGGTAATAAATACACATAAGGATAAATGGGTTTCACAGGTGTACCTTCTCTTTCTCCTCTTCTCTTTTACTGGAATTTATTGAGTAAGGGAGTGACATGGTCAGATTTGCTGCGTATGAAAACAACTTCAGTAGCTATGTGGACGACATATTGGAGCAGGCAGAGACTCGGGGAGTGAAGACCAGTTAGGAGGTTGTGGCATTGGTCCAGTGCAGAGGCGATGAGGACTTGGTAATAATAATAGCTAGCACTTATGTAGTGCTTTACATATGTTGTCTCATTTGATCCTCACAACAACCCTGGGAGGTAGGTTCTAATTAGCCCCATTTTACAAATGAGGAAACTGAGGCAGACAAAGTTTAAGTGCTTTGCCTTGAGCCACATACTTGTTAGGTGTCTGAAGGAGAATTTGAACTGGGGTCTTCCTGACTTAAGTCCATCCACAATACTAACCTAGTTGCTTTTGTTGTCTGTTGTAGAGAGGTAGATTAGTGAGAAGAGGACAGAAGTGAGAGTTGTTGTGACGGTAAAATGACAAGATTTGGCAGTTGTTTGGATATATGAGCTAAAGGGAGAATGAGGTATTAAAAATGACAAGGATAACACTAATGTTGTAAACCTAGGTGGCTAGAAAGACAGTGATCTCAGTAACAAGAGGCAGGTTTGGAAGAGGGGTGGGTTTGTGTTAGGTGAGATCTTCAGTGAAGATCACAGCACATCAGAGCCTGCTCATCCTGTGGGGTTCAGGACGTTCCATACGAAACAGAAAAGGGAGAAGAGGGATTCTTCCTTACCAGTCACAGTGCTGTAAACTCTGCCCACCCTCAGAGGGTCATTTGCTGCAGACATGAGATTATCTGAAAGAGGGTGGCTGTGGAGGGGGAATGCAGTGCGAATTTTCCAGTGGCGCCTGTAGGTTATACCTGCCTTAAATGACTGAATCTTGGCTCAGGAAGTGGGGAAGAGAAGAAGCATTTATTAAGCACCTAATATGTGCCTGGCACTGTGTCAAGCTCTTATTAATTTATTTGATCCTCACAACATCCCCATTTTACAGTTGAGGAAATTGAGGCAGGAAGAGATCAAATAGCTTGCACTTAGTAATTGTTTGAGGCCAAATTAGAATTCGGTTCTTCCTGACTCCAGGCCTAGCATTCTGTGCACTGTACCACCTAGCTAGGGAGGAGGGTAGGAGTTTGCACAGTGGAGGAAAAGGAATTAAATGGGGGAGTGGTGACATATATTGGAGATAAACCTCATCATTGGCTGTTTCAGGGAGGGTAGAATGTAAACCTTCTTCTAACACTTGGTCTCAGGCCAGGGCTCCCATTGCACTTTGGAGATCCCTGACTTAAGAGTTCATTCCCGGCAATGGACTATGTGTCTGTTATTGGGAGATCAGTCTAGCTAAATTTGGAGTAGGTCGTCATACTGACCTTAGGGTGGTAAATTCTCAAATATCATATATTAATTTATAGAGTGGTTTTGAGCTACTTTGTAGAAGGAATGCCCACATCAATGAAATGACAACTCCTTATAGTATTGAAGAAAGTTGGTAAATTTGACCAGGAGACATGATCTTGTGCTGGCCACTCTATTCTATACCAAGACATAAAGGAGATGGAGCCCTCGTATGGAAGAGTAAATTAATTGTGAAAAGGGGGTGGAAGACAAAGGAAGGTGATGAGTAAGGTGTGCCAGTCATTTCTTTTCCTTTACTATTGTTTTACTTTCAGTTGTTAGCCCTAGGACATGAGAAGGATGAGGATATTAATTTTGACCTTTTGTCTTAATCCTCAGCTGATTCCCTGTGTCCACCTTTTCTGACCTCTTCTTCTCCATAGGAGCAGCCATGACAGGGCAGCAGGAGAGAAGAGCATACCCTTCTCTGGCTCCTGGGACAAGAGGGTGGTCTAAAACTAGTTTCATGTATTTGATATTTCTTTTTCATTTTGAGAAAAGTGTGGTCAGATTTTCTTTAACTTAAAAAGGCAAATATAGTTGTGAAACTTACACCTGGTAACTCCAAGGAGATCAAAGAAATCAGGGATGGATTATGATTTGTAAGAGTACAAGAGCTGAGATTTTCTGATAACTCTAGGGTTAGTATCCTCTTCAATTGGGAATGTATGATTAATAACATATACATATGTGTATTCATTCTTGTGCATAAACTCTGCTGGTTGGTTCTTTAGTCTTATTTTCAAGATAATTGTGTAATTACCCTTATAAATAGAGGATGTTTTGAAAAACAGGAGACACCTGTTTTCTGTATTTAGAGGCGAAGAGTTGGTTGTGCCTCACAGAAATTGCTTCTGATACTTTCCTGTTGTTTTTGACTTTGTTAATTTTTTGCTGTCTTCTGTCTCTCATAATAGGAGATACTAGATTCATGTAAGAACCCTGCTCCATTTTTTGTCAACTTCTCCAGAGTCAAGCAGATTAAAGATATGCAAGCTGAAATCAGAGAGGTAAAGCCTTCACTTTTGACATGTGATAGTATCTATTTTACTTCCCAGTTTTGCCAGAAAGTCTTGCTGTTTCTAGAATCAACAGTCCACCTTTCTTTCTTGCCTTATTATCGTCTCCCTCAAAGGAAATATGTCACTGAATTACAAGGGGTTTGGCCAGAGTATCTTCTTTCTATTTGCTTAGCCTCTCCTTCCCTCCTCCTTTTTCCAGTGAAACCTATCAGCAGCATGGCCTAAGTGCTATATTTTTACTCTTGTGTCATTCTTTTTTCCCAAGCTACTTTCTGAATGAGCCAAGTGTTATTTTTGTCTTTTGTAGAAGACCTTAGAAATTGACCTTTTAACACTAGAAAAGGATACAGCAGATGTCGTTAAACCTTTCTTTCTAGGTAAGTGGTTTTAGTTAAATGGACAGTTGCTGGGCATTTCCATCATCTCTTGATCATCTGTGTTAACAGGAGAGACTAAGCACCTTCAAGTAATACTATAAAATGACAAGGCATAGCACTGTATATCATCATCTCTTCAAGGAAAGCCTGGGATCTGTGATGTCATTGTTCTATGTCTTATCTGACATCCTGAGCACTTGAGGTAGTAAACGAGAACAAATGATTAAGTATTACAGGACCTCCTTTATTGGTAGTTTCAACCTCACCATTTGCCCATAACTTTGACAAGTATGGCCACAAAGTAAGCATTCTTCTCCCCCATCTCCTATATTCTGAAATGAAATTATGAGAAGCTAGGCAGTAGAAGATAGTGAAGAGATACAAAGGGCATATAATTCTTTCCATAAACCGTTTTAATCTTTCAAAGTTAATTTATTATACACAATCTAAATTAAAGGACATCAGTTTGAAAAATGGTATACAAAATGTAGAAGGATGAGCAATTCTTAGATCTCTATTGATAATGAAAAAAAGATAAAAATGACTTGTACATACTGTGTTCATAGTCTAATGGCTTGTTTATTTAAATCAGATGTGAAGAACTTTCGGTCCTTTACTTAATTTCATTTGGTCTGTGGGGCAAGGAAGTTCCAATTTGTTACAACCCTATTTGTACCTACAGTTGGGAAATGCAACATGACCTTACATTTTTGAACCACAGTATCCTTATAAAAGCATTCACAGATCTCAGGTTAAGAACCCTGTCTAAGATTGAATCAGTGATTCAGTTTATAAGTGCTTTAAGTTCACAGTTCTGGTAAGTGAATTTCTGTTTCATAAAGGACACCTCAGAGTTATAAAGGAAGTATAAGATGTAGATCCTATCTCAGAGATAGGACAAATAGAGTAGTTAGCTGTACATGAACGTGAGTGATTGAAATACAAACCTATAAACATCTTGCTGTGGAGATACATAGACCTACAGGGTAAATAATTCTGAGCAAATGAAAAGAGCAAGATTTGATGTCGAAGTATGGGGAAAGTGTTTCACCTAGGAGAAATAATATAGCCAGTGACCCAGAAATCAAGCATAATTGAATGGTGGTAGGTATATTTGCCTAGCTAGAACAGAGCACTTCAGCTTCAAAGTAGACAAAAATTATGATTATTAAAGGCTGAGAAAAGTGAGAGTGGAGAAGAGAACATGGTCACCAAGTTCATGTGAAGTAGTAAGCCATTGTAGACCAAAGTAGGATTCTAAGAAAGGGTATTGAGAGAATTGAAACAGCACTTAAGATAATTGATTCTTGGTGTATTGTTAGAATACTGGATGTGTGAAGCCAGAGTTCGTATATGATAATTAGGGCTTTGGCTATAAAATCAGCAAAAGGGTAGATTTGAGAGGGGAAATAATTGGGATTTGATGATCTAGATTAAGGGTAAGGAAGGATTGAGATAAAATCACTGCTAGTGATAAAGTGAGAAGAAATGATTAGTGACTTTAAAGTTAACATCCTTTACCTGGCTTACTCTTTACATTCACTGCTTTTGGTTTATAAAGCTCAAAAGTGTGAGATTCTGCAAAGCATGAATCAACACTTGGAGACTGTACTGAAGGAGAAGAGGGCCCTCCGACATCGACTGATGAAGCCCATGTGCCAGGAGAACTTGCCTATAGAAGCCATTTACCACAGGTCAGGCCTTGGAAAATTCAAGTTATGGGTCTATATTATTTTATTAGTTGCTGTCTAGTGATATGTAACCAAATAACTCATAGATAAGTAACTTTAGTGACATGGAATAAACTTACATAGGACTTGAAGATTCACAAGAGATTTTCATCATCATCACCCTGTGAGGTAAGTAGTGTAAATAGTATTATCTCCATTTCGCATCTGAGGAAACTGAGGCTCAGAGAGGTTAAGTGCCCAGGGTCTAAACAAAGACCTTCATGTTATAAGACCAGTGCCTTTCCCATTATGACATTTTACCTTTAGAGTCATAGTCAAAGGAGTTAGGACTATAAAGGAGATGAAAGATCCTCTAATCCATTGGTTCTTAAACTTGTTTGTGTCATGGACCACTTTGGCAGTGTAGTGAAGCTTGTAGGCCCCTTTTCAGAAGAATGTTTTTAAATAATTGAAAAAAATGCTAAATTTCAGTTACAGCTGGCCTGCACAACTTGCAGCCCAGCAGAGGATTTCTTCTACATACAA
>NW_020954572.1:19328539-19358113 GCF_900497805.2 Vombatus ursinus | reverse complement strand
TGGCCTGCACAACTTGCAGCCCAGCAGAGGATTTCTTCTACATACAAAGGATGTTTTCCTCTACGTTTTTCACTGGCCACCCGAAATCCTTTGGTGTGCTACAAGCGGCAAGCTGCTTATGGCCCTTGTCTACTTCATGAACTATGTTGCCTTTTTTATTAGGTTTTACTAAGATTGTCTTTGATCAATGTGTTTAGTGGTTTTTCTCCATGGAGATTTTTGAAAGTGATAAATGCTGAGCTGAAAGTGAAAATTGTTTTTCCTTTTCATGGTAGTGACTGTAGTTGATGATTTTCAAGGCATTTATTCATTCATCGAATTTGTACAAGTTATTTTTCTGGGTCCCTGGGAGAAATACAAAGGTAAAGAAGATATAGACCTTGAAGAGCTTAGTTATTGCATAATTCTGACAACTGTAAGCATAACCAAACCTATACTAATTCTATAAGAGAGGTACTAATGCAATGCTTGGAGCAAAAGTAGGAGGTAGAAATCATTTCCAGCCAGGGGGATTGGTAAAGGCCTCATACAGGAAACAGCATTTGACTGGGTCTGGAAGGAAGTATGTGATAATAGAACGAGTACTGGATTTGGAGTCAGGAGATACCTGGATTTAAATCCCAACTCTGACACTTATTGTGTCATAATTTCATTGATCAATAAACATTTATTAAGTACCTGCTATGTGTCAATCATTGGGGTAGGTTCTGGGGATAAAAATGTAAAAGTAAGACATTCTCTGTCCTCTAGGAGTTCTGATTTTTTTTTCTTTATTTTAAATAGTGTTTTATTTTTTTCAAATTACATGTAAAGACAGTTTTTAACATTCATTTAAAAAATGTTTTGAGTTCCAAATTTTTCACCCTCCATCCCTTCCCTCCCGTCTCCCTATAACAGTAAGCAATTTGATATAGGTTATATATATGTGATCATGTAAAACATATTTCCGTATTAGTCAAGTTGTGAAAGAAGAAGCAGACCCAAAAGGAAAAAAACACATGAAAAAAATAAAGTGAAAATAATGTGTTTCGATCTGCATTCAGACTTTCATCAGGTCTTTCTCTGAATGTAGATAGCATTTTCCATCATGACTCCTTTGGAACTGTAGGAGTTTTGATTTTACAGAGAAGAGACACCATCTTCACAGATTAGTAAATATAGCATATATCTATATATCTGTATATCTGTATTATATATACATACACACATAAAATAAAAGGTGATTTAGAGTGTGGAACATTAACAATTGGGGAGAATTAGGAAAGACAGACATACTTGAAGAAAGTGGCACTTGATGTGAGCCCTAAAGGACCATAGGGATTTTCATAGTTGGAGATGAGGAGGGAGAGCATTCTAGGCATGAGGGAGATGATGTTTGCAAAGGCATGGAGGCAAGAGATGAAATATTATATATGGATAGGAGCAAGTAATCCAATTTGGCTGAATCATACAATGCATCAGGGTGTGTAATCTGGAATCAGATAGTGAAAGGCTCAAATGCTAAATAGGAGTTTGAGTTTTACCCTAGAGGAGGCAGTAAATGTTGTCCCATCTGCCTTTTCTTCTGTCTGTACAAGATCTTTATGAGAGTCTTCTATACAAGAATTGAAGGCATTTTCAGTGAGGTTATTGGTGCAGACTTTAGAAATCTTTCTTCAGCAATTAACCACATTTTTGCCATTTCATAGTTAACAGAAATAGAGAAAGTGAGATCCTATTGTGCTTATTGTTTGTTGATTACCAAAAAGGATCAGTTTGATTTAGTAGAACAGATGACCTCCTTACAGACTCTTTTCTATCAGAATGTGTCTACATCAAGATCACTCAGGACTCTTTGGAAGATGTTAACAGAAATGCCTCTTGTTTTGTGATCATCCTCTGAAGTAAACATCTGACAAGCAAGCTGTCAAATGGGGAGATGCTTGCCAAAGGTATTTGTCCCCTGAGGTGGAGCAGATCCAGAGCAGGGACTATGTCAAGAAGGATGCTGAGGTCCTGCAGATGCTCCTTTTTCCCAGACGTTACTGATTGCATCAGGCTCCAAAGAGGTCAAGAATCGTTCAAACTATTTTGACTTTCCATTTCCACAGGAGAGGTTGAAGAGCTGTCAAATGGAAGGGGAAGGGTCATATTTAATCTGCTTGACTCCAGAAGGCACAATCAGGAGTTATGGTTGGAAGTTGCAAAGAGTGAGATTCATACTTGATGTAGGGGAAATTATTAGAGCTGTACAAAATTGGAATGGACTCCCTTGGAAAATAGTGGATTCCTTCTCAGTGGAGGTCTTTAAGCAAAGGCGGGATGACCACTCATTGGGTGCGTACTCTGATGGAAGGCATTCTTGTTGCAGTATGGGTTAGACTAAATGACTTCAGAAGTCTCTTCCAACTTTTAGATTCTGTGTGACCCTAGGAAAGTCCCGTAAGCTCCCTAAATCTGTTTCCTCATCTGTAAAATGGATATAAGACTTGCATGGCTCACCTTCCTCAATAAGTAGGCAAGCAACAACTTCACAGGGCTGTTGTGAGCTATGGGCTTTGACCCCAGTAGCCTTGCCCAAAACAAAACAAAACCCAATGGGTGAGATACGAGTTTTGTTATCTTCTGAATGGGGATGAGAAAATAACTGCATTGCTTACCTGCCTTCAAGGGGTTTTGTGAGGATCTGATGAGATAGTGTGTGTGGGATTGTTTTAAAAATATATAGTTATACAAATATAAGATGTTAAGCAAAAGAACAAAAACTTGAAAATCTGCTTCCTCATATTTTCTCTGCCAGTGACTCTTGGCTTAGCCGTGAGCATATCACTACCACCCTTTATGCTGAAGTTTTTCTAACCTAGCAGTAAAATAATGCATGAATATTAGTGCATTTGTGCATAGGCACATAGGAATTAATTAACACTACAAAGCACTACCTCCAGGAACAAATAATTATTTTAAAGTGTTTGTGATCACAAACATCTCAGAATGGTTTTTAAATGGAGTGTATTACTCTACACAACTTACTAATGTGTGAAGATCGGTTTGAAATGGGTTGAAATTGTGGGACAGTTTTATTTACAGGTACACAAAATTGTTGATTTGAAGGTTGGCGGGTGTTAGATTAAGTTCCAAATATAATTATTCGATCTCATTCCTTTTGGATCTGTAAGAACTAGATGAATGGACATTTATTTATATGGAATGATAGGGTGTGGCTCCCCTGAAAGACAAGAGGAACAGCCAGCTAATTTCTGAACCTTTTGATCCATACATTTCTTTAAAAGCCAAGTCTGTTATTAAGCTGTAGGATAGGTTTTAATCCTCTCAACTGAAATCAGAAGTTCTGGCAGAAGGAAAAATTAAAACCAAAGCCAGAAAATAATTTTGCTTAAAGTTATAGTTGATAACCCCTTTCCCCCCTCATGATTTCCTAGGTATGTGGTACAATTGCTGGAGCTGGCAGTGACTTTCATTGAGAAACTTGAAGCCCATATTGAGGCCATACGAAACATTCCTTGTTTAGACTCTAGCGTGAAAAATATGGTAAGTATACTTTGGCACCATATTTTCTTACTGTTTTTGCTCTGCTTTAGTTCACTTATATAAACTACTGCATGTAGCTCTTTTGTTCAACTTTAAGTGTCTAGTTTTGTTGACTTTTTGAAGTTGACATACTTTACTCTCTTTAAATCATACTTTTTCAGAAGTTAGGTCTTGTTTGTTCATATAATAAGCTGCAAATAACTTTGAAGTTTTGAACTAGTGTTTAATTTTCATACCTTAAACTTGTGTAACCTACATATTCACTTAAATGTATTTTCTCACTTCTTCTTTTCAAATATTTTAGGATAGGGCTTTGACAAAAATGAGTGTCTTGGAGGTAGAGACAGAAGAACTGATAGAAAATATACTGAAGTGGAAAGAGCAACAGAAGGAAATTTCTTCTTCGATCACCAAAATATTTTCTGGAGATCTCTTCAAAAAAAGCATGAGACTGTAATTCCCCAGCTACCTTTCTGGTCCAGAGCTCAGGGCCAGCTGATTCTTGATACCAAGTGACCGCCGGCTACTTTAGTTTTGTTTACTTATATGTGTGACTGATACCCATTTGTAATCGACTATAATGGGAGAATTTCTCGGCTTTCTTGCTTAAGTTGTGTTCATGAAACCTCTTTTTCTTAGTTTTATTTTGGGTTGACCACGACCAACGAGGATTTCGTCTCGTTTTTTCACGTGAATGGAATGAGAGGTATTAACATGAAGAAGAGTGCATTTCATTCTCACTGGCAGCACCTGTACATTTATCTACAAGTTACTGTACTCACAACAGACCATCTGAAATAGTAAAAATCTTTACAAACAAAAGGCTCCTGAATTAGGAGAGCTCTTTGAATCAGACGTTGCCTGTATTGCTTTTGGATCTGTCCCGTGGGCCTCAGCAACCTCGTAGTCCCTGAGTGAGAAGAAGAAAGGCTGAATAGGTTGGCCGTTGGCCCTGACAGGTCTGAGGGAAGAAAGGAACTAGAAACAAGTGAGACTGAGAGAAAAGGGACAAGAAAGAGGTGCAGATGGCGGGAAGTGGCACCATGAATTGTTTTAGACCACATACAGTCCTTCTAGTGCCGTAACTGTCCTCTCATATTTTTGGTTCTCTTTTCTATTAAATAAAAAGGAATTGCTATGCTTCTGCAGTTCTGATGTCTGCCTTTGTACCTCAGCACCCACTTACCCACGTATGCAGAAGATTCCATTTATAAACGTGCTAACTTTATGTAGGCTCACATCACCTCCTTATAGCAGGTAACTTTACTACACAATGTAAAGTATGGAGTAATTAGCAATTGAACCCAATCACTTTTTCAAAAAATTTTCCTGGTAAATTAATGAGCGGTCACACATCAAAATGTAATGGTTTTGATCATAATTATTTCTGTTGTTACTCATCTTAAAACTGTCAGCTGGGTGGAACCGCCTCTAAATTATGGGTGGCTGGAGCTGAAACAGAGCAGGCTGGAGACAGGAGAGTCAGGGATCAAACAGAAGTTCAATTTCTAAGTGAGGGAAATTGCTTGCAAGCAAGGAGAGGATTTAGACACATATGCTGGGGCCCCCCACCTGGTGGGGTGACCCGAGGCAGCGTAGGGAGATCTCAGTACTTATACCAATGGCTGTGCAATGATCTGTAGCCCTGACAATGAGGGGTAATGAAATAATGAGACAAATAATTCATAGCAGGGCTTCATGACTGGAATATGCGTACTTGTCCGAGTGCAGAGAATATCTGCTGCTGGTTAAAGCAATACAATAATTATGTGATTTTGCCAGAGGGTGAATGCAAAGGATGGTTGCTATGCCAAGCTCAGCACACAGCCTGCTTCCTGGGCCTTAGCTCTGCAAAACAGGGTGTCTTCTAATATTTTTTTAATTCTATGTGTATGTGTGTGTGTGTGTGTGTGTGTGTGTGAGACAATTGGGGTTAAGTGACTTGCTCAGGGTCACACAGCTCATAAGTGTCATGTGTCTGACGTCGTATTTGAACTCAGGTTCTTCTGACTCCAGGGCCAGTGCTCTATCCACTGCACCACCTAGCTGTCCCTGCCCTCTAATATCATGACAGAACACAACCCATTATTTCCAGAAATACCCTAACAGTCTTTTTCTCTAACTATCACACTATCAGGATTTTTCTCCATGTGATTGAGATTTATTGTGTTAGCTGATTCTTACATCTGTCCTTTGCATATCAGTATCTATATGCCAGTTCATTTGTTTTTAAGTTTTTTTTATTACTATGAACTTAATAAAATCAACAAACATGAACATTTTTCTATGCAAAGAACAGAATAGAAGGAAAGCATATAAAATTGTAAGTCTTTACTCTGTACAGTAATTGTGAGCTCTCTTCCATTAGATGGTCATCTCCTTTAGGGCAGGGACTTATTTTTGCCTCTCTGTATCCTCAGAGCTTAGCAGTGTGCCTGGCATATAGTAAGTGCCTAATAAATGCTTTTCATCTTGACAGTACAACTTGTGGGTTGGTTATTTTTTTAATTGTTATCAGTCAATCCAAATTGTTAATTTATTTTTATTCTCTCCTTAGTGTCTTTTTGTCTTTAGTCCTATGGAGGTGATCCTGGGCTCTAGATCAATCTTAAACTGTGGGTCACGTTCCCATATGGGGGTCTTGAAAAATTTTATAGTGGTAAAAGGTTTCTGAATGTGCAATGACTAAAAATTCAAAATCAAACATGTAATAAATGAATCTGAGGTGTTTCTGGCAGCTCTTGCCCAAATGTAACTTCACTGCAGCCTTGGTTGTGAACACAAAGCATGTGCACTTCGTATTATACACACCCTCAGGCCACACAGTGTCACTGAACCACTGCCGAACTGCAGAAGGGGGTCGCCAGTGGAAAACTTTATCCTTAAAGATAGTGGAGAGTGCCTCTAAATGCTGTACCAATAGGTACCTTCAGCTGAGTGAGGCCTTGCTTGTCGGACACCTCGAGGCATGAATGAATGCTGGGGCATCGAAGTACATTTGCAGCTGCTCCAAAGGAGCCAACTGGTCATTTGTTCAATCCACAATTTGGATGAACCACACACTAAAAATAGAAATTCTTTTTTTTTTTTTTCATCCGAAAGGGACCATGACTATATAGCTGTCTAACCCAACACCTACATTTCCCACATTAGGAAATTGAGGCCCAGAAAGGTTAAGATGTCTTGTACATAATGCAACAAATGATGTTTTGTTAATTTTTCTCTTCCCTGCTCCAAGTTGCCCTAATTCTAAGTGTTTCCTTCTCCCTTTTTGGCAGTGGTCCCTTATTTATCTGTTTACTTATAGGAAGGAGTTACTTCCATTAGGAAGTGCTTATAAAGCATAAGGGCAGGATTTGTCAGCTGGTGAATGTCAGCGAACCATCATCTTTGATACAGCTACCTTGTATATGAGAATGCTTTGGTTTAGGCATGTTCACATAAGTTGTTACAAGAAGCAACCTACGTGGTAGACCTTGGTGAATATTGTTGTCTCTTCTGTTTGCTGACTGCTTCTGAATAGAAGAGAAGTTAGATGGCAAATTGGATCCAGTGCTGGGCCTGAAGTCAGGAAGACTGATCTTTCAAACCCAGCCTCAGACACTTACTAGTTGCATGACCCTGGTCAAATCCCTTAACCCTGTTTGCCTCAGTTTCCTCATCTGTAAAATGAACTAGAAAAGGAAATGGCAAAGCACTCCAATACCTCTGCCAAGAAAACCCCCAGATGGGGTCATGAAGATTCAGACGTGACTGAAACAACTATTATAAATCAAATACTGTACAGATGTATCAGTTTCATATCATCATTTGACTTAAGTGAAATTGACTGTAAGAACTTTCTTGGTAAGGTGGCTCCCGTGGTTAATGGACAGTACCTCCATCCTTTCTTTCCTTCCCTCCTCCCTCCCTGTCAGGCCAAGCAGGGGAGCCAAACTGAGATGAACAACCTGGGTGACAAAGCTCTTGTCCTGGAACCCTCCCCATCTGACAGTTCCTGGGGCTTCCTAAGCCTTGGTCCCTCAAATTTTTGTTAACCTCCCCAATCTCTGCACCCCCACAGAGAGAGTCCACCCATTTGCTTTTTGAGGACAAGAACATTATTATAGATGCCTCCTGTTAATCTCAGTCTTGGCTGGAGCTTTTGTGATGGAAGGAAAAAATGCTCAGGCTGGGCACTACCAGGTGTTCCTAATGAGAAGGTAGTGGTAGTGGGGCTGCTTACTTCCTTGGGCTAGTGGCATAAATAAAGGTTAGGGCAGGGTCTGCATTTTGAATGCCACTTTGGAAATAAAGTCTTTCTCAGCTTAACCCCTTGCTCAGGTCTTCATCATTTCCAGTGCAGCCACCAGGTATTGGGGAAGGAATTGTCCCCTAAAGTTAAAGTTCCATCTGAAAAAGAAAGTAATGGCATCTTTAGCAAATTGTGAGAACAAAGCATGAAAAAATTTTAAACCACAGCCTATTGATAGCTAACTTGCATTGGTAAGAGGGGAGTTTGCTCCTCTGGGAGTTCCCTATGGCAATATAATGACAGGTCCATTTGTTATCCCTAATTTTCATTGTTTGCAATTTTTGCCTTATGAACTCACTTTAGAACCTAACCCTATGTAAAATGTGACATTCCTACGCCTAGACCAGAACTTATTTTTTTTTTCTTTTCGGAGGCAGTTGGGGTCAAGTGATTTGCCCAGGGTCACACAGCTAGTAAGGCTGAATTTGAACTCAGGTCCTTGGTGCTCTATCCACTTCGCCACCCATCTACCCCCAGAGCTTAATTTTTAAAAGCAAAGTGGTATAGTGTAAAGAAAGGATGGAGACTTATCACTGAAGGAAGATTAAAAACTAAAAGGAAAAGGTTTCTACTTTCCTAACTTGAACTGTGGACTATATTACTTTTTGAAAACCAACTCTTACCTCAAGGTGGCACCATAGGAGCTTTTTTGTTGTTGAATCGTGTCTGTGATTCCATTTGGGGTTTTTGGGTTTTTGTTTTGTTGCTTTGTTTTTGGCGGAGACATGGAGTGCTTTTCCATTTCCTTCTCTAGCACATTTTACAGGTGAAGAAACTGAAGCAAACAGGGCTAAATGACTTGCCCAAGGTCACACAGTTAGTAGTGTCTGAGGTTGGATTTTAACTCAGTTCCTTCTGATTCCAGGGCCAGCATATACTCTTTCTGTTAGCTTGTGGACACCACCTTTGTTTATACTATGCTTAGCTTATGGGAAAACAAACATTTACAAAGAGGCACATGGGAAACATGAAAAACCACAGGAATAATTTCAAAGACAGTTTGCCTCAACTGATGTTTTTTATCTACTTAAAAGTTGTGTACTATTGCTATTAGGCAGACAACCAACAAGTTCCCCCCTCCTCACACCTTCCACTTTTTTTTTTGGCTTTAGGTAATATCAGATGTGGAATCTGTATAAATCTGACCAAATTCATACCATACCATATAAAGGACTGATTGGTGCTTTAATGAGATAACTGTCTCCTTTTCTGCACTTAAAAAAAGAGGCTTTATTATTCAAAAGAAGATCTCTCAGATGAGGAATTTCAGCAGGGACAACATAGGTAGACCTAAGGAAGGGCCACTTCAGGGCTCTTGTGGACATTGAGAAATAGGAGGCCTTCTAAGAGAATATTAGCTCCTTGAGGGCAGAGACTTTTTTGTGTTTTGCCTTTGGTTCTCCTGACTAGGCACGTTGCACTACCTTTGTTAAATAGAAATGAGGCAGACTTTTGCCATTGAAAATACATGGTGCCATGCAAGGTCCCTTAATTAAAGAGATGGAAGTAGCTGAGTGATCCCAGCCAAATCATTCACTGCCCTTCCATCTTCATTTATTTATCTCTTTAGACACTCAGGCTATCAGGGAAATGGTATAGCATGGGATAGATGTGTTGAGCTTTTTGGAGCATAGGTATTATTTCAGCAGAATGGATAATCTTGTTGAAGTAACATGATAGCTCCTCAAATTATAGCACTTTGAATTTTCTTAGAGCTCTTTGGATCTCCTTGCCCTTACAACATTTCACTTTGGATCACATTTACTGCTCACAACTAGTATATTCCTGTTAGACTATGTAAGTTGCTGTAGAGCAAGTACTATTACTGCCTCCCCCGCCCCCTTCCAGTTTGTTGTGTTCAGTAGTGTCCCATTCTTGGGGACCCCATTTTGAGGTTTTCTTGGCAAAGTTACTGGAGCAGTTTGCCGTTTCCTTTTCCAGCTCATTTTACAGATGAGGAAACTGAGGCAAACAGGGTTAAGTAACTTGTCCAGGGTCACATGGCAAGTAAATGTCTGAGGCTGGGTTTGAACTCAGGAAGAGCAGCCTATAAAAGAGATGACATCGGGAGATGAGCCCCTTGGGTCAGAAGGTGTTCAGTATGCTACTGGGGAATGGCTGAGGACAGTATAAGTAGCTCCAGTTACTAATGAAGTTGCCAGACCAAAGCTGAAATGAAGTTCAGCTGTGGATGTGTCTGGTGATGAAAGGAAAGTCCGATGCTGTAAAGATTGCGTAGGAACCAGGAATGTAAGATCTATGAACCAAGGTAAGTTAGATGTGGTCAAATAGGAGATGAGAAGATTAAAATATTGACATCTTGGGTGTCAGTGAATTTAAATGGAAGGGAATAGGTGAATTTAATTCAGATGGTCACTACATATACTACTGGGGGGTAAGAATCCCTTTGAAGAAATGGAATAGCCCTCACAGTTAATAAAAGGGTGAGAAAAGCAGTACTAGGGTATAATCTCAAAAATGACAGAATGATATCCGTCTGAATCAAAAGTAAACGGTTCAACATCACAGTAATATAAGTCTGTGTTCAACCACTGATGCCAAAGAGGTCAAAGTTCTATAAAGACCTATAATATCTTCTAGAAATAGCACCAAAAAAAGTCATCACATTCATCATAGGGGATTAGAATACTAAAGTAGGAAATCAAAAGGTAACTGGCATAACAGGCAAGTTTGGCCTTGAAGTACAAAATGAAGCAGAGCAGAGACTAATAGTTTTTTCAAGATAACTCACTGGTCATAACAAACACTGTTTTTCAACAACCAAAAAGGCATCTCTATACAAGGACCAAATGGTCAACGTAGAAATCAGATTGATCATATACTTTGCAGTCAAAGGTGGAGAAGCTTTATAACAGAGGTTCCCAAACTTATTTGGCCTACTGCCACCCCTTATTTATTGGGGTTAAGTGACTTGCCCAGGGTCACACAGCTACTAAATGTCAAGTGTTTAGTCTGAGGCCGGATTTGAACTCAGGTCCTCACGACTTCAGGGCCGGTGCTCTATCCACTGCGCCACCTAGCTGCCCCTTGACACCCCCTTTAAAAAAAATTGCTCAGGGCCTCCCTGGAAATCTACTTTCTTTTAATGTTTTTTTTTTTTGGAAATTTACATAATTTCAAAAGAATATAAAATAAATTATTTAAAATGACATATATTAAATTTAATAATTTATTGTAAATTAGTGGTTTTTTCCCTGCATTGAAGTTTTGATGATGCAATATTGCATCATGTAACCATACAGTATCGTATTGTAAACAAGTCATTACACACACATATTCCTGCCTATGTATGCTGGACTTCCGCACAGTGAGTGACAGCTTGCCTGCCAATACTTGCTTATTAAGACCTGTTGGAGACTTGACCACTGATGGATAGGTTATAACTTGCATTTTGTGTGTTTATTTGGAAAATAACATAATCACTATGACTTTTACTCTGTTACACAACAGATGTATGAAACAGATGTATGAAAACATGTATGACCGGTTTTTCAAAATTTTCTCCTTTTCTTTCCTTATGCTTCCACCATCCCCTTATTTTTATTCAATGCCTCCCCCACAATTGCACCTGAGGCTACTACTGTCCCCCCATCATTCCAGTGCCCCCCAGGTGGCAGTATGACCCACTTTGGGAACCTTTGCATACAGTCAGTTAAAACAAGAACTATAACTGACTGTGGATCATGATGATCACGAGCTTCTTATTGCAAAATTTAGACTTATATTGAAGAAAGTAGGGAAAACCATCAGACTATGTAGGTATGATCTAAATAACATTTCTTATGAATATGAAGTGAAGGCAATAAATAGATTTAAGGGATTAGATCTTACAGATGCAGTGCCTGAAGCATTATGAACAGAGGTTTGAAACACTGCACAGGAGGCAGCAATAAAAAACATTCCAAAGAAAAAGAAGAGCAAGAAAGCAAAATGTGTCTGATGAGGCTTGAGGAAAGAAGTAAAGTAAAAGGGAAAGACATATCCAACTGAATGAAGAATTCCAAAGAATAGCAAGGAGAGATAAGGTTTTGTTTTGTTTTGGTTTTCAAATGAGCAATGCAAAGAAATAGAAGAACACAATAGAATGGGAAAGACAACTGTCTTCAAGAAAATTAGAGATGTCAAGGGAACATTTCATGCAAAAATGGGCATGATAAAAGACAAAAATGGTAGGGATTTAACAGAAGCAGAAAAGATTAAGAAAGAGTGGAAAGAATACACAAAAGAACTGTGAAAGAAATCCCTTAAAATAACCAATAACCAAGATGGTATGGTTATTGATCTAGAGCCAGACATTTTGGAGAATGAAGTCAAGTGGGCATTAGGAAGCATTGCTAACAATAAGGTAAGTGGAGGTGATGGAATTCCAGCTGAGCTATTTAAAACCCTAAAACATAATGCTATTAAGGTGCTGCATTCAATATGCCAGCATATTTGGAAAACACAACGGTGGCCACTAGACTGGAAAAGATCAGTTTCTGTCTTAATTCTAAAGAAGGGCAACGCCAAGGATTGTTCAAATCACCAAACAATTGCACTCATTTCACATGCCAGCAAGGTTAGGCTTAAGATTCTGCAAGCTAGGCTTCAGTAATATGTGAACCAAGAATTACCAGAAGAGCAGGCTGGTTTTCAAAGAGGCATAGGACTAGAGGCCAAATTCCCAACATTCCGTGGATTATGGAAAAAGCAAGGGAGTTCCAGAAAAACATCTACTTTTGTTTCATTCATTATACTAAAGCTGTTGACTATATGGATCACAACAAAATGTAACAAGTCCTCAAAGAGATGGGGGTACCATATGTTACTTGTCTCCTGAGGAACCTGTATGCAGATCAAGAAGCAACAGTTAGAACAGAATATGGAACAGTTGATTGGTTTAAGAATGGAGAAGGAGTAGGACAAGGCTATATATTGTCACCTTATTTATTTAACTTATATGTAGAATACATTATGTGAAATGCCAGACTGGTTAAATCAAAAGGAATTAAGGTTGCTGGGAGAAATATCAACAATCTGAAATATGCAGATGATACCACTCTGGTGGCAGAAAGCAAAGAAGAATTGAGAAACCTTGATGAGGGAGAAAAAGGAGAGTATAAAAGTTGGCTTGAAACTTGACATAAAAAAAAAAAAACTAAGATGGTGCAACTGGTCTCATCTCAACTGGTCCTGGTAAGTAGAGGGAGAAGAAATGGAAGCAGAGTCAGATTTTATAGTCTTGGGCTCAAAGATCACTACAGATGGTGACTGAAGCCATGAAATTAAAAGGCTTGCTTTTAGAAAGAGAGCTAAGGCAAATTGGTACAACATACTAAAAAGTAGAGACATCACCTTCCCAATAAAGTTCTGTATAGTCAAAACTATGATTTTTCCAGTAGCAGTGTGCAGTTGTGAGAGTTGGACCATATGGAAAGCTGAGAGGCACAGAACTGATGCTTTTGAATTGTGGGCTGAAAAAGACTTTTGAGAGTCCCTTCAAATCAGTCAATACTTAAAGAGATTAATTCAGGCTATTCACTGGAAGGTCAAATACTGAAACTGAAATACTTTGACACATAATGAGAAGATGGGACTCCTTGGAAAAGACCTTGATGTTGGGAAAGATTGAAGGCAAAAGGAAAAGGGGATGGCACAGGATGAGATGGATAGGGAGTATCATGGAAACAAGGAACATGAACTTGATCAGACTTCAGGAGATGGTGGAGGACAGAAAGGCCTGGCTTATGACGGCCCTTGGGGTCACAGACTTGAACATGACTGAAGAGCAGCGGCAAGGTGAGCCTTCCTGACTTCAGGCCCAGTACTCTACTGTGAACCTAGCTGTCCCTTCTATTCTCCTTTACAAAGATAATATCTTGTTTAATTTCTGTTATTCTTCAGATCTTGATTTCATTGAAACAGGAAACTCCCTCTACCAATATAATTACGTATCTTCTGGATACCTAGAGGAGTTACCTGGGGCCAGTGAGGTTAAATGATTCCAAAGTCACAAAACAGTATGTATCAAGGAAAGCAAGTATTCATTTCAAGTACTTACTATGTATCAGGCATTATGCTAAGCAAAAGTAAAAAATAGTCCTTGCCCTCAAAGACCTTCTGTTCTAGTGGGGCAGACTCCAGCATATCTAAGTACATGCATAATATACGAAAAATTAATACAAGGCAATTTTGGAAGGACAATGTATCACAAAAACAAACTGAACCATATTTTAATGAATCAGAGAGCATGTCTCTAGCTGTTCACCATGGTCTCAATTTGCTTTACACAAGCTATTAAATGTTTGTGTATGTGTGTGTATATTTAACATTCCTAAAAAAAATTTTTTTAAGTTCCAAATTCTCTCCTGCCCACCCCTCCCCCACCCATTGAAAAGGCAAGCAATTTTACAGATTCTTTTTTCCCTCCACAAATTTTTTAAAATTTATTTTTAGTTTTCAACATTCACTCCATAAGATTTTGAGTTTTAAATTTTCTCTCCTTCCATCTTCTCCCCCTTCCCCAAGACGGCATGCAGTTCGATATAGGCTTTACACATACATTCATATTAAACATATTTTCACATTAGTCATGTTGTAAAGAAGAATTAGAACCAATGGAAGGAAC
Source organism: Vombatus ursinus (assembly GCF_900497805.2). NCBI lineage: Eukaryota > Metazoa > Chordata > Mammalia > Diprotodontia > Vombatidae > Vombatus > Vombatus ursinus. The sequence continues at coordinate 19,343,663 of NW_020954572.1, read as the reverse complement.
CTGAGAATGAAGAAACAAAACAAAACAAAGAGAGAGCAAAAAAAAAAAAAGAGAGCAAAATAGTATGCTTTGATCTGCAGTCAGACTCCATAGTTCTTTCTCTGCATGAGGATGACATTTTCCGTCATGAATCTTTCAGAGTTGTCTTCCATCCTTGCATTGCTGGGAAGAACTAAGTCTATCGAAGTTGGTCATCACACAATGTTGCTCTTACTGTGTACAACCTTCTCCTGGTTCTGTTCATTTCACATAGCATCAGTTTATGTAAGTCTTTCCAGGTTTTTCTGAAGTCTGCCAGCTCATCATTTTTTATAGCACAATAGTATTCTATTATATTCATATACCACAACATGTTCAGCCATTCCCTAATTGATGGACATCTCCTCAATTTCCAATTCTTGGCCACCACAGTAAGAGCTGCTATAACTATTTTGTACATGTTGGTCCTTTTTCCATTTTTATGATCTCTTTGGGATACATAAATTCTTACGAAGTGCTTGCTGAATTGAATTGAACAAGCTCGTTCGTGTCAATGGGGTTATATCACTAACTGGGGGAGCACCCAATCTCTCGTCTCTGAGAAGCTCCTGCGCACACTCTTATTAAGGTCACTAGGGTTCCAGGTGCTCTGGATTAGAACCCTCTATAGCAGGCCAAGAAAGAGTGAACACAAGATTTCTGCTATGGCTGTTTTTCCATGTTTGGGGGATGGGTGGGAAGGAAACTCAGGCTGCTAATGAAAGTGACAGCCCAGGTGAATTTAGGCAGCAGCAAGCAGGCTCCGCCAGTCCCGAATACCAGCTCACTGAATGGGTTAGGCAGTAAGAATTTATTAAGGGCTATGAGCCAGGCACCGAGTTAATCTCTGGGGATACAGACACAAGCAAAAAGGAAGGGTCCCTTGCCCTCTAGGAGCTTACAGTCTAACGCAGGGAAGACAACACAAGAGAGCTGAAAAAGTGGGGAGTGGGAGAAGGGAATGCTCGGGATTGGCCGAGGCTCGGGAGGTCCCGCCCCAGTCTGGGGCTGGGCGGGGCTGTCTTGGGAGGCGCGTGGGGCGGGGCGGGCTGAGGCTGGGTCCAGGGGATGCAGCGGCAGGCTTGTTTGGACGTCGGGGTTCGGGGGCGGCAGCTGGCGGATGGCGAACGTGCGGGTGGCCGTTCGCGTGCGGCCACTTAGCAAGAGGTGAGGCTGGGGCCAGAACGTGCAGCGGGGACAGCTTCGGGACAACGGGCCCGGGAGGTCCGAACTTCCCAGTGGCGCGAGGCTGCCTGCGCTCCACCCGGGGGTGGGAGGCACGGGCACGGGCGTGGAGGCCCGCCCTGTCCTGGGATAAGGAGGAGTGGTCTAAGTTCTAGCCTAGCCGAGCGGGGTCCGAGGAGGGTCAGAGGGAAACCTGGGGCAGTAGGGCTCTACCCTGCCAGGCCGGGAGTGGGGCGCAGATACAGTGGGGCTTCTGCGTGACTCGAGCGGCCAGCGCCTGCCCCGGGTCCCTGCTCCGCTCCAGCTCCCAACCCCCTGCCCTAGCGGAACCCTTTCTTTGTATCTCCTGCGCTTAGCACAATGCCTGGCCCCTAGTAGGCGCTTAATAAATGCCTGTTAACCGATCCGCTATTAAGCAGAAGTCCCCAGAGTAGGGTGTGCCCTTTTCCTATCCTTCGATCTGACGACCTCCTTAAGCTTCTTAGAAGGTTGGGTCGAAGTTAACAGGTTATTGGGGATGTGGAAAGGGAATTTCGGGGGAGCTGGATCCCAGGGGATTTTAATGTCCCTTTTTTGTTTGAGCATGAGAAGGAAGGACAACTTATCCACAGCTTGGGAGAATTGGCATCCGTAGGAATGAGAGCTGTCTTTTGCATGGATAGCACTTTCATGTTTGTAAAACGCTTTTTAAGTATCTCGTTTTTAATAATTTTTATTTTTAGTAATTTTCTTAACATTTTTCTTTATTGGTAGTCTAGGTATGCATGAAAATTCTGAGAGAAGAGTGTTTGTTTTCTCTTCTGCACATGTGTAACTGTATTCAAACACTGAGCAGAGGCAGGTACTTTGAGGGATTGTGGAGGGAACTCAGAATCAGGGAGAGGAAGTGGTTTCATTCTGTTGGGAGCAAAATTATGAAATCTGGGAAGTAAGCCGGCCATAGGCAGTTAGCTCATCCTTCCCTAACAAGTGGTATTGTCTCCTTCCTATTTTCTCAGTTCCTTCTTTTTCAGTTTCTTTTCTCCTTTCCCTTTTGAAAACCTATTTTAAAGGAAAAGATCTGAAGCTCATTCTAACTAAAGTGTAAGGAATGCTAGTTTAAGGTGCTATGCTTCCTGGGATTATGCTAGTTTGAATTAGGATTTAAAACAGAAGAATAACGTTCTCAAAGGGGAGTTTCTGGACAAGGAGAGATAGAGGGAAGGGGGGAGTCAGAAAGAGGAAAAGAGGGAGGGAGAGAGAGAAGGAGAGAGAGAGAGAGAAGGAGAGAAAGAGAAGGAAGACAGCATAGTTTTTGTCTGTCCTCTATGAGGTTTAGTCTAGCTAAATTTGGAGATCATCTGAAACAGCTGGCCACCGGGTCACAAATTTTTTTGGCCATAGTAACCCATGAACACTTGCCTCCTGAGATCTGACAGCACCCTGGGCTTTATCTGTGGAGGAAATTCTTGCATGGATGAAATCTAAGAGCCTTGAAGTTAATATTAAATTTACTTCACCTGAAGAGGGGAGTGCGTGGTGGGGGGGAATCAGGGATCTTTCCAATTCCTGGGACTCTTCTTTGTTAACCTTGTTTTGAAGGAAAGACCTACAATAAAGGTGATCAGTTTTCCAGCATCATTCAGAAAGTGTCTAGAAAATTTTAATAGGAGCCTCTTAATAATTCTCTGGTGTTGATAGAGGCTAGGAGCAAGGATCCACGGACTGTCTCACCTCATGGTATCTATAGTTAGCCTTAGCCCAGGGTGCAAGGATGTACAGACTCTGAAAACTATTATGTTCCACACAGGGGAAAGCCTCAGTGAAGGTCAGCTTCTCAGGGGCTACCAAACTCAACCCCATTGGAGCTCTAGGGACAGAAGGAGAAAGGTCTCCAGAAGGTTCTTGAAGCAACTGATAAATCTAGGCCTGGGATCACTGGGTCAAATGGCATTTCCTGGCCATTGGGAAAATATCAGGAAGCTAACTGTGCCTTGGGGCTCTTTTGAGCGTACAACTCAGGGAGAGAAACCTGGTTGATGAAGAGCAGCAGACAGTTGTCCTTGGGGGGGCCGGAATGTCCCCGTGGCTCACCGCACTGTAGGTGGGTCATCTCTCTTAGGGCTGTTATGTTAACAATAAGACAGTAGATAGGCCCGTGGTTCGTTTAGTCTCTTTTTCCCCTCCTGAGACTCCTATGTCTTTACTTTCTGTGCCCCTCTCCATTACTTTTGCTTTCCTTTTTAATTCCTTTGGTATAAAGTTGTTGTTACTCAACTTTGAGAAACTTGGTTAGGTTCTGCTTAGATAAACCTAATCTGTAGAACTGTAATCAGCAGAGAATTTCACTTATTCCTGTGGCCAGACAGGGGTCTCTCAAAAGGCTGAGGTTCTAGATCTTCTGGGATCTGAATTTAAACCTCTCTACATGATGTTATTTTATTTAAATTTGATGTCATTTAAGACATTGGGGGGGGGGGCAGCTAGGTGGCGAAATGAATAGAGCACTGGCCTTGGAATCAGGAGGACCTGAACTCAAATCTGGCCTCAAACACTTGACATTTAATAGTTGTGTGACCCTGAGCGAGTCACTTAATTCTGATTGCCTTGCCAAAAAAAAAAAAAATCACATTGAGGGGCAGGTTTCTATCCCTTTCCCTACCCCCTGCCCCCAGTATTGGGCAAAAAAAATTTTTTTTAGGATTTTGGAGGCATAAAATGATTTGAACTTTTTTAAAAAGTTTTTTCTCCAATGATATATAAAAAAATGATTTTTAACATTTGGGTTTTTTTAAAGTTTTGAGTTCTAAATTCTCTCCTTCCCTTGCTCTCCCCCCCACTCCATGAGATGATAAGGAATTTGATATAAGTTATGCATGTGCAATCCATATAAGTCATAAAATAATTTTTTTAAAAAAAAGTAGTATTTCAGACTTTTCCTTATGCATCTCCTTTGAAGGTTGAAAAGTGGATCAGTCTTCTGTGGTTTAGAAAGTACAGGGTTGTACAAGGAAAGATCATAATTACAAGACCATTTACTTTGTTCAATTTTTTCTCACTATTGTGGTGAACACAGTTCTGGCCTAGCTTTGATCTAAACCTATTTTCTGCCGGACTTTCCCCAGCGAACACTAATCTGCTCTGCATTTGTGCTTCTGGATCTGGCTTATCTAATCTGTCCCAATGATCTACTTTTTCATTTCTTATCCATTCCCAGAGAAATTTTATTATAGCTTTGTCATACAGTTTGACATTTGATCCTGCCAAGTTCCTTTCCTTCCTACTTTTTTTTGGTTCTTTCCCTTGATATTCTTGAACTATTGTTCCCCATATGAATTTTGCTATTATTTTGTCTAATTCCATAAAATATTTCCTAGGTCATTTGATAAAACAAACACTGAATGTGTGCAGTTAAGTGGTGCAGTGGATAGGACACCAGGCCTGGAGTCAGGAAGACTCCTCTTCATGAGTTCAAATCTGGCCTCAGACACTTACTAGCTTTATGACCATGGGCAAATCACTTAACCCTGTTTGGCTCAGTTTCCTCATCTATAAAATGAGCAGGAGAAAGAAATGGCAAACTACTTCACTATCTTTGCCAAGAAAACCCCAAATTGGGGTCACAGAGAGTCAGACACGACTGAACAACAAATCTGTAGAGTAATTTGGGCCACGTCCGGCAATGAATATCTTTATGAACTGTGTCTTTCTTTCTGTAAAACTGGCCTTAACTTTGGGAGGCAAGGCTGTTGCCTGGTATCTCTCAGGATGCATTCTTTTTTGGATCTGAAGAATCCTGGGGGACACTGCTTTGGGTCATTTCTGGATCCTAAAAATTGGAGCTGTTTCCAAGTTCTGTGTAAGTTATTTTAAGGGCAGGCCTGGAAATGTGGTTCAGTATGAGCTTTACTCTAAAGCTACCTTAGGTCCATCTCACATGGCATTGGAGGTCCTCAGAGTGACCTGGGTCTAGCGCGTACCTACTGGCTCTGCTCAGTTTTAGACCTGTATGCTACTGGTGCTGGGCCAGAATATTGAAGTAGCCAGAGAAAACAACTTTGTAAGGGTTGGAGGTCTAAATCTCCTTAAAATGGGAAGAATAGTGCTTCTGCCATCTTTGCCTCATAGAATTGTTATGAGAAAAGTGTCTTGTAAACATTAAAATGTTAGTTCAGTGTGAGTGAAGGTTTACACTCCAGTCCTGATTAGCGGGAAGAATGAATCCCATGAAGTGGTGGCATTATTTGATTTTTCATTGCATATTTCCATTGGGATGGAACCAGTGACCATATTTTACCACATTATAACTTTGAATAGTGCACATTAATAAGGCCGCTGCTCCGCAGCCTTCATTACTGGCACTATCTGGGACCTGGCTGCATTTTTTTTATTATCATCATCCATCATCTGGTTACATTACCTCCTTATGAGGGTTTCATTCTTTGGAAAGGGTGACTTTTCCAAATGCTGTTCTCTTTCATTAGCAATCAGTAGTGGAAAACACAGTAGGTACTTGCTTCCGCTCAGAGCACACAGAATGAGTAGAAGAGTCAGCAGTCACATAACTGTCTCTTTAAGGTCTGTAAGGTACTTTACACACATGATGTCATTTGAACCTCGTATCAGTCTTATAAGGTAGGTACAGAAGGGTATTGTGTCCATTTTACAGATGAGGAAACTGAGGCCCATAGGTGAAGGGACTTGCCTATGGTCACATGACTAATAAATGTTAGAGGTGAGATTTCAACCTATGTTTTCCTGTCAACCTAGCACTCTAACCACATTACCTCTTATTCTCATCTTGAATTCAAATCTGGCCTCAGGGAGTTACTCACTGTGTGACCCTGGGCAAGTCATTTAACCTTGATTTGTCTGATTTTTCTCACCTGTAAAATGGGAACAATAACTTACCTTGCTTGGTTGTTCTGAAGATCAAATGACATAACTGTTGTAAAAAGCATTTAACATAATGCATGCCACATAGTAGGTCCTTTTGTTGTTTAGTTGTGTCCAGCTCTTGGTGATCCCATTTGAGGTTTTCTGGGCAAAGATACTGGGGCAGTTTGCCATTCCCTTCTCCAATTCATTTTACAGGTGAGGAAACTGAGGCAAACAGGGTGAAGTGACTTGCCGAGGGTCAGATAGCTAGTAAGTGTCTGAGGCCAGATGTGAACTCAGGTCTTCATGACTCCAGGCCTGATGCTCTGTCTACTTTGTCACCTAGCTGCACCCCTCTCCACAATGTCTTAAATGACATCAAACTTAAATAAAATAAAATTATGTAGAGGGATTTAAATTCAGTCATAAATAAATAAATAGCTGCCCATAGTAGGTGCTACATGAGTGCTGATTCTCTCCCCTTCTCATCTCCCCTTACCTCAGAAGTCCATTTAGCATCTCAGTAATTTTTGTAATTGAACAGGATGATGGAAATCCTGCAGCCATGAGCAGTGCTAAGTGCCTGATGAGCATAATCATCAGTTGTTTAAATGTCACTTGATGGTTTACAAAGTGTTTCACGGGTCAGCGAGGTGGCACAATGGATAGGGTACCAGCCTTGGAGTCAGGGGGGACCTGAATTCAAATCCAGCCTCAGACACTTACTAGCTGTGTGACTCTGGGCAAGTCACTTAACTCCCATTACCTCCAAGATAAAAAACAAACAAACAAACAAACAAAACAAAGTGCTTCACACAAAGTTATCTCATTTGATCCCATAACAACCCTGTATGGTAATTAATACATCATAGTCATATATACATGTGTATATACATATATATGTAATACAGGATCATCCTTTTTTTTTTTCTCTGAGGACACCACTGAGGTACAGGAATATTAGTAAATGTTAAGGTCATACAACTAGTAAAGGGCTGAGATAGGATTTGATCTTTTTTTTTTTTTTTTGGTGAGGCAATTAGGGTTAAGTGACTTGCCCAGAGTCACACAGCTAGTAAGTGTCAAGTGTCTGAGGCTGGATTTGAACTCAGGTCCTCCTGACTCCAAGGCCAGAGCTCTATCCACTGCTCCACCTAGCTGCCGCATGAGATAGGATTTGAGCCTAGCTCTTCTGGTCACAGACCTAGTGATTGCTGCTATGCCACCTCTGCCTGAGCCTTCCAGAGTCTCAATGGTGATACCCTCAGAAATGTTGCAGGTGGTACTTCTAGACCTCATTTTCCCCTTTTGCAAAATGAGAGGGTTGAACTGAGACCAGTGGTGTCAGACTTAAATAGAATCTGATCTCTGTGGGGCTGCATATTGATTTAGAAAACCACAAATGAACATTATCTATGTTGTTGTGGTGTGTGTATATACATATTTAATATTTTCAGTCATTTTCAATTGTGTCCGACTCCAGAAAAAGTATGCATGAGACAGTCTATGTGAGTTCCTCATTTATGTCATCATCTAATAGGAAGATACGTTATGTACAGCAATAATTATAAATGTAACAAAATCATATAATTGTATAAAAGAGGTGCAAACAAATACTATGTGTGGTCTGAAGGGGATAAGGGTAATTATTTCAGCGGGATAAATGAAGTCTATGGAAGAGGTAGTATTTGAGTTGGGCTCTACAGGGTGGATAGAAATTTAACTGGTAGGAGATGAGAGGGAAAGGTGATCACAGTATCATTGAGCTAAACCTGGAAAGGACCTCTGGGTCATCTAGTCCAATTTATTTTACAGGTAAGGTAGTTGAGGTCCTTTGTGAATCTTTATTTTAAATATGTTTCTTTTGTGCAGTACATCATTACATTCTGCTTTCTGATTCATTCTGCTCTGGGTGAATTTAGTCCATTCACGTTCTTGGTTATTATTAGTTATGTATTAATTATGCATTTCCCTCCATCATATCCTCATATTTTTCCTCCCTTTCCTTCCTTTCTTCCTCTATTGTTTGTTTTTTTAGCATTGGAATTTATATTTTTTGTTATTGTTTAAATGAACAGTAACAACAATAACTTTGATCAAACAATTGGAATTTTTAGGCTTTATGTTATTGGCTATTACATCTAATTGCAAAACTACAAAAATGGAAATGATTTTTAAAAGCTGGGTACTTAATTTTTTAAATTAAATTTTTCTCTGACCAACAAAAATCCCCCTTTTCTCTTCTCTCACCTCCTTCAGTTGAGAAAGACCTCCTTGATTTTTGCAAAGGAGGAGGAAAGAACCTAATCAGCACTAATAATCGATGATTGAAGTGATGTACTTCTATTCTTATGCTTCCTTCTTTACCTAAGCCAGACTCTGACTTTTGGTTCTCACACTTTTGTTCTTATTTTTCAATCTCTTCCTGACAGAGCTATTTCCCTGTTGAGTATAATGTATTTTCGGTGGTATGCTGGTAAATGTTTAACAGCTGGCTCTCTGGGAGAAAAAAATATACATGAGACACTTTCAAGGTAAATCTGCATCGCTTTCTTAAGGTTAGGCAAACAAACAAACAAACAAACAAACAAAAAAACAAAAACAATAAATTGAGCCTGGATTTGTAGCATTTTCCAAAGTGTAAATGCTCACAATGAAAATTTAATAATTGGCTTTGCTGAGCTAGTTTGAGCTCGCTTGAGCATACTCCCTGTATATTTCTACGCTAAATTCTTTGTGTATATGCATGCACATGCATGCTCACATATGTATGCATTTGTACTTTGTCAAGTTGAGATAAAGATGAGGTTCATGTTCATCCCTCTTCTCTTCCCTACTCTTCTTCTCATATGTCTCAATTAAGAGAAATACAAAGATCCTTCCCCATCACCCTCATTTCTTTTTTTTCCTCCTCTCTTAAAACCAACAAAATAGAACAAAATACCACCTGTGACCCATTTTTGTCTTAACTCCCTCTGTGACTCTTGAAGACACTGAAATTCTGAAGGGACACTTGTATCCTCTCTTTATCTTTCAGCCTCTTCTAATTACTCAAAACTATTTACCCTTCTAGGTTTTTCTTCATTCCTGTGTTCAAAGTTTCTACTCAACTATGGTCTTTTCATCAGGAATACTTGAATACTCTGTTCTATTAAAGATCCATTCCCACCTCCCCCAGAAGATTATATCCAGTTTTGTAAAATAATATATTCTTGGGAGTAAGCCTTTAAAATATTTTGCCCCTTGGGATGTCATATTCTAAGATTTTTCTCTTCTTTGTAATAGTTGCAGCATAGTCTTCTGTGATCTGACTGATTCTTTAGTACTTTGAACTCTTTCTTTCTTGTTGCTAGTGATATTTTTCCTTTGACTTGAAAATTCCAGATGGTGGCTATAATTTTTGGGTGTTCAGCTGGGGTTTCTTTCAGTAGGTAATTGGTGGATTCTTTGTTTTGGTTTTTTTTTTTTTTTTTTTGGTAAGGCAGTTGGGGTTAAGTGACTTGCCCAAGGTCATACAGCTAGTACGTGTCAAGTGTTTGGTCTGAGGTCAGATTTGAACTCAGGTCCTTCTGACTTCAGGGCCGGTGCTCTATCCACTGTGCCACCTAGCTGCCCTGGTAATTGGTGGATTCTTGTTTTCACTTTGGCTTCTGGGTCTGATAGACCTGGGTAGTTTTCTTTGATCATTTTTTGGAAATATGGTACCCAGGCTTTTTTGCTTTTTGTTTTATCAATGGTTTTCAGGGAGTCTGGTTCTTAAATTATTTCTCCCCAACTTGTTTTCTAGCCTGTTGCTTTAGATTATTAATAACCTTATTTTTCTTTTATTTTTTTCAACCTTTCTATTTGAGTTTAATATTTCCTATTGTCTTGTAGAGTAAATGAGTTTTATTTGCTACATCCTATTTTTGAGATAGTTCACTATTTGAATAAGGTCTTCCACTTTCTTTTCTAAGCTCTTTATTATCCTTTCAATTTTTCCCTCTGAATTCTCATTTTATTATTTCATCGTTCATTTCTTGCTTCATTTCCTCCAGACACTCTTGTAATCCATGTGGACAAGTCATTATTATTCCCTCTGATGTTCTGCTTGTGCTTGTGGAATTTATTGTCTTTGTCTAGGTTGATCTCTTAGGGCTATTTCTTAAAAATATATTTTTATTTCATTAAATATTTCCCAATTACTTGTAAAATTCTTTAATACTCATTTAAAAAAATTTGAGTTCCGAAATCTCTCCCTCCCGCCTTCCTCCTCCTTGAGAAGGCAAGCAATTTGATATTTATTATACTTGTGAAGTTATGAGAAACATTTTCATGTTAGCCGTGTTGCAAAAGAAAACAGACAAAAAAAAACCCCAAGAAAAAGTAGGTAAAAAAGCATGCTTCAGTCTGTATTCAGGTTTCATCTGTTCTCTCTGGAGGCAGATAGCATTTTTCATCAACCCCGTATTTTTTTAAATTTGTGAACAATGTTTTCTTTTGTTGATTCATGTTTCTAGCCTTGGTTATTTTATTGGGACTTTGTGCCAGGGCCACGCTTTGCCCCTCTGGTACTCTTGGGTAGTAGGGTAGTCTTTGTTTGGTCCTCTCCTTTCTGTGGTCTGGATGCTGCTGCCCCTGCTTCTCTAGCTGAAAGTACCTGGGACAAGGCCCACCTTCTGCCTCGATTCCTGGCTTCTGCCTCAGTGTTGTAGTAGTCCACTGGAGGTGCTGGCCTTGACTGGTCTCTGTCTCCTTCTCCATGTACAATCTTTATTCAGGAATTGGTTCCACCTCTTCTGTGTGGCCCTGATGGGCCCTAGTCAAATGTTGGTGATTATGCTGGTTTCAGGCCTCCTAGGCTCTGACTTGGCTGTATTTCCTGCTCTGGCTCCTAAGGTTCTGATATGCATAGTTGTTCCCAAATATGGTGAGTCATGGCAGCTGGTTCTGTTCCTTGCTCCTTTTTGGATGGATCAGAGTCAAGATCCCACTGGTTTCACTGTGGAGCTTGCTTTGGCTTCTGACTCTCACTCTCCACCCCTCAGCATCTTCATTCAGAGCATCTTTCAGGCTTTAGGTCTCTTTAACCAAAATTCATGCTGGCTACTATGACCCTTTTTCCAATGCCTGAGTCTGTGCTGGCCTGGGCTGTGTATGAAGGATTACTTAGATTTCTCTTCAATTTTCTAGATCAGTACTCAGTTTCATGCCCTTTTTAGATATTTACTGGGGTATGTGTGTGAGATATGGGTGACTTTTCATGGCACTGTCTTAAACAGAAGGTCCATTATTTACTGTTGCTGTTATTATAACAGATCATATTATATATTATAACATATATGATATCGTTACATATTATATTGTATTATATTACATTGTACTATATTATATTATATCATTACACATTATATTACATTACATTACATTGCATCACATTGTATCATATTGTATTATAATAGATCTGGGGACTAGGAGGGAAAATATTGTCTGAGTAAGGGAGCTAAATCAACAGGGTCCACAAGGAGTAGGGTGAGGAGAGCCAGAGGGAGGAGCTCTGAAGCTTTGACTGACATTTGCTAAATGCGAAGAATCAATCTGAAGCCACTTCATGGAGAATGCTAGATGTCCACCACCCCCTCACATGCTAATCTGAAGGCTGAGCCACTGAGACTTGGACATGCTTCTAATGTGATGGCAAACTGGAAGGATAGGGTAGGAGACCAGTGAATAGGAAAAATTTGGCACTTGATCAGATATGAAAGGTAAGGGGAGAGGAAAGAAACAAAGATAATTAAGGTTTTGATCATGAGAAACTGGGGGAGTGGTGGTGCTTCTGAAACATATGGTGAAGTCAGAAGAAGGAGATTTTGAGGGAACGACAATTAGTTCCGTTTTGGACATGTTGACCTTGAAAGTCAGGTTGTTTCTTTTAGTAGATGTGTGGTGTTATTTGGAGATGTGGGTCTGGGACTCAGGAGACAGGCCCCTGGCTGGTGATATAGATTTGGGAGAATCATCTGGCCAGGCGTGATATAAGAGTGAATGAGATTACTGAGGGAGCACACATAGAGAGATGAGAAGAATGCCAAGGACGAGAAGTAAATAAAGGAGATAGAGAAGGAGCATTAGAGAGAAAAAAACCACTCAGGAGCATATGTCAAGGGAGGAGAGAGAGAGAGAGAAAGAGAAAAAGAAAGAGAAGAGAGACAGTGAGAGACACAGACACAGAGAGAGAAACAGAGAGACAGACAGAGACAGACAGAGTAGAAGGAAGAGCTGATTTGCAGTGTCATACTGTAGAGAGGTCAAGGGAGGATAAAAACTTAAAAACAAAAATAAGGTCGGGGCACCTAGGTGGCGCACTGGATAGAGCACCGGGCCAGGAGTCAGGAGGGTGAGGTCAAATCCAACCTCAGACCAGACACTTGACACTTACTAACTTGTGACCCTGGGCAAGTCGCTTAACTCTAATTGCCTTACCAAAAAAAAAAAAAAAAAAAGTCATTGGATTTGTAAAGAGATGAGTGGCCTCTAGATTTAAATAGAACAGTGAGTTGGAGTCCAGATTGCAGGGGGTTTGAAAGAAGTAGAGGCATCATGTGGAAACAGCTTTCCCCACCCCACCGCAATCCCCTTCACAAGTACCTGCTTATTAGAACTGACCCTTAGCAAAAATGAATGATAGGTCAATTTTTGGACCCTTCCACTCATTAAACATCCTTCCCTTTCACTAGGCCTCCCAAAAGTCCTGCTTATTTCCTATTGCTTCTCATTGCTGTGTACCACATTGTGTTTTGTTGTATCCTTCACTTCACTCTATTCAGAATTTTCAAAATTTACACTAATTTGCAATTCAGAATCAAGACAGTGTCCCATTCCTCTAGGGACTTGTGCTCAGAAAGGCTGTCTGACCGAAGAGCGATATTGTAAACAAATTCACACTAACATGGGAAAGATTCAACCTTTCTCAGCGGTTTGCATTTGAGGTAAATTTCAGGTACTAATAGCAGGCAGGTAGAAGGTATAGAAAGGCTTTTCCAGCATGAGTCAGGCAATCAGTAAACATTTATTAAGCACCCACTATGTGCCTGGCACTGTGCAAAGTGCTGGGGTCACAAAGAAAGATAAAAGACAATCCTGTCTTTAAGGAACTGTGTAGGGCTGTGGCTTATTCTGCTTAGGCAGGGAATAAGGCATCCCCTTAAGGGGGCCACTGGAAGCCAAGCTGCGTGAGCTTTCCCATGGAGGCTGGGCTGCTGTGGAATTCCCTGAGTTTTATTAGTTTCCTGTATCTCTACACTGCTTGACTCAAACCATCAGCCTAGAATTATCTCAAGGATGTTTTTCAGTCAATCAACAAGTGTTTATTAAGTATGGCAGGCACTGTGTTAGGCACAAAATTAAAGAGTCCCTACTCCCAAGGAGCTTATGTTTTAATAGGGATGTCAACAAGAAGATATGTTTGTATACACACAAATACAGAATTTATGCACACATACATGTAATGTGCATTACAGATGTGTACGTGTATGTAGTATACATATATACATGTATGTATGTAGTATATATACATACACATAGATATATAACTATCTGAATACATATTCAGGATAAATATAAAGAGAATATGTGCAAATAATAACAAAATACTTCAATTCAGGGTAGTTTGGGAGGAAGGATGCTAGTAGGTGAAGGGGTCAGCAAAGGCTTCACGCGTGAGCTTGAGGTCCGACTTGAGGGAAGAGAGGATCCTATGGGGCCAAGATAAGGAGGGAACACCTTCCAGGCATGGAGCCCAGAGTCCCCTGTACAAAGGCGAAGAGAGGGCAGATAGAGTGTCCTGTGTGAGAAACTGAGAGAAGGCCACTGTGGCCACATCCAAGTGCAGGAGACAAGGAATGTCCAAAGAGACTGGAGAGGTGGGTTGGGGTCAGATTGCACAGGATTCTAGAAGCTAAAACAGACAATATTATACTTGATTCTAGAGGCAATAGGAAGGCCACTGGAGTGAATAATTAATGATAATAGGCCACTGGAGTGAATAATTAATGAAAATAGTGATAATATAATAGAATTTATATAGTGGCTACTATGTGCCAGGCATCATGCTAAGTGCTTTACAGATCTCCCATTTGATTCTCATGACAACCTTGGGATGTAGGTGCTTTCATTATCCATATTTTACAGTTGAGGAAACTGAGGCAAACAAAGGTTAAGTGACTTATCCTAGGCCACACAGCTAGTAATATCATCATCATCATCATTGTTATAGCTGTCATTTATATAGCACTTATTATGTGGCAGGCACTGTGCTAAGCACTTTACAGATATTATCTCATTTAATTCTCAACGACCCTGGAAGTTGCCATTATTATCCCTATTTTACTGATAAGAAAACTGAGGCAAACAGAGGTTAATTGACCTGTCCAAGGTCATGCAGCTAGGAAGCATGTGTGTGGCTGGACTTGAACTCAGATCTTCCTGACTCCAGGGCTCAGCTCTCTAACTCCTGCATTATTGCTTCCTCTAGTTTATTGAGTAGGATTGTCTTCACTTAAGTCAAATAATTCTGGTAGAAATGTGGAGGATAGACTGAAGTGGGGAGAGACTTGAGTCAGGGAGACCAGTGAGGAGGCTGTTGCAATAATCTAGGTAAGTGATGAGGGCTGGAACTAAGATGGTTGGTGCGTGAGTAGAGAGGAGGGGTCAGGTACAAGAGAGATTGTGAAGTTAGAAGTGGCAGAGCTTGGCAACTGACTGGATATGTGGAATGAGAGAGAGTGAGAGTCCAGAGTAATGCTGAGGAGAGCCTGACCTTCAGGTGAGTATTAAATGAGATACTTGTGAAGTGCTTAGCATGGTGCCTGGCATATAGGTGCTCTAGAAATGCTAGCTATAATTGTTACTTCTCCTACTCCTCTACTACTACTCCTACTACTATTACTACTACTACTACTATTACTACTATTACTACCACCTCTACTACCACCACCACTACTCCTACTACTATTACTACTACTACTACTACTACCACCACCTCTACTACCACCACCACTACTACTACTATTACTACTACTACTAC